>NC_064921.1:381690272-382020986 GCF_023897955.1 Schistocerca gregaria | reverse complement strand
TTAAGCACAGTCTTGTATAATTGTTCGAAGGGGACGTTTCACTTTGAATAAAGGAACTCAAATTTGTGGCTGGTTGCTGCATTTTACGTAATTCTGCAAGCTATTGCGATTTTACATGTTTAGTCGTATTTCCATCAATTTTACTTACTTTATATAAATTTTTCGTAGTTATACGAGGTTTACATCGATTTTTACCGATTTTATGTAATTTTTTCACATTTTTCCAACAGTTTTCGCTACTTGTATGGTCATACAGCTGGCATATCCATACGTTGTTCGATTTTATGCCATGATATTGGCATTTCCTATACACTAGCCTACTAAAAATTGCTAAGAATTCCCCTTTTCCCGATGTTGTACATGCATGCATTTTGGATAGGAACATCATGAAAGTTATAGTAACACAATTGCCTCCTAACTACATGAGGCGCAACGAGTGGTGCAGACTGGAAACTCCAAATCTGGCTACCAATCCGTGTACTGCTACGTCACATCAACGAGATTGTCGGCAGACTCATGTTGCGATGCACTTGATGGAAGCTCGAAGTCTGGCACAGTTCTAGATGTTCATTTGATTTCTAATGTACCGTGCAGGATTCTGCAGCAGGGGATTGATATGTGTACTGAGTTTATTTCTGTTGCTGCTCTGATAGTTTTACCGTAAGTATATGCTCTTATTACTTACCAAATTAGCTCAGGTACTTTTGTTTATACCTTCCAACTCAGATAAGTTCCCGCAACCATGTCAAGACATTTACAAACTATAGATTTCGGGATTTTTTTTATCTTAGTAATAAGTTACTCGTTAGTTGATAGTATGTCGACTGCACTTAGCATCCTGAAACGTGACAGTTCCCCTTCTTCACACCTACAGAGTGCACGTCACCGGTATCGTAATTTATGGATGACCAGTTAGCAAGTTATGAATTCGAACCGCAACCGTCCGCCGCTGACAGCTCTACACACATAAATATAAAGACTAGGAATGCGTAATACAAATCGCAAATTCTCGATTTCAACCACCTGTACGTTATTTTCAACAGTGCTACAGCCCCGCAAATAGCGACAGCCTCTTCACAAAATGATTCTGAAGCAGAAGTAAGCACATTTAAATGCACCCTGCTAAAGAGCGCACCATCTGGAAAGCAAGTTATATTGCCGATATTTCGTGACAATATTGTCTAGTTCTCCACTGATAACAACAAACCAACGCATCATGCTGCGTCTATCACACCACCTTTTATACACTTAAAGAACCATGGTGACAGCTCATGATCATCCCGTTTCCGCTATTTTGTGTGTTAGAATCAATTGGAGGTGGGTGAGAATAGAGTGGGGGTAATTAATTCATCAGTTTAATTGATTTGCCTATCAATTTGATATCGAAATTGCACTCAGAGCCCATTACCGTACTACTTTCCATGATAGAATTACAATTTCATTGGAAAACCTCAGAGTTTTTATTTCTTGTCCCTGAACTTTAATTCATGCCCTTAATTCTTCTTTGGTGTTCTTTTTATCCTTGTCCAGTGTCCAGATTGAAAAAAATCGGCGGGTAGGCTAATATGCATCTCACTCCCTTATCAACCACTGCTTCCCTTTCATACCCCTCGACTTTTCTAACTGCCATCTGGTTTCTGTACAAGTTGTAAATAGACTTTCGGTCCCTGTATTTCACCCCTCCTAACTCCAAAATCTCAAATAGAGTATTACAGTCAACATTCTCAAAAGCTTTCTCGACGCCTAATGCTATAAACGTAGGTTTGCCTCTGTTTAACCTATCTTCTAAGTTAGCTAATAGGGTCAGTATTGCCTCGCATCTTACTAAATTTCTCCGGAATCCAAAGCCATCTTCCCTGAGACCAATTTATATCAGTTTCTGCTTTTTTCTGTAAAGAATTCGTGTTAATATTTTACAACCATATCTTACTAAACTGGTAGTTCGGCAATATTCACACCTCTCAGCAACTGCTTTCTTTGGAAATAGAATTACTAACATTCCTCTTGAAAGCTGTGGGTATTTCGACTGTCTCATACATCTTGCACACCAGATGGAAGAGTTCTCTTAAGGCTGGCTCAAGACTATCAGTAGCTCTGACACACTGTCGTCTACTCCCAGGACCGTGTATCGAGGCCGGCCGCGGTGGCCGAGCGGTTCTAGGCCCTTCAGTCCGGGAACATGAGACTGCTACGGTCGCAGGTTCGAATCCTGCCTCGGACATGGATGTGTGTGATGTCCTTAGGTTAGTTAGGTTTAAGTGGTTCTAAGTTCTAGGGGACTGATGACCTCAGATGTTATGTTCCATACTGCTCAGAGTAATTTGAACCCTTTCTGTAATACTGCCTTGAAGTTCAGCTCCCTTGTACAGACTCTCTGGATACTCCTAGCACCCTTCACCATTCCCTTCTGTACTTTCCATCTGGGCTCTTGATATCGATACAGCTGCTTCTCTTTTTCCCAAAGACCTCTTTAACTCTTTTATAGGCGCTATCTATCTTTCCCCTAGTGAAAAATGCTTTTAAATTCCTACATTTGTCCTCTGAACATTCTTGCTTATCCATCTTGTACTTTCTGTCAATCGCATTTTTTAACGTTTGTATTCCCTTTCGCTTGCTTCATTTGCTGCATATTGAAAGTTTATCCTTTTTATCAATTAAATTCAATATCTCATGCATTATTCAAGGATTTCTGGTAGGCCTTGACTTTTTACCTGTTTTATCCTCTTCTGCTCTTATATACTTCCTCTCTCAAAGGTACTCACTCGTCTTCTACTGTATTCCTTACCCCTTTTCTAGTCAACCGTTCTCCAATGCTCCCTGCAAAACTCTCAAGAACTCCTCATTCTTTCAAATTATAAAGGTCCCACATCCTTATTTTACTACCTTTTGCCAATTTATTCAGTTTTAATCTATAGTTTATAATCAGTAAATTGTGGTCAGAGACCACATCTGCTTCTAGGAATGTCACACAATTTAAAATCCTGTTCCTAAATCTCTATCTGGTCATGATATAATCAATATGAAACCTTCGAGTGTCCATAGGTCTCTTCCATGAATAAAACCATCTTTTATGATTATTAAAGCAACGACTAACGATGATCAAATTATGCCTTGTGCAAAACATATACCAAGCGGCTTCCTCTTTAATTCCTTTCATCCAGTCCACATCCACCTACTTTTTTGTCCTCTTCCATTCCCTATATCGAATTCCAGTATCCCCTCACAATTAAATTTTCGTCTTCTTTAACTATCAGAATGATTTCTTTTATCTCATCATACATTCATTCAATTTCTTCTTCGTCTGCGAAACTATTTGGCATATCACAATTTGGCATATCTCGTAGACCTAGACTTTGTGTCTATCTTAGCTACGATAGCACGTTCACTGTGCGGTTCATAGCAGCCTACACGCATTCCTGTTTTCTTATTCTTTTTAAATCCACTCCTGCATTACCCCTATTTCACTTTGTACTTATAGCCCTGTATTTACTTGACCAAAACTCCTGTTCTTCCTGCCACGGTACTTCACTAATTCCCAATATATCTAACTTCAACATGTCCATTTCCCTCTTTAATTTTCTAACCTACGTACCCGATTAAGGGGTCTAAAATTCCACGCTCCGTTCCGCAGAACGCCAGTTTTGTTTGTCCTGATGACGACATCCTCCTGTTAGACCCCGCTCGGAAATCGCAATGGGAGACTGTTTTACCTTCGGGATATTTTACGCAAGAGGACTCCATCATCATTTGACTATACACTAGAGCTGCATGACCTTGGGAGAAATTAAGGCTTTAGTCTCCCCTTGATTCCCGCCATTTGCAGTACCAGCACAGCGATGCCGTTTTGGTTAGTGTTACAATGCCAGATCAGTCGATCATCCAGACTGTTGCCCCTGCAACTACTGAAACGGCTGCTGCCCCTCTTCAGGAACCACACGTTTGTATGGCCTCTCAACAGATACACCTCTGTTGTGGTTGCACCTACGGTACGGCTATCTGTATCTTTGAGTCACGCAAGCCTCCCCACCAACGGCAAGATTTGTGGTTCATGGGGGGTTCGGTTATACGTAATAAGTCCACACTGTGATTTAACATTGCAGGAATTTGTCTTTTTATATCGATAGATCGCGTAATATGTTGGCAAAAAAACGAAAGTACGTAACTACTTGCTTTTGGTTCTGTATGTAATATTTATATTAGAGAATAAACATGATGTTTTTGTGTCCTTCAATCAACAGAATGCTTTGATGAGGCACTATCCAGCAGACGTCTCTTCAACTCTGATTAATTATTGTATCCAATTTATATGTTCAGTAAACTAGATAAAGAAAAAGTAGTGCGAGATGAGACGTTGCTCCACATCTTCTGATGAGAGCCAGTTGAGGCGTTCCTGAAAGACGCGGCAAGAAGTTAACTCTTCACAAATGGCGGAAATTAGAACAATAGAGCAGACGCGACGAGGAGGCAACCCTTATTGAGGGTGGATAATTTTGGTAAGAAGTGCACAGTGTCACATGAAAGTTCCCTGCTTTTGTAGCACAATGTATCTTATTAAAATCCTTCATCTTGCGGTTAATTTACCAATCTGCTTTGTATCAGACCACTGATAAGGCTGTCAGACGTCATCGATCAGAGACAGGAATCCATCACACTCGCACTATTTGAATTCATACTTTTCCGTATTGTTGAGAAATGATCGAAATACTTGTCTCAGGCGGGTTCGGGCACTCAATTGAAAAGTCATTAACGACAGGTCACAAATTATGCCCGATCGCTCTTGTCCGAACAATCCGGCGCCAACCTCGCATATTTCTCTTGCTGTAGCGTTCAGAAATTGTGACATAAATGATATAGAGGGAAGCTGTGGCTTGGAAAAAGAAAGGAGCCGACAGAACAGATAGATTTCAATAACTTTTGTCGAACAAATATAATTGAAAATTTGACACTTACATATGATCAGCTTGAGTTTCCGACGACAAAAAGGTTATAACACAAGAAGAAGATAAAAGAACAGCGCTCTTTCATTTATTTTCAGTGGCTTTGCATTCACCACTTTTAAAACTTCTGGATTTTTAGGCATGTTAAACGCAATATTGAACGCAAATCGAAATCGTGTTCTTCTTTGCAAATGATAAAGGGTTTTCTAATTACACATCGCTACATTACCAGTTATGGGAATAAAACTTAGGACAAAAATATAATAAAACGTTTTAGTGCCGCTTTGAATGCTTGTAGTTATCGTGTCAACAGTACACGCTACAAATGGGAACAACAGTAGGGGTGGAAATTATCTTTCAGCATATTTTTTTCATGTTACCTTTAGTAAAGAAACATAGAGCGTAAGATAGGAAATAGGAAATAAAATACTGTGCTTATGAATGCAGGATTTCCCAGTGTATACTGTTGATGAAATCTTCTCGGGCTTCCATCCGGGTAGCTGCGTCGAAAATCCACTGAAAATCCGCTTCTGGTGATAGTCGTCAGCAGACAATAGGACTGTAGCATTTCCTTCATCAGCAGAGAGGACTATGGTGTTTTTATCATCTATTAGTGCTCTTAGTGCTTTCCGTTCTGCTAACGTCATATTCGGTTTCGGAAGGCGGGGTTTGTCAATTATTTTGCATGTTTCACGCCTGATTTCTTCGGCTTTTTCTGCAGGCAGGCCACGGATAGCTCCTTCCATGCCGATGATAATGTCCTGTTTCGGTACTGTCTTCGCAACAGGAGCGAAATTCATCCCATTGGACAGGGCCGAGGTTGTAGCGGCCTCAAGTTCCTTCTGCGTCAGGTTGATAATTGTTCTGCATTCATTGACACCTTTGTTCTGCTCAGAGCTCCCGACAGTGTCTCGAATTTTCCGTGTTGTCTTGCATTAGCTTGCCGGCTTTTTACCTCGCAGTCGGCAAATGAGGTGCAATCTGCCCACTCCCAGGCAAGTGGCAGACGAGTATGGTCCGTGCGTTCTTGTCCAATTCCCTTTGCGCGAAGCGAATGCGTTCTCTGACGATTGCCTCACTCACTCGAAGGAAAATCCAATCTGTCTTCTTCGATTTAACTGGATGCCGCAATTCTGCAAAACGTGGTATGACGCCCTTGTCTCGACACCGTTGGAGAAAGGCCAGTGTTCCTGATACGTCCTTTTTGCAGCTGTTTGAATCCTCAGAGCTCTTCCTCCCCATAGAGGTGCTTCATATGTGAATGTAGGCTTTCCCGGTGTATACTGCTGATGGAATCTTCTGGGGCTTCCATCCGGGTAGCTGCGTTGAAAATCCGCAACTACGCGGATGGAAGCCCGAGAAGATTTCATCAACAAATACTGCGCTGTCTGCATTGACCGTACTCTGCTTGTTAACTACTTTACTGCCTCCTCTATGTCTTCGTAAGTTGTTTTAAGTTCCGAAATATCGGTATAAAAGATTGATAAACTGGTGTCAATGCCAGCCGATAACTCCTTATCTCGCTCATCAAGAACAATATTTATCTGAACTGAAACACGCGTGGTCATCTCATCGTCACATTCGACAAGAGTGCTATTAATCTGCGAGGAGACTGTTTGTCACGCTCGTCCATTCGCATTAACAGTTGCACGTTGCGTTATGCAAGAGTGCTATTAATTCACATGGAAAAGTGTTTGTTCCGTCTTGTCTCTTTGCGCGGAAATTCGCGTAGTCATATCTTTGGTACGTTCGTTAGTTCGCTCGTGCGGCCACTTCCTGGATCTGCTTTTTCACTTGTTTCATGAATTTCCTCACTAGATACTGCTTGTGGTTTTGATGTCATTTTTCTGTTGCTGGATGGCTAATGTTGCTGGCACCGGCATTAGATTCAATATTCATTTGGTTTTCAGGATCCACTGGTACGTCTTTCCCTATTTTGGTCATTCTACGGAAATATTGCGGGATGATTTATGTTGTAATACAAATTACAAATATTACGATCACGTACATCAAAAATTATTTCTTATTGCTGTCAAACAAGATGAACGCCCCTTTTTAGACAGCACAAAGTCGTCTACTGTCCATCTTAACCGTACACCGCCCTATTGATCATGACGTTTTACAGCAACACAACTGACAGAATTGAGTGTCTCTCGACATAGGACTTGAGTTATGCTCAATGAGAAATTTTCAGAAAGGAAAAGATTGTGAAGCGCTAAATGCAAGCAATAGATAAGGGTATTCCCTACCGTTAATTTTTCCCCTTCCTTCCGTGATGTGTTCCCGCTTCCTAAAATCATACAATAAAATTTCTTCTTTATATATTTTACTTAAGACATGTTTCATTACTGGGGTCTTCCTTAAGATATTATAATACGTCGCTCCAGGACATTTTTTGAAACGCGAGACAGAAAAGACACAAGATGTAATGACATCAGTAACAGAAATTTTCAGACAGTTTTTCGCACCCCACGTTTTGGGAGCCAGATGAGGCGTTACCCCCTTCCTTGTACTAAGACCCAGTGAAGCCTTTCTCAAACGTGCAGCAAGGATTTAACAGTTTACTAACGGGGTAATTTAGAAATTTAGAGCAATAGAACATGTGCGACAGGGGGGCAACCCTCAATGAAAATGTATAACTTCGCTAGGAAGGGCACAATGAAGTGCGTCATAGGAAAGTTCCCTGCTTTCGTACCACAATCTACATCATAAAAATCCAACCTCTTGTGGTTTATTTGCAGGTCTGAATTGTGTTAGGCATTGAGTAGGCTAGCAGGCGCCATTGTTCGGTGACAGGAACGGAAGAGACCGGCGCAGCTTTAATTTCAAAATATTGCGTACCGACGAGAAATACTGGAGTAAATGTCTCAGGAGGGTCCGAGAACCGCAAAGTAACTAACGAAAGGACACTGGTCATGTCCGATCGTTCGTGTCTGAACAGTACGCCGGCAACCTAGCCTATTCTTCATGTAAGGTCCAGAAAATGATTAAAAGACAAGGCGATGGCTTGAGTCAATAACGAAGCCGATGGATTTAAATACGTTTATTGAAAAATATAAGTAAAACTTCGATACTTACATTTGCTCAGCTCAAGCTCTAAACGACAAAAAGGTGATAACACAAGAAGAAGACAATGGAACACCGCTCTTCGTTCATTCTCAATGTCCTTACATTCATCACTTTTACGACTTTTGAAAGTTTCTGCATGTTAAATGCAATCTTTGAACATAAATCAAAATCGTGTTCTTCTTCACAGTTAAAATATTGTTTCCCTTCTTACACATAATTACATCATTAATTACGGGAATCAAAATTGGGACAAAAAATAATGAAACGTTTTAGGATGTTAATTTTTTGTGGATAGGCAGGACTGCTAATGATTGTACGTCATATAGTTTTAAAGCTTTAGCGTCAGAGCTTTTGAAAGGGGGAGAGACAGTGGTTGCAGTTTCCTTTCCCCAGGGTGGCTCAACACCAAAGATGGCTGAGAGGGGGCTCAGTCATGGCAGTACTGCACCTCTTCAGGAAAGTGGCAATATGCTCGCAGCAGAACCAACAACTGGAAGGAGGGTTATTTTCCTCCAGACAGGAGGATGTCATTGTCATCAGTCATCTATGGACGTTAAGCTATGGGGAATAAGGAATGAAGTTCAAAGCCAAGAGCAGGCGTTTGGCGTTTTCAGACTTGCACCTTCAAGCAGAAAGGAAGGGAGTGTTGGAAAAAATGATAGGGGATTACCAGGAATTAACTTTTTCCTATGAATGACTGCGTGAGCAATTATGCCAAGCATTAAGTTTGGTGCCACGAATGTTGCAGCCACATAAGACATGATGGTTTGATGAAGGGGGTAGGCTGCTAAAGACGGTATTTGGGACCACAAATAGCGACAATATCAGAGAGAAGAAAAATACTTCGCGGTGGATAAGAGAAACAGTGGCAAAGTTTTAATAGAATGACGCACTACACAGCTGGCAAACCTGGAGCATACCGTACTGATTAATACATGTACGCTGTAGGGGCTAACACCGGAATTACGGAGGTATGTGATCCGTGGTGTGCCTGCACTAGGTTCAGGACAAACTACCAGCTCATTTGGGACTCGTCACCACAACGAGTGAATGCACTGTGTTGCTATACTATCACGTCACGACAGTGGGAACTGGTACCGACTGAGCATGACTCTATGTCCAACTCACAATGGGAAGTGTCGATACATGGTATTAATGATTCAGCATCCATCCCCACCTGGTGGGGAAGCTGTGAGGAAGTATGTGCAGATAATAATGAGTGAGAAAATGATTTCCAAGAATGATGGAGGTCATTGCCGAAGTTATTCGAATCCATAAAAAATTAACATCGTAAAACGTTTAATTATTTTTTGCCCTAATTTTGATTCTTATAACTGATGATGTAATAATGTGTATCCATATTTTAACTGTAAAGAAGGAAACGATTTTGATTTATGTTCAAAGATTGCATTTAACATGTAGAATGTTTCACAAGTTGTAAAAATGAGGAATGTAAAGCCAACCAGTTATTGTCAACAGATGAGCACTCTCAGCGCCAAAGGAAGTTGGCCATGATTTGCCCAATCCAGGCAGTCCAGGCTGATGAGTATGCAGCGGATGTTCGGTTGATTTTAGATAGAGCACGCGAAAGAAGATGCCCGTGGGACATCCTGCCCCCGCACACCTACGCTGGATTTATTAAATTTTTGAGTCTCAAGTCTTTGTTGCAATTAGCAATGAGCGGGGTAGACCTAGGAGTTTGATACGATTACAGCTACAAAGTTGCGGCTTCTTGATTAACAGTACAATGTGCGACAATACTATACAAATTTGTAGCACGCTCCAGCATGTGTAGTAGTATCGTAATAAGTGTCGTAGCACAGTCGTAACGATGAGTGTCACAACATGGGCAACATTGGTGGCTCTGATTCAACTTAACTTCTAAGGTCATCAGTCCCCCAGAGCTTATAACTACTTAAACCTAACTAATCTCAGGACATCACAAACATCCATGCCCGAGGCAGGATTCGAACCTGCAACCGTAGGGCTCGCGCGGTTCTAGACTGTAGCGCCTAGAACCGCTCGGCCATACCAGCCGCCACCCCCCCCCTCCCACCAGCCGACCCCCTCCTCCTCCCCCCCTCCATCAAAGCTAGGTCCGCGGCGTGGTTCCGTGTGCTTCGGCGAGCCCCGCCGTGAGCTGTGTGGATACTTGCATTCTGTGTGGACGCAGACGTTGGCTGTCATATGCTCGTTCCGTCGGCATCCTTCCCGACTCACTGATCCCGTCCTATCTCTGACTGTGTGATGCCGCACGCTGTTAGTGACTACTCCACTCCGGAAGAATACAGCCTATGCCTCCGAGTACTGTCGTGGGTGTTGTAGTTCGCAGAGCAATAAAATAAATGTTTGATAACGCTGAGGCCATGAACATACATCGGGCGACAACCAGGTACCTACCCTCCATTCCACTGCAACCCCGCCCAGGCTGCTGAACTACTGCACCACTGACAAACCAGTTCCTCCACCCATCATAGAAGACGTCCATTTCTGACCTCTGTCTAAGTTAGCACAGTGAATCCATGATGTGGACACGATATTGACGAAGCCAGCACAAACCACAGTACTATAAGTTTATTTGACAACTAGCTCCACAGACGAAGAAGAAATTCTAGAATGTATTATATCACTACCTGTTTCCTTATTTAAAGCATCATAAAAAGTATGTAGAGAACTCACCCTGTACTACTCAGTTACGTTACGTCGAGAAATTGTAATGTGGAGGTTAGGTTTTGCATTCTAACATGCTGCTTGAATATCTTTAACTTTTAAAACAGGGGCAGATAACCTTTTTTAGCCACTATGAAGCAGGGATATATCTTCACTCCATACAATTCATAAAACAGAGTTACAGCAAGTAAAGCATAAAATAATAATTTCTTACCAAATACTGTATGTCAAAATTTTATAGAAACCTAATATAAATCTTTTTTAAAATCCCTCCTGCCTGCCAACAACCGTTGAAGCTGGTACGCCCACTAGTGGGCAGTACGTAACATGTTGTGTACCATTGTTTTAAAACAACAGACGACTCCTGTTCTTCTGTCACGTCTAGGTGTGTGTCATTTGATTCTCTGGCTTCATCTTCGTTGGTAATATATGTGTAAATGTCGCTAATTTAAAGGAATTTTTTGAATAATTACTTAATAAGTAGACATATTGCAAGCACACATTTTTATATAAGTTCAACTAATCGATAATGTAATTTATTAATTCACAGGAGGCCTATTTAAGCATGACTGTAACCGTCACTGTTCAGTGACGAAACGTATTGAGCTTAATATTGGCTCTTTCATTGAACATTTGGCATCAAAGATAGAAAATATCTTTGTACAGACAAAGTCAATTACTTTAATTTTCTTTATTTTGCTTCACATGGCATAGGACTTTACTGTTCAAATAGTCGTGAACAGGAACGAAAGCCATCCACAGCTGACTGGCCTGAGAAAAGAACTGAGGTTAACTGAGATCCTAATAATTAAATTTTTCTTTTATCGGATACCACGCAGATTTTTAAAGTCAATGTCATCGCTGCTTGAATGCGCTTTTTCATGACATGGCAAAATGTATATACGAAACCTTTACTTGTCGCCGGCCGCAGTGGTCTCGCGGTTCTAGACGCGCAGTCCGGAACCGTGCGACTGCTACGGTCGCAGGTTCGAATCCTGCCTTGGGCATGGATGTGTGTGATGTCCTTAGGTTAGTTAGGTTTAAGTAGTTCTACGTTCTAGGGGACTGATGACCACAGCAGTTGAATTCCATAGTGCTCAGAGCCATTTGAACCTTTACGTTTCAGGCAGCTGGAAATGTCGCATAACTGGAGGATTTTTCCTTTCATGTAATTTACACTACATTGAAGACACATTTCAACTGATGAGATAATGTACACAGTTCAGACAGTCAAGCGCAAGAAATTTTCGTTGTGATAATTTAATCATTGCCAATATTTGGTTTAAAAATCATGTAAGGGGATTATATACGTGGAAGAGCAGGAGACTCTAGAAGGTTTCAGGCCCATCATATAATAGTGAGGCACAGGTTTTGTATCCAGATTTTAAACTGTAAATGATTTTTAGTGGCAGATGTGAACTCTGTTCACAATTTACCAGTTATGAACTTAAGATTAAAATTTAAGAAATTACAGTAAGGTAGGAAATTAGGGAGATGAGAGCTGCATCAGTCGAAAGAACCAAAGATTACTGAGAGTTTCAGAGGGATCACTAGACAACGATTGACTGAAATAAGGGAAGAGAATACAATGAAAGCGAATGGGTAACTATGAGACCTGAAATAATGAAGCAGTAGATGATCACATAGCTAAAAAGGCAAGTCCGAGTAGAAATCCCTGGATAGCTTAGGAGATATTTAATTTTATGGTCGAAAGGAGAAAGTATAAAAATGCACCAAATGAAATAGGCGAAAGAGAGCACAGCTGTCTAAAAAATGAAATTGGTAGAAAATGAGAAATGTCTAAGCAGGGGTGGCTAGAGAAGAAATCCAAGGCTGCAGAAGCATATATAATTATTGGAATGAAAGATAGTTCCTGCAGGAAGAATAAAGAGACTATTGGGGAAAACAGAAAGAACTGTATGAATACCAACAACTCATATACTCAAGCCAGTACTAAGCAGGGAAAACTCAAAGATGGGATCAATGTATAGAGGGGCTGCACAAGGGAAATGAACGTGAATACAATATTACAGGAAAGGAAAACGAAATGGACGAAGATGAGTTGGGAACCACGGTTCAACGAGAAGAATTTGACAGGGCACTGAAAGATCTAATGAAGCAAACCCAAGTAGCTGACGATTTTTCCTCACAAGGGAACCTCCCCATCGCACCTCCCTCAGATTTAGTTATAAGTTGCCACAGTGGATAGGCCTTGAAAAACTGAACACAGATCAATCGAGAAAACAAGAAGAAGTTGTGTGGAACTATGAAAAAAGTAAGCAAAATATACAAACTGAGTAGTCCATGTACAAGATAAGCAACATCAAGGAGGATGTTAGCTCAGGAGCGCCGTGGTCCCGTGGTTAGCGCGAGCAACTGCGGAAGGAGGGATCGTTGTTTCAGGTCTTCCCTCGAGTGAGAATTTTATTTTCGTTCATTGACGTCCGTCTTCACTGTAATAAGTTTAGTGTCTATGTTTTGCGACCGCACCGCAAAACCGTGCGATTGTTATTGATGTCGCGAGCTGTATTTGCTGGATTCATATTGTCCACGGAATACATATCATGTGTTTAATGCTCTCTCGTCCAAAGTAGCGAACAGTCAACTACCAGCCAGAGAGCCTCGTTAGCAGGAATACTCTCTCTTCCGTGCGCTGTAGTCGACTGACACCGTGTGTTTCGATGTTTGTTTAGGTGTAGCGTCCCCATACTACTGCGCAGTTACCTTATCGGACGGACGAACACACAGATAATAACTGTTGGAAAATAAAAAATTAAACTTTTCGCACGAGGGAAGACTTGAACCAAGGACCTCTTCTTCCGCAGGTGCCCACGCAAACTACAGGACCACGGCGCTTCTGAACCAACAGTATTCTTGATGTTGCCTATCTTTCACATGGACTACTCAGTTTTTATATTTTGCTTATTTTTTTCATAGTTCCACACAACTTCTTCCTGTTTTCTCGATTGATCTGTGTTCAGTTTTTCAAGGCCTATCCACTGTGCCAAATTATAACTAAATCTGAGGGGAGTGCGATGGGGAGGTTCCCTTGTTACAATTATTAAGACCTGTGCAGAGCCAAGACAAAATGCTCCACTTGATGGTAAAGACGTATGAGATTGGGAAAATAACCTCCGATTTAAGGAAGTATGTAAAAATTTCTGTTACAGAGAAAGTATGTTCTTACAAGTGCGAATTTTGTTGAAGTGTCAGTTGAATAACTCGTCGTTGCAAAATACTGACGCGAATTGCTTACAGAAAAGTGGAAAAACTAATAGAAGCTGACCGAAGCCGGTCGAAAATCCGTTTGAGTTGCAGAGAAATGTAGGAACAATCTTTACTGGACTACATTCATTGAAATTTTGTAGGCAGCAGGACAAAACATAATGGAGTGGAAGGTTACATATGGCTTACACTGAAACCTGGCATTAACTTTAAGTCGAACGCCATGAAATGGAAACGCTAATTGAGAAGGGAGTGAAGCAGAACTGTAGCTTTTCCCCGTCGTTCTTGATTCTGTACATTGAGCAGGCAGTGAAGGAAACGGAGGACAACATTTGAAAAAGGAATTAAAGTCCAGGGAGAAGCAATACAAACTTTAAGATTTGTCGATGACATCTAAATTCTGTCAGAGATAACAAATGACTTGTAAGAACAGCGAAACAGAATGCATAGCGTTTTGAAAATAGATTATGAGTATCAATAAAAGTAAAAGAAGGGTAGTGGAATGTTGTCGAATGAAATTACGTGATGATAAGTTAGTTCGACTGAAAAAAATGAGACAAAAACAGTGCGTTTAGTCGTTTTGGAAGCAAAAAAAGTGAGGATTGTCGAAAAAGAGAGGATACAATCTGTAGACTGACTACAGAAACGAAAGCTTATGTGGAAGAGATGAGGCTTTTCTGAAGTTATTCGGCTGGAGTACAGCTTTATACAGAAGGGATACATGGATGATAAGCAGGTCAGATAATAGAATATAAGCTTTTGAAGTGTGGTGCTGTAGAAGAATGATGATAATTAGAGTGGTAGATCTCGTAACTAATGAGGAGCTACTAAATCGAATTCGGGAGAAAATAAACTTGCGATAGAATATGGCTAACAAAATGGGGGGGGGGGGGGGTATTTGGATGGAGGTGGTTAAAATTCTAGAGTGAGACGAACGCTGGACTACCGTAAGCAAATTTAAGTGTGTATAGGTTGCTGCTATAATAGGAGAAGAAAATACTTGAGCAGTGTAGACTAGCGCGAACAATTGTAAACTGTTCATCGGACTGAAGACCAGAACAACAAGTTAGTCAGCAAAACTACCTTTTTAAACATGTTTTCAGGGCATATGGGTCTTATAGTAAATAAATTTCAAAAACATTGCGGATTTGTATCATTAAATTCATTCCACAGCACACGTGTGAAGATGAGTGTGGGAACGTATTGATCATATAAGAAATAAGTAACTGTCGTAATTAGGCAGCGATAAGAGCCTATGACGGTAAAAAGGTCGAAAAAGATGATGTCATGGAGCCATAAACTGTGTTTTGGTATTTGAAAGACGTATCAGTACGATATATTCACACTTGAAAGCTGCTGAGTTGCGCTGTCTGCAAGTGATAAGACAGAGTGACTCACTACTGACAAGTACCGCCATTGATTGACGTGATGATTTCTTATATTTTTTATTGATGAGTAAAATGCCACACGAACAAAATTCGTAATGAGTAGGAAAAAAATTCATAACGAGTAGGAAACTCCTAACATTAACAAGGGGACCGACTGACCTTTTAATGGTGGTGTTTGATTAGTCTTATGCGTGTTAGAGAGGGACCTGTCCTGAGTAGCTGTCTTGCAGCTTTCCTTGCCACAGCGCCTTGTTTCCAAGATAACCGATGTTGAAGTTTTATGCGATCTCTTCTATACCTGCAACTTTACCGACGTTTCGACCACCCGAGCGGAGTGCAGTGGCAGAGGTTCACCGCTACCGCGTAACTTTTTTCAGCTTCATCGTACAGAATATCGTTAAATATTACACGCTACTCCGGAATTATTGAAAAATAGTAATCTTCAACGTATCAATTTCCATTATAATTCAATCAATTCCTTTAAACTAGGATGAAATGGTTCAAATTACTCTAAGCACCATGGGACTTAACATCGGAGGTCATCAATCCCCTAGACATAGAACAACTTAAACCCAACTAACTTAAGGACGTCACACAGATCCATGCCTTAGGCAGGATTCGAACCTGCTAGCGCAGTAGCAGCGCGGTTCCAAACTGAAGCTCCTAGAACCGCTCGGTCATAGCGGCCAGCACTAAGGATAGGTATCCATCAAGCAACGCATCACTTGCGGTGCGTCATGACGCCTCTGCTGAGCACCGTTTCCAAAACACACTGATAAGACATTCAAGGTAGGTGCAGGATGTTGGTAGCCTGCAGCTGTGTTATCAAACGGTGGTGTGTTATGACACAGATGATAAGCAGTAGAATAGACAGGCAGTTTCCAGATATCACATCCGGTTTCAAGCTATACACCCAGTGTCAGATCACCCACTTGGAAGACTTGCATTCAATGCCATCCCCCAGTCCCCCCTCCTCCTCAGAGAACCACCGCTAATTGATCAACCTCACGCAGAGCAACTCCCATAAGCCTTAATCAATTGTGTGACTTAAATTCAAGGAGATCAAGGGGTACCCTGCTCCATCACACACATAAGGAAAGTGTACTAGGGCTAGTGGCATTGGGATAAAAAGGACCAATGGGAGCTCAATAAAACTTCATGGACTAATGACTATGAAGTTCTCTCCCCTCCTCCGTGTAATCGTCATTTATAATTAGCACAACTGTGTTTAGGCCTCTTCATTCGAGCTCTGTGCGTCGTAGGGAGTTGTTCATGTTTGTTACATAACAAATAATTTTCTAGTGAATGGATTCGGAAATAATAATGATATAACAAACTAATTTTACACTGTATTAGTACTTAACTATATCTTTTTTGCTATACAGTTTTGAAAATAATTTTTTAGGTCTAAAGCTATTTGTTTCTGATGACGTATCACACAGTGTTCTTTTTACAATGCCACTTTTTCTTATATCCGATAATTTTCATAGGTAATTTTTTACAACTTTTTTGTGGATGTATTTATACAGCCCATTTGCTTTCGTGTTTATATATACATTTGTCTTAATTGCAATATTATTTTTTCAGATGATCGATTACAATCAGATGCGTTCATTTACTCTAAAGCTAGTATACGGAAGAAGAACTAAAATACTATGTTTCCCATTTTGGTTCTATATGCATTAATATTATTCTCTTTCTGTATACAGTATTTATATTTCATTCATTTCTTTATGATCATTATCTCCTGCACACACACACACACACACACACACTCACACACACACACACACACACACACACACACACACACACACACATATATATATATATATATATATATATATATATATATATATATATATATATACTCTCAACAATGCCAGTTACCATGGGGTAGTTTTGTGCAGCTGCGGATCTTAATTGGTGATTCTTAACGTGACAGGCAGGTGTACTGCTGCTGCTAGGTCCAGACTGATGTCGAAGCAACGTCCGATGTCACTGAGAGACAGTCCAGGGCATGGCTGCCTCAGCAAAAGGAGATGATGTCAACAGCCCATACCACATTGATGACGATGATTGATCCAACGGGGGTGGTGTCTATGAGAACAACGAATTCATCATCGACGAACTGGGTAGAGGCCACAAACGCATCATAGTCGTGTCAGTTTCTGCAGGTAGAAACCGTCGTCCATATATGATCTCCATCTCATCCACATATGATTTCCATCTCTTACATATTGCTTTCACAGACAGAAGAAGGAAAAATATAAATATGACGAATAATTTAAAAAATGGTTCAAATGGCTCTGAGCACTATGGGACTTAGCATTTGAGGTCATCAGTCCCTTAGCACTTAGAACAACTTAAACCTAACTAACCTAAGGACATCACACACATCCATGCCAGAGGCAGCAGGCGGTAGGCGGTTCCAGACTGAAGCGCCTAAAATCGCTCGGCCACCACGGCCGGCTGAATAATTACAAAAAATTAAATATATGCAGTTGTCTATGGTAATTTACTCACCTTCTAAATTACGAATAGACACTCGGGTCCCCCATCGCATCCTCCCTGCCGCCGTTGGATAAGCAGCTGCAGCAGCAAGTCGTATACTCTTAGCTCGCTTATTTGTTACACAATTTAATTCTTAATTTCTTTGCGTGTTTTTGGTACTTGCATTGTTTAATTCATAAATGCCGACCGTATTATAGTATTTGAGAGTTGTAGCATCGCGTTTTAGTACCTGAATAGTGTAAAATCGCGTAGTCTTCTTCCGCCGCCGAGCAGTGTGTTAGCAGCGCGCAAGTAGCAGCATTACTGTGTTTACTAGGCAATCTTGTATTTTAATAACCGTTTAAATTTTGTGTTGAATAGTTTGTGCTCTCTGTAGATTAGCTCACACGTTCTTTGCACAACAGTTTTTAGCATGGATAGGGACTTCAACTGCTGTGTTCGGATGCAGGCTGAGTTGGCATCCCTCCGCTCCCAGCTTCAGGCAGAGTTGGCTTCGGTCACACAGCTTGAGGCTGTTGCCGATGGGCATCACTGTGGGGGTCCGGATGGGGTTTGTCGGAGACGGCCAGCTCGTCCCACGCATCCCCCGATCGGACTACGACTGTGGCTGCCCGGGATACTGCCCGCATTGAGGCTGATCCCTCACCTGTGGTAGAGCAGGAGGTCGTCTCGAGGTTTGGCAGGGGGCGAAAGATATTCCGGAGGGATGAACGAAAGGCCTCTCCAGTTTGTCTGACGAACCGGTTTCAGGCTGATACTGATCTTCAGCCGGACATGGCTGCTTGGTCTGTTCCAGAGGTTGCCCCTCAGTCTGCAAGATCCGGGCGGTCGCACAAGGTGGGCTTATTGATAGTAGGGAGCTCCAACGTCAGGCGCGTAATGGGGCTCCTTAGGGATATGGCAGCAAGAGAGGCGAAGAAAACCAATGCGCACTCGCATACCGGGGGTAGTCATTCCAGATGTGGAAAGGGTCCTTCCGGATGCCATGAATGGTACACGGTGCACCCATCTGCAGGTGGTTGATCATGTGGGCACCAATGATGTCTGTCAGTACGGATCAGAGGAAATCCTCTCTGGCTTCCGGTGGCTATTTGATTTGGCGAAGACTGCCAGTCTCGCTAGCGGGATGAAAGCAGAGCTCACCATCTGCACCATCTGCAGCACGTTTCTGCGACCGTGTGGGCTGCAGATTCCTCGACTTGTGCCATAGGGTGGTGGGGTTTCGGGTCCCGCTGGATAGGTCAGGAGTCCACTACATGCAGCAAGCGGCGACACTCGTAGCAGGGGTTGTGTGGCGTGGACTGGGCGGTTTTTTAGGTTAGATGGCCTCGGGCAAGTACAGAAAGGGCAGCAGCCTCAAAGGATGCGGGGCAAAGTCAGGACATGCGGGGGCCAAACAGCAATCGGTATTGTAACTGTAAACTGTCGAAGCTGCATTGGTAAAGTACCGGAACTTCAAGCGCTGATAGAAAGCACCGAAGCTGAAATTGTTATACGTACAGAAAGTTGGTTGAAGCCAGAGATAAATTCTGCCGAAATTTTTACAAAGACACAAACGTGTTTAGAAAGGATAGATTGCATGCAACCGGTGGTGGCGTGTTTGTCGCTGTTAGTAGTAATTTATCCTGTAGTGAAGTAGAAAATTTTGAATACATTTCACATAAATGTTCTCCGCATATTATAGTCTTAGGTGGAGATTTCAATTTACCAGATATAGACTGGGACACTCAGATGTTTAGGACGGGTGGTAAGGACAGAGCATCGAGTGACATTATACTGAGTGTACTATCGGAAAATTACCTCGAGCAATTAAACAGAGAACCGACTCGTGGAGACCTACTGATAACAAACAGACCACGCCACACAACCCCTGCTACGAGTGTCGCCGCTTGCTGCATGTAGTGGACTTCTGACCTATCCAGCGGGACCCGAAACCCCACCACCCTATGGCGCAAGTCGAGGAATCTGCAGCCCACACGGTCGCAGAACCGTACTGCAGATGGTGCAAATGGTGAGCTCTGCTTTCATCCCGCTAGCGAGACTGGCAGTCTTCACCAAATGAGATAGCCACCGGAAGCCACAGAGGATTTCCTCTGATTCAAACTGACACGCATCATTGGTGCCCACATGAGCAAACCACCTGCAAATGGGTGCACCCTGTACCATTCATGGCATCCGGAAGGACCCTTTCCACATCTGGAATGACTCCCCCCGGTATGAACACGGAGTGCGCATTGGTTTTCTTCCCCTCTCTTGCTGCCATATCCCTAAGGAGACCCATTACGCGCCTGACGTTGGAGCTCCCTACTGATAAGATACAGACCCGAACTTTGCGACTCTATGTGCAGAACAGGGAATCACTGATCATAAGGCCGTTGCAGCATCCCTGAATATGTAAGTTAATAGGAATATAAAAAAAGGAGGAAGGTTTATCTGTTTAGCAAGAGTAATAGAAGGCAGATTTCAGACTACCTAACAGATCAAAACGAAAATTTCTGTTCCGACACTGACAATGCTGAGTGTTTATGGAAAAAGTTTAAGGCAGTTGTAAAATTTCGTTTTAGACAGGTACGTGCCGAGTAAAACTGTGAGGGACGGGAGAAACCCACAGTGGTTCAACAACAAAGTTAGGAAACTACTGAGAAAGCAAAGAGAGCTTCACTGCAAGTTTAAACGCAGCCGAAACCTCTCAGATAAACAGAAGCTAAGCGATGTCAAAGTTAGCGTAAGGAAGGCTATGTGTGAAGCGTTCAGTGAATTTGAAAGTAAAATTCTATGTACCGACTTGACAGAAAATCAGAGGAAGTTCTGATCTTACTCCAAATCAGTAAGTGGCTCGAAACAGCATATCCAGACACTCCGGGATGACGATGGCACTGAAAAAGAGGATGATACGCGCAAAGCTGAAATACTAAACACCTTTTTCCAAAGCTGTTTCACAGAGGAAGACCGCACTGCAGTTCCTTCTCTAAATCCTCGCACGACAGAAAAAATGACTGACATCGAAATAAGTGTCCAAGGAATAGAAAAGCAACTGTATTGACTCAACAGAGGAAAGTCCACTGGACCTGGTGGGATACCAATTCGATTCTACACAGAGTACGCGAAAGAACTTGCCCCTCTTCTAACAGTCGTCTACCGCAAGTCTCTAGAAGAACGGAAGGTTCCAAATCATTGGAAAAGAGCACAGGTAGTCCCAGTCTTCAAGAAGGGTCGTCGAGCAGATGCGCGAAACTATAGACTTATGTCTCTGACGTCGATCTGTTGTAGAATTTTAGAACGTGTTTTTTGCTCGCGTATCATGTCGTTTTTGGAAACCCAGAATCTACTCTGTAGGAATCAACATGGATTCCGGAATCAGCGATCGTGTGAGACCCAACTAGCTTTATTTGCTCATGACACTCAGAAATTATTAGATACAGGCTCCCAGGTAGATGCTATTTTCCTTGACTTCCGGAAGGCGTTCGATACAGTTCCGCACTGTCGTCTGATAAACAAAGTAAGAGCCTACGGAATATCAGACCAGCTGTGTGGCTGGATTGAAGAGTTTTTAGCAAACAGATCACAGCATGTTGTTATCAATGGAGAGACGTCTACAGACGTTAAAGTAACCTCTGGCGTGTCAGAGGGGAGTGTTATGGGACCATTGCTTTTCACAATATATATAAATGACGTAGTAGATAGTGTCGGAAGTTCCATGCGGCTTTTCGCGGATGATGTTGTAGTATACAGAGAAGTCGCAGCATTAGAAAATTGTAGCGAAATGCAGGAAGATCTGCAGTGGATAGACACTTGGTACAGGGAGCGGCAACTGACCCTTAACGTAGACAAATGTTATGCATTGCGAATACATAGAAAGAAGGTTCCTTTATTGTATGATTATATGATAGGTGAACAAACACTGGTAGCAGTTACTTCTGTAAAATATCTGGGCGTATGCGTACGGAACGATTTGAAGTGGAATGATCATATAAAATTAATTGTTGGTAAGGCGGGTACCAGATTGAGGTTCATTGGGAGAGTCCTTAGAAAATGTAGTCCATCAACAAAGGAGGTGGCTTACAAAACACTCGTTCGACAACAAAGGAGGTGGCTTACAAAACACTCGTTCGACCTATAAAAAAATGGCTCTGAGTACTATGTGACTTAACTGCTGAGGTCATTAGTCGCCTAGAATTTAGAACTAATTAAACCTAACTAACCTAAGGACATCACACACATCCATGCCCGAGGCAGGATTCGAACCTGCGACCGTATCGGTCGCTCGGTTCCAGCCTGCAGCTCCTAGAACCTCACGGCCACTCCGGCCGGCGTTCGACCTATACTTGGGTATTGCTCATCAGTGTGAGATTCGTACCAGATCGGGTTGACGGAGGAGATAGAGAAGATCCAAAGAAGAGCGTCGCGTTTCGCCAACGGGTTATTTGGTAACCGTGATAGCGTTACGGAGATGTTTAACAAACTCAAGTGGCAGACTCTGCAGGAGAGGCGCTCTGCATTGCGGTGTAGCTTGCTCGCCAAGTTTCGAGAGGGTGCGTTTCTGGATGAGGTATCGAATGTATTGCTTCCCCCTACTTATACCTCCCGAGGAGATCATGAATGTAAAATTAGAGAGATTCGAGCGCGCACGGAGGCTTTCAGACAGTCGTTCTTCCCGCGAACCATACGCGATTGGAACAGAAAAGGGAGGTAATGACAGTGACACGTAAAGTGTCCTCCGCCACACACCGTTGGGTGGCTTGCGGAGTATAAATGTAGATGTAGATCCTTATTTGCAGTGATGTAATATCATATCCTGCGATCCGTCCCAATATTAGCTTTGAGTGCATTTAGAAACGAAAGTCCACGATGATTGCGAGATGGTCCTGGGCACTGCTATACTGGGAAACGAGCAGCGATCGTCAGACCATACCACGGCGGGTTTTGTAGATGCAGTGAATACATCGTAGACGAACCGAGCTGGAGCACATCATCAACCCGTCGCGTCGTGAAGCAGTTGCAGGTGCATCTTTGAGTCCGCTGAGTCCGACCACGTCCATCACATCTGCAACAGTAAAAAAGATATTAATCATGAAAATGCAGCTATAAAGAGCACATACAAATAAGCTAAAAACAAAAAACGATCGTCACTTCTGTAGGATTACTGGAGTCAAGTTCGGGACGCTAATTAGCCTCCGACGAGCCATGATTTTCATTATAGCATTTTATCACTAGTGATTTTACCGGCGTTGTTATTGTTGCTGCTAGCAAGTCTCAGACTGGAAACACTTCTCGCACTGAAATGACTCGTTTCTCTACTCACGTGATTCTAGGCATGATAGAGCTTGCTTTCAGCTAAGCATAAGCGCCAATATCACACAGCACTTCGTCTGGTGTTTTAAGTATAGGATAATATTTCAGTGTAGGTGGGCGCAGTGGTCCATCATGTGGCATCCGCAACCGCTTTTCAAAGAATATGAAGAATTTATCGACTTTGAGGCCTCTACGCAACACGAGCTGCATCTGCAGCAGACTAACCCAACACCTCAGACGCCACTGTCAAAGCATATGATACATATTTGCAAGCATGTTGTAAGCAACAAACGTCACTAGGGGTCCGCTACACACCGCTTCCGCAGTAATAATAATAATAACAGTAATAACGGAAGGTAGCGAGCGTCATTTTTACCCGACAGCGAGGGCCTTGCGCAACATCCATTACATTCTGGCAGTCGCTATTGTCTACGACCCTGCTGCTGTTATCGGGCGATAAAGGGGCGATGTTGCATCGAAACGCTTCCAGCTTCTGAGGCGTGTAGCACTCAGCAAGGAGGAATTATAAATGGTTCTGTGGGATTTCATACAGTCACGAGTTTGTACACACAAAAGTGACTACGAGTGCTATTTAATCACAGGTCAACACGTATGCGACTGTTGATAGTCAGTGAACTCCAGAGACAACTGAAACGAAATGTCTTCGGAACAAAGTCTAAATTCCCTAAAGATTACCCTACATTTGATGCAAGTACCGTATCTGTAAAGCGTAACTTCGTACGACAAATGGACAGGGAGCGATAACTCAGAAGAGTGCCGGAAGTTTAATTTAAAAGCAAGTATTAATAACTTTCGTCGACAAAACATGACACTAAACTCTGAGTGAATCCAGAGAGAACGACTGCAAACATGTTATAAAACTCAATTTGAAACATGAAAAGCAAAATAAGAAAACATATGACTAACACCATTTGTATAATATCCATTTGACCCATCTTGGGGTGACTTTAAAAGAAACAAGATACGGTCAAGAGTTACAGTGTAACTAATTGGCTAAGTGGAGAGATGTCTCTGCTTATACTCACTTACGACAAATGGAAACTGCACTGACGGGAAAAAAAACATAGTACCAAGAAGTTGTTGTGCGACATAAACGAAAGTCGGTGGGCGTGATTCTACATTTGAAAGATGGCTCCTGTTCAAATATCATGACAGACGCACAAGTTCAAAGTGAGTGGCCTCATCTCTAGGCAAGCATCTTCAGAAGATAGATACTAGAGGCCATCGAGGTCAGAAAACAGTGCACCAACACGAACCACGGCGATGGGTACAACCTTCGGTCGTCTTGGCTGCCAGCAGTAGCTAATATACGGACGGACGGACGGTTACACCACGCTTGGCTTGCCCAACCTAACCGCGGTAACAACACAACGTCACAAAAGCAGCTCCCTGCTGTGACACCAGTGTGAGACAAAAAAATCCTAAATCACTGTCAATCTCCAACGTAGGCTCTTTTGTTCCCCATCTCAGACATACTATCATTTGAGCTAATTTATTTACATTCCTTTATAGGAGTAACGGGAGCAGGCGTGGAGACAGAACATCAGAGATAATTTGCGTTGTTCTAGCTGTACTTCTCATACTGATGAAGGCCTCTTGCAATAGCAAATATTACAGAATACGTCACCCTTTTCAAAAGCCAACGGGTATATACAGGCTTACTGTTTCCCACAGTTCGTGTGCTTCCATGACACTTGGAAGTTGAAAACTGGAGAGAGAACAAAATTACGCCATCCATGCCGAATAACGAGTCAGTGACCGAAAGGCCAGAGTAATGGACAGTTTATCTACTCATCATCCTTATTCTTAATCTTTGGATCTAGCAGAACTTTAGACGTTGACCTGGTAACTGAACGACGTTGACTCGTCACGGGAAGGTCGGTGTAGTAGCGTGCACCAGCCGCTTCGTATGAGTCACACAGGAGATACTACATAGTCAAGAGTTTCCCGATAAGGCTGAGTATCCTATGTAGATAAGTGGTATATAAACACAGACACCTATAACTAAACAGAAACGCGACCATCTCAGAAGCAACATGAACTGCGTCACATTGGTATTTGTGAGCACAATACTGCATTCTTGCCTTTCACCATGCTTCATAAATGTAAGTTTCCCAGCCTCACAGAGGACTGTCATTTTTGTAATACTTCTATTTTTACTAGTTTTGTAGATAACATGAAATGTACTACAAACTAAGTGGAACAACATCTTTTACTGGGTCTACTGTTTCACTGTGAAATTTTATTTTTAGAAAGTGGTTAACATTAGAATGTAACGTTTTTGGAAGACGATAGTTGGAATAAAACGGTTTTCAAAACAATGTGCGGTTTTGAAAGAGGCAAATGTTACATTAAGCAGAATGAAGAAGTTGACGCAAGTTAACAGTTTCTATGCATCTCTGCCGTATCTCTTGTTGATGGTATAGTGAGACACTCAAAATGTCTTCCACCACGAAAATTCGCACCAGCTACTCTGCAGGTGAAAGATACAGCTACACATACTGAAACAATGTAAGAAACATGCGGAGTAGCTGATGAGCATTATGGGACAACGTGACATCTCAATATTTATTAGAAACGGGGTTACTGTTCAAGTCCTTTTAAGCGCAAATAACGCAGATCAATAGACGTAGTAGATCTATTATCCTTTTGCACCAGAGTTCGTGTTGAATTGGTTCCAGAGAAATGGTGTTCAGATGCCAGTAACCCCACGCCCGTTGGTGTTTTTCATGGTTTCTCTAAAACTTTTCAAGTGATTTCTAGCAGACATTCTTAAAATAAAACCACGTCCCTAGACAACTTTCCACATTGCCCATTAATGATATTTAATCACGATATTTATGAGTGCAAAGAAGTAAGTGCTACAGTTACCACGCTAGTCACTGCAAAATATGTGAAATGACTTGATTTCCATCCAATAAATGAAGAACCCAAACAATATCAGCCGTTTGTAAAAGATTCTTTATCTCCTGATTACGAATACTAGAGCATTTCATGAGCGAGGCAGTGTGAGTTCATTAACCTGTTGCAAGCAGAGCTATTCGTTTGAAGAAAATCCTTATCAACTGAGAGAGAATGTGACCGGTAATTGCCTCTCGCTCTACATTTTGTGTGTGTAGATTTCGAAGATTTCTGAATAAGCGGATACATTTGTATGATTTATTTGAGGTTATTACATCTTTTGCTGACTTCACACTCTGCGAGAGAAAATGTAATTTACAAACAATTGACTTTGTTTGACGAGAGTTATCTCTTGGTGAATTCTAGGGGGTTTTACGTCCCGTCGGCGACGAAGTCATTGGGGTAGGTAGGACGACGTTCTAGGCATGGCGAAGGATGAGTTCGGAATTCTGCTGTGTTCTTATCAACGAAGCCTTCCTGACATTTACCTAAAGCGAATTAGGGAACAACGAAAAAGACAAATCTGGATTGCCTCGACAGGGATACGAACCGTCATTATCCTGAAGGTGGTTCCCGTCCTTACCACAGCCACACCCCGTTCGCTGAGAACTGTAGAGGGCGAATTCGTTGCTCTATAAGGCATATTTAATATCATCTTTAAAGAATGCCAGACAATGTACTGGTGAGCAAGTCTCCATCACGCACGTCTCAACAGTGACGATGCAAGTGAATTAAAAATTTAGATGCATATCGACTATTTTAGTTGTGGTGGAGTGTGACTTTACTCACCTTGACCTACAGATCTCCAAATCTCTTTCTCGTCATCCAGATAAAACTTCCGTAAGTTCCAGCAAAAAAACTTTCAGTTGAAAAATTCAGGACGTTTGTGTGTACGCGAATTGAACTTCTCGACTGGGTGATAAAACAAGTCATCAAGTTCTGGAAGAAAGAAGTGGATATCCCTTCGCAGACGCAGACATTTAGTACAATTTGCATATTCCGTAGTCAATAAACGAGTACAGAAATGCATAGTAGCCTAAGATAGCCATAACAGTTATTAGCTATTATATATTCATTTTGCAGCGTTATAACAAATTTTCATGAAATAAACCACACAAATGGTAAATTATACTTCATTTGTATGCATAATTTATCTAGCTATACAGAAGTAACATACATTTAATTTGTAACCACTGAGAGTTTTACGTGTATTTCTAAGGATCTCTATCTCCGTAGACCTGTCCATCATCTACAGTAAATCATGGAAGAAAGTTTCTGTCACAAAAGATATTTAGTTGATCAAGCTGATCAAGTTGAATTTACGTCTTTCTTCGATATATTGAATTTAGTGTGCTAGATATAATTTCTCTTTGGTAAATTTTAAACTCTAATGAATGAAATGTGTAACACTTTTTTGCAGGCACAGGAATATGTGACAGTCAGCATACAAGAAGGAGATCTGAGAGGTCAAATCAAAAGGACCTACACCAATATGACGATGTACAGTTTCAAAGGCATCCCCTATGCAGAATCCCCAGTTGGTGACCTCAGATTCCAGGCAAGTCACTCATTATAACGCGTATTATGTTCTCTTTCAGTTTTTGTATAGGGCTGCACAGTGATAATACTTGTTAGCTGATAAATAAAAGAAAAAACGTTAGATAGTTATTTTGATGGGAAACTGTAGACTGTGCTTACTTCTAAACATCCCTGCCTTCATGTATCTTGTGTAAACACAGAATAATCACGGAATTACAGCAAATGTACGGTGTGGTTGCAGCTAACTTTCACTACTTGAGATAACCTCCATGAAAAACAAGTGATTTTAGGACAATGAAACTTAGTGGAAACATTTGTGAGGACATATGGAGGAGAGATGACGAATAAACCATTAAAGAAAAAACATTTCGATTTCCACGTAAGAGAGTAACATTTGTTCATTCTGTACTATATTTACATCCAAGCGGCAAACTTTGCTCATTGTGACAACAATCTGCATCCACGAAACCTTGATCCGCACTAGAGATATCATTTCACAACTGTTTGCAGTACTTATCGAACGGCGGACGGTGGAACATTCAACTGTCATGACACAGCCCGGGGACTGCTTGGCGGGTAAAGCCCTCGCACCTTGTCCTGACCCATGCCGTAAATGAAATGTCGTGTGGTGTAGTGCACACTGATGCTTGTGTTTCAACCCTACATCGCAGTATCAGTACCGGCACCTAATGGCAGCTCAAGACGCTAAGGCTATTTACAACGCAAGGTGAATGTGCATACATTATGAAAAACCATTCAGATTATGCCAGTGACAGCAGAATAATTGCTATTTCAGTTCAAATACTTACATGCACAATAGTGGGATAAATCCGGGATTGATGCCATGATTTTTTTCAAATGCCTCTTTCACAACCTCATACACAAGAGCAACCTGAAACTTTCAACAAATTGACTTTTAAATCAATAAAAACAGAAGTGGAATTCATTTACAACTATATATTAAATTTCATAATAGCTAACCATTCTTAAAAAATACATTACGTACTTGACCATAGTACCTGAGTATCAGGGATAGATTGCCAGATGTGTAAGAAATAGTTGGCAATTGGACAAAACACTTTAAAATCAAAGACAAAATTATAAAAAGCTTGTAACACTTTAAACATGTTTTATTGAATCTCCCGATGCGAAAACTATTTTATAAAGATATCAATTGTGCGTAAATTCTAACTTAAAGTGACACCTCGTTCGTAAAAAGCATTTAACAATTCTTGAATTTTTTAACATTTTTATTAACTCGTTGGAGGATTGTTAAGAATTTCTGCAAGGGTAGCTTGGTTAGTTTCCTGCTATCTGTATATATAGAAAATAATGAGAAATCGTCTCAATTATGCAGTCAGTTGAATTTAGAACTAAGCCTGATTTATAAAAAGGAATGTTTACATTGCTGGTATGGATTTAGTTAGTTTTCAATTGCATTAATACATCGGAAGCACATATCAACATATGATGTGCAGGATTCATGTAACCAACTCTTACACCTGACACAATGTATCCAACAACAATTTTGTCTGTTTTAGAACACTCTTCCCCGCATACAATGCACTCGTCCCCTTCTTCAAGAATTTCGTCACTTGTCTCTTCCTCGTAGTGAACGTCATCTGACCAGTCTGAATTGTCTGAAGTACCATTAACCTTCCTGATCTGAGACTTTCTCACTAGATTTTTTGCAGTAAGCCTAGTTTTCTTCCTTTTGCATCAACTTTCAATTTTAACTTTTTAATATTTTCTTTCGACGTCACGTTTTTTCCAGCCCTATGTGTGTTTGTTTGAGGTTGGGGTCTACCTGACAAAGGTGAAATATTGTTCAGAATTTCTGCAGGGTCAACTTGGTTCGTTTCCTTTCAAATCACAGAACAAATAGACCTGTCGTCTGGTGTTGAAGAAGGTCCTGGCAGAGGTGACGTTGCTCTTTTTTCAGGCAGTTTTGGTGACATCAGGCTGCTGAAGCAGAGTTGGTGGATCTAGTAGTGGACTGCGGCTTGGGTAACAGAGCCCTTTCAGTGAATTTCTGGCTAGATGAGACGATGATATCTGCTGTAGCAGGGGAACATGGCACGGGTGGCGAAGATCATTCGTGGAGTGTTTGCCCAGGTACATTTGCGTTTTGGTTTCCTGTAAGTCTGTTTGAATAACTTCAAAACCGTAATCTGGAACTGCATAGGAATTAAACTGACAGGTTCCCGTTGCTTTGAATCGCGAGACGGAGTTCCGTGGTGTTGCAGCATTTCCCCAACAATCTTGTAGTATCTCGCCAAATTGCAGTCTTCCTAGTTGCCGATGTGGGTGGTCCGTTTGCCATTATTCAAGGGCACTGCAAAAATGAAGCTTTAAGGATCTGAAGAATTATCGGTCCAGCGACTGCAGATAATGGGTAGTATGGCTGGAGTGGCATGTTACAACGGCACCATTCGTTTCGGCGGGCTCCAACATCTGTACGAGCTAGAGTGTGAAGTATGACCATCCACAATCAGCGTAACTGTTCCAAGTGGTTTGTGGCGCTCAAAATGATCCCTTATTCATTGAAGCATTAGCGTATGCAGACTTCTTTGACATGATAACTTTACTTCTCGGTAGCATGTTGTCCTCCCACTTCATTTTATTTTTTATTTTTCTTAACTCCCTTCATGGCAACGTAAGGAGAAAGAGACGTCCCTTCAGCATTGCAGCATTCAGGTACTGTAATAGTATCTTCTTTTTCTGAAGAAGTAATCACAGGAACTATTTCTGACCCCTTTTCATGCTGCAACAGAACCGGGCCGGATATTTAACTAACGGCTTGTCTCATCCACGTTAAAAATACTTCCCAGTTTATTCAGAAAAAGATTTTCTTCCTTTAGGATTGAAAGCAAGTTGAAATATTCCTTGACTTCATTACTATTCATTTCCTGGACTCTGGACAAAAATACGGCTCCAGATTTTGCACACTTAGATCTGAATGTCAAGGAAAGAACGGCTGTAACCAATGGTAAACTGCTTTTCCTTTTTAATTACTGAATTTATCTTTTAGGCCAAACTGCACAGCAAAATCATAAGCAAGGTTCAATACACGGTCCCTCTTTAAGGAAAACAATGGATCAGAATTTTTTCTTTATGTGATGGACATTATTAGCTAAACCAAAAAAAGAACTAGGACTTATTGGAATTTTGGAATCACAGCCGATGTTTAACTTTTTTGAAAGAGTTTTCCTGAGAATTTAGGATTTTCTCACAGAACAACCATCGTCGTTTACTTTATCAATAGTATTTTTAAGGTCTTCTTGCCTTCCATGATTCCATAGAAGAGCCAGTCTTTCGAAATAATTATTTGGCATCTGTAAAAAAAAAAAAAAAAAGAAGAAAGAAATAGCGATGCCATCATAATTTAATATATGATATGTTTATGGGATGGTCGTCTATCCTGATGATAGTATAGCCATCTCTCCTGGTTACCTGTGTACGGGTACACAGTTATGGCTGAGCAACTCTAAAACTAAATTTTCCGTCGCTACTCACAGCCTAAGATGAGACCTGATTTCAACTGGTAAGAGCTGACAGTGGGTTTCGAGTGTGGCGCAGATCCCACGGAGCCATGGGTCCAAGTTGTCAACAAGGCACTATGCAAGCTGGTGTTGGCTCCATAATGGTGTGTTTGCGTAGAATGGACTGGGCCCTCTGGTCCTTATCTATGGTTCATTGACTGGAAATGGTTGGAGACAATTTGCAGCCATTCTCAAACAACGATGGAATTTTTATGGATGACATTTCAACGATATGAAGAACATTCTGCATAGTTCGAGCCAAGGATTTGGCCACACAGATCGTCCGTCGTGTATCCTGTCGAACACTTTTTGGGACATAATCGATGTCAGTTCGTGCACAAAATCCTTCGCTGGCAACACTTCGGCAATAACAAACGGCTATAGGGACAGCATGGCTCAATATTGTTGCAGAGGAGTTCCAATGACCAGGCGACATCAAGCTACTGCACTATTCCAGGCAAATGGGGTCCGACACAGTATTATATGTCCCATGGCTTCTTGTCACCTCAGTGTATGCACACAGATAAATTTGTGCGGAACCCTCAGTGTGGAAGTCCTTCTCGCATTTGTCCATTTATTTATGGTTAATGTCTCTACGGGTCCAAAACTTTTGGCTTGGAAATGTGTTCTTGTTACTTTATAAGTTGGATTTCACGAGATATACAATGCCTTTCTTCGAATGCTACTAACTAAAATATTAATAGCATTTACGTTACACTACCTCGCGATGCAAGCAGACCCCTCTTTTTCGGTTACAATTCCCAGGCTGAGAGGACGTGGTCGTTCATCGATGTTTTAATTGAAGAAGACGTCGGCCGTGAAAGCCTACATGAATCCATCCTTTGCATAGACGGGATGTCCTCTGTTAGTCAGTCTTGATACGAATCTCACTTATTACAACTGTGCTAAATTGTGTGTTCTTCAAATCAAATGGTTCAAATGGCTGTAAGCACAATGGAACTTAACATCTGCGGTCATCAATCCCGAAGACTTAAACCTAAATGACCTAAGGACATCATACACATCCATGCCCGAGGTAGGATTCGAACCTGCGACCGTAGCAGCAGTGCGGTTCCGGACCGAAGTGCCTAGAACCGCTCCACCACAGAGGCCGGCGTGTGTTTTTCAAGCAGTTACATTATCAGACAACCACACCAACAAATCAAAACCTGTCATTTTCTTAACATAAAACTTAATTTTTTTATGTTATCTGAAGTGCATTGTTAGTGTGATTTTGTTTTCGTGCGGATTTGATAACGAGGACGCAATTATTGACACATAGAAAGGCAATATTATGTCGTCAGAAAATAATAGTCACACTTTTCGCTCGTGTACCTGAACTCTTATTAGTGAACTATAAGAAGGTATTTGTCCCCCCTTCGTCTTTATGATGGCCTGAATTATGCTGGGGAAACTTTCAATGTGATGTCTATATGTCTGTGGAAAAATAACATTTCATTATTGCTAAAGAGCCGAAACCGGAAGAAGTAGCGATGTTGGTCGCTGCAGGTCTGGAGCAAAGTGGAAGATCTTACTCATCGAAAATTTGTTGCATTGGATTCAGCACGACAGTCTGAGCTGGTTAATAAATGTCAGGAATGTCACTGTACACAAACAACTGGTTCACAGAAGTTGCTTTACGGCAGGCTACACTATCAAGCTGATACAAAGAATCGTAGTCTCCGAACAGCTCCTCTACTGCCCACAGTACACAATGCCATAAAATGTGTTAATTTCTTTCCACGTTTATCGTTCTGTTAAGCTCAATAAGCGAACCACACCGTAACCACGAAAACACCGCCATGTCGTAACACCACCTCTTCGTGCTTCCCTGTCGCCACCGCACAGGAAGCCAGGTTACGTTATTCAGGTATTTGTCAAATTCAAACCTTACCATCGGATTGCCGCGGTGTATAGCATTATTCTTCACTCCAAATCACTCGCTTCCAGTCAACTGCACCTCAAGTGTCGCTTGGCTTTGGCTACAGAAAGAGAAGCTGTTGGACCATTCTACCCCATTTTTTTAGTCTCACTACACAGTCACTGTGCTAGCTGTATTATTGCCAGCAGTTTGGAAGTCATGGGTAATTCCTTCTGCTGACTGCTTACGATTTTTTGCAGCAGTCCTCCGCAACGCACGACGGCATCTGTCCATCAGCACATGAGGTCTGCCTCGCCTTGCTTAGCTATGGTAGTTCCTTCGCGTTTCCACTACACTGTCATATCACCAACAGTCGACGTGGGTAGCTTTAGAATGCTTGAAATATTCCTGCTGCATCTGCTACTCATATGGAACCCAAATACTAGTCGAAGCCATTGAGCTCTCGTGACCTACCCATTCTGCTCTTACTGTTTCGCTGCTGGCAACGCAGTATTCGTTTTATTATGTTGTACTGGCCGGTCTGCCTCTCGGGATTCCTAGTGGTAATGGAAAACGACTTTCAGAAGTATCAGTGAAAGACAGGAGTCATGAAAGGAAATACTATCCGACAATCTAGAACGTAAGCGATTATTACTCGTAGTTTAAATTCAGACATATGTTTATTTTAAACGGTCAGCCCCGTATTATTTCTTACACAGTCAATAACAGGAAAAAATACAAAAGGAATAGCGTTGGCTGCATTCCAATACGATAACTACATCCCGAGAAATTGCAAAATCAAGTTGACGCTTGTACTAAACGAAACACGCCGATATTGCACATCCGGAGATGCAAGTGCGAACCCATATATCTCATAATGGAGATGTGATTGACGTACTATGATGCAAAAATCGCCTTACTTATTGCTATTTACACAGTTATTAAATGAACTGGGAACACTACAGATATCCAGTCGCACAAGTACGTACAACACAAGTATGCACAACTACCATTTACCCCTCTGTTAAATCCTTGATCAGCCCTTCATTATGCCATTATGCCTACCCTTTCTGGCGCAATTCCACATTTCGTTACTATCGTGTCCCTTCTAACACCATATTAAAGATGAATAAAGCACGAACGATAATCCCTTCACTTATTTTTCAGTGTTTGGGTCTGAACATCTGTACTGTTTCCAGTCCACTCAATAGTAAAGTCAATAGCAATAAACACAGCGTCTGTGCAGTCGTAGTACGTGAATAACGTCAAATTACGAGTAACCTGAGGTTCAAGCTTGCATCTTAGGATGTGAAATAGCGTCGGGTTTCGTTTATTTCAAGAGACAATTAGGCTTTGCAATTGCTCGGGATGTAATTGCTGTATTTGCGATGCAACCAGTGCCATTATTTTTTTTATTTTTCTCGTTATTTATTGCGTAAGAAATAATAGTGGGAGTCCATTTGAAAATAAGTTTATATAGAAAATAATAATTGCTTACGTTTTAGAATGGATCATAGTATTTAGTTTCATGGGCCCTGTCTTATATGCATACTCATGAAAGTGGTTTTTCAGTATCTATAATTATTGCAGAGGTATTTGCGCTGAAACGTTTAAGAGAGAGTGAGAGAGAGAGAGAGAGAGAGAGAGAGAGAGAGAGAGAGAGAGGAGAGAGAGGAGGAAGGAGGGAGAGAGAGGGAGTGAGAGAGGCAGAAAAACGTTGTTCATGATAACATGGTAAATCTGTTATCTTTTGTGTGACATCGCCTGGACTGCTGTCTGAAATGTAATGTTTACTTTCTACAGCCGCCCGTGAGGAAAGCTGCTTGGACAGGAGTTCGAGATGCTCTCCAGTTTGGACCTGCCTGCACTCAGTCTCTGTTTGGCGAAGAGGACTGCTTGTATCTCAACGTGTATTCCCCGATAGTATGTCTATACCAGGAATAAGGCTTTGTCTTTTAAGTAATTAATAACATTAACTATTTCCTTGTTCTAGGACCCACAGCCATCAAAGACCGACTAAAAATTCATGGGTCCATCGAAACTCTATATTATTTAAGTAAGATGTTTTATTCATAACTACTGGTCACTGTTAATGATCATTTTCAACTGCATGTCCAAAAATGACCATGTATAAATTGTTAACAGATTGTCATAAAGTTAAAGGCAGTGAGAAAATGTCGAGACATTGTCCAAATACACCGACTATCCTGTTCAGTACAAATCACATTACAGAATATAAAAACCGATAACTGTGCTCGTAGCATAATGATTAGATCATAACTGTCTATGCTCACACTCGTATAGGATAACACATTTTTCTGTACAAATCACTTAGCAATAAATACGAGTACAGTTAGTCAGTATTGTATTCTGTAATATGATGTACGGTAACATTAAATTGCATCGACTATTCATTTTGAACAAGCTTTGTCATTTTCTGCTACTTATGTACAATCGGCTAGTAACATATTCATGAGCATATGTACATGTGATCGACAAGCTGAAATTGTTCAGCATTCGTGAATAAAACATTTTTTTCAACATCGCACAGCCCCAGTGGAACCTTATCATCTATTAGTTAATACATTACAGTACTTCTTTCCTGGCAGTTTCATGCTGAAGAACACCAGGATCTTGAAATAATTACAATTAGATATATGTATTGTTATTATTATTATTACCATTACTATCGTTTTTAAGATTTTTGCATTCTCTACAGCATTATTCTCAATTTCTATACAGCTCTCATCGCAGACTGAAACACTGAAAGCCGTCGTGGTGTACATTCACGGAGGATGTTTCACTGGAGGAAGCGGTGCTATAAGTGAGCCTCGCTACTTCGTGGACAACGACGTTGTATTTGTCAGTATTAATTATCGCCTAGGACTACTAGGTAATATGCACGAGTCTTTATATCTTTCTTGTTTGCTACTGACAAAGACTAAATTTTCGGTGCTCTGCATCATGTTGAAGTTTTCTTTATCACTTCGTGAGTGTGCCTCTTTATCCTAAGACGATTTCAGTGGCCGTACGACACGTGTTGATGCTGGTATTTCAGTATTTATCTTGATGGCGATTGCTGAATATTTATTAAGGTGTTTCCAATGAAATTTCTCAGAGAGAAAGGGACCCACAGTGGTTCCGCAGGATTTTAAAGGAAGCTTTGAGAAAGCTTATATCGAGAGCAGGGTATTATTTTCCTGTAAGTAAGACAGGCTAGTTTTCTGTACCAAATAATAAGGATAAATCTCAAACAGAATCCTCTACAGGTAATCCATGATGGGGAAAACTCTAAACATTTTCAATTATTATTATTTGTTACTGACGAAGACAATTTATTTTACGGTTTTAAAAAGTAGTTGTAACAGTTTCATAATTAAATTAGTCAAAAGTGATCATTTTTGTACTTTCTTGTATTGCAGCGATTGATTGAAGAAATTGATGTGTGTTCATCTCTGCTTATGTGCCATGTTTAGTGTCCGCGTGTACTGGAAAATGAATTTAAACCAGATCTCAAGACTTCAATTTACAGCTAATTTTAAACATCTTGCTTTACATACTATTTTACGTGGGCGGCCAACGGATTACTTATTTATCGTCTGTCTAGGTTTCCTCAGCACGGGAGACGACGTCGTCCCTGGAAACATGGGCCTCAAGGATCAAGTGGAGGCCCTCAGGTGGATCCAGAGGAACATAGCGGCCTTTGGCGGCGATTCAGAGAGAGTGACTCTCTTCGGCCAAAGCGCAGGAGGAGCTTCCATTCATTATCACGGCCTATCTCCACTTAGCAAAGGTAAATTAGAGTTAACTTTTAAGAAGCATTACTAATCTTCACAGAGTTTACACTCGAAGTTCTCCACTCATCCTTTTGCGCTGTGTAACTTTGTTGCCAGCAGTAGCCTCCCTCTTGCAGTTAGCTCGCTTGTTTATTACCCCATGTGTTCCGAATCGAGATTTCGATATCAAAGCAAGAAAGTGCGTTTTACGTTGTTCGCTTCTACAGGTGCAACTGTGAGATGTGATTTTCGTCGATAGTACAGCATTGTACCTGCTGGAGCGTTAAGGGTCATACGGCTTGCACACTTGACCTTCAAGGAATGTTCGTTAACGCAGCAACTCTCATTCGATTGATTATTTAATACTGATCGATAGCTTAAAACCTTTATAAAGAACGATTGGTAACGGAGATCCACTGCGTTTAGTTCGGGTTCCATTCAGCAATCGTGGAAAGTGGGAGATGCGCTATACAACTTCAATGACAGATGCAAGAGAGGTTTTGCGGAATGCTCTTATAATTTCGAGAGAAAAGTTCCAAAAAGCTGAGCTACACACTGATTCACCTATATGTGTAAAATGCTATGTCCTGACTGACGCAGTCATCATCGCTATGCCCAAACCGCTACGGACAGAAATTCGAAATTGGGATAGAGAGTTAATCGTACACTGTAAGCATCGTTTAACAGGGGAATTTTCGTAGTTTAGCCCCTAAGGGAGTGGAAAAGTGGATGGAATTTTTTTTAAAAAAATTACTTTTAAGCCAATTCTGAAGCTAGAACTACCAAACCTGGTATCTAATTTATCTGTTTGACCCCTATGGGGGTGAAATAGTGGGTTAAATGTTTTTTTGAAAATAAATCATTAATTAGGAACTATCAAAAAAATTTAAAGCTACATCTAAGAAAATTAGCATTTAATGTCTTTGTTGCATGTAAAAAAATACGTCTTTCAGCATATTTGGAAATTCAAACCCTAAGGTGGTGAAATAGGAGATGAATTGTGTTATAAAAAATTTCATTAGGCTAACTATTTTAAAGCTAAATCAATGAAAAATTTGAATTTGTCTTCTCACTTAAAAATTGAAAATTAGGTGTTCCTGTGGTGTTGGTAATGCAACCTTTAAGAAGGTGAAATATGAGATGAAATTTTTTAATAAAAATATTTCGTTATGTATACAGGGTGACCCATTTATCTTGAGCACCCTAAACAACTGGTTGTCCATATGCAAAATACAAAATGTTTGGCAAAATGGCTCTGAGCACTATGGGACTTAACATCTGAGGTCATCAGTCCCCTAGAACGTAGAACTACTTAAACCTAACTAACCTACGGACTTCACACACATCCATGCCCGAGGCAGGATTCGAACCTGCGACCGTAGCGGTCGCGCGGTTCCAGACTGAAGCGCCTACAACCGCTCGGCCACAACGGCCAGTACAAAATGTTTCAAGCAAATGTTCTTTACCCGTCCGTGGGACATCAATCAACGTGATTGCCTCCGTTGTAGCTTTGCTTTTTACAAAGATGTGAACAGTGGTATGACTTTTTTAAATGGCACCCTGTATTTGTTATTCAGTAATACATATCCTGTCCTAAACACCTATTCAAAAATGTTTCACGGTGTACTGTTCACTGAAATACAACGTTATTAATTACATAACACAACATTGACTTCGAGCCCGGGATGACAAACTCGTCCAGTTGCTGGGGTTGTTAGAAAACAAATGATACCACATATAACACAAAATTGACTTTGACTCTCCTGTACCATTGCCCATGAGCAGAACATTCAAAGGTGCTCAATGGTGAACCCGGACACCGATACACTGGTGCACTCGTTGAATGAAATAAGTATTTACTGCTTCCAGTGTTGCCTGCTGAAGAGAATTGCAAGCAAGCACGATACGTTCCTGCATGTCCTCTGGAGGTGTTGGAATATCGCGAAAGACAACGTCTTTAATGCATCCTCAAAGAAAAAAATCCAGACGATTTATATCAGGACACCTAGCAGGCCAAGTTAACTGTTCCTCATCGACCAATCCATCTGGCAGAATACCTTCTGTTCAGAACACGACCTGCACGCAAGGCATTACGTGCTGGACATCCATCGTATTGACACCACATAAGCATTCTGGTTATTAGCGGCACTTCATCCAGAAGAGGAGGAAAATTTGTCTGTGGAAGTTGGCATACGCTGTTCCATTTAGACTACCATTTATGAAATGAGGACCAATAATTGTAGTACCATTCATCCCACACCACACGTGAACTTTCCACTGAGGCTCATGTTCCACCTGTGTAAGCCATCGTGGGTTGTCGCTGGACCAATAATGCATGTTCCTTGTATTTACCTGTCCTTTGTTTGAGAAGGGACATTCATCGGTAAATAGAACATTGGAGAAGAAGCTCGGGTTGGCGAGAATTTGCTGCTGTGCCCACTGACAGAACTGTAGAAGATTCTGGCAATCATTCCCATGCAATTTTTGATGTAGGTGTACATGGTAAGGATTGGTTGGTTGGTTTTGGGGTTTGATGGGGGCTAAACATCGAGGTCGAGTTCCAAACAGACATACTTGTAAAAGGCCTATACAGTAAAAGCGTATCCACTGCACCCAGAGGGAGGGAACACCAAGGGGTACATAACTAAAATGAATACCGCAATAACACAAAATAGAGGACACTTAAAAGGAGCAGAGCAAACAGTTGACTAGAGTAAAATAGACTAGAGGGGTTGATGGATCAGGTAAAAGGTCAACCACTCAACCACAAACGAAGTATCTCCAGCTGGGAAACGTTTATAGAGATACCAACAGAACTTGTTACCATAAAAGACACTATTTTGGTATCCACGTCACAATTAAAAGTCACTGGAGTGGGTGTAGCCTGAGAAAGCATGCGAGAGCGCCCACACTAGAGTGAGTGATAAAACCCAGCTGCACGGATAAGACGTAAAACTGTGTCAGCTATAGAGGCATCGTCACCTAGGAATTAAAGGAAGTGCAGCTGGTAAATTGAAGAACTGCCGCAAGGGGGCTAAAAGGGGGCAGTCATTCAGAAGATGGAGGTAAGGATTGAACCGGTGGCGTGTAAGAACACGATATACTCTGGTTTTAGGAATGCCAATCTCGTGTTGAGGCTGTCGTGTGCTAACTTGTGGATCCATGGCAACGGAAGGGAGAACAGTAACTACGACAGCTTCGTCTGTGCGAGTGCTACGACGATTGCGTTGTCATGGGTTGAAACTTCCCGTTTCCTGAAGCGTCGTAATAAGATGAGAAAACATCCGTAGGGAAGGTGGGTTCTTGTCAGGATATCGCTCTGTGGACAGTTACGCTGCCTGAGTAGCATTTCGCCTACCTTCAACAACAACAATAAAAGAAACGTTATGTCGGTGCAGTTTGTAGGACGAACAGCCTTTACTATAAGGCTGCTCTACGCATCATTATTTAGGACTAAACTACTGTACTAAATGTACCATTACATAAGAAAACAGTATTGCAATTACTGTTCTGCTAACTTACATTCCCTATAGATGAGTAGCATTTTACCTCCTCTTCGTTCGCAGCTCGTGGTCGTGCGGTAGCGTTCTCGCTTCCCAAGCTCGGGTTCCCGGGTTCCATTCCCGGCGGGGCCAGGGAACCGTCTGCCTGGTGATGACTGGGTGTTGTGTGATGTTCTTAGGTTAGTTAAGTTTAAGTAGTTCTAAGTTCTAGGGGACGGATGACCGTAGATGTTAAGTCCCATAGTGCTCAGAGCCATTTGAACAATTTTTTTCTACCTCCTCTTCCTTGGTGTACATTCTTCTCACATAACTCTTCAACTGACGATGATTGACGGAATGACGGGTGGGCATTCTACTTATGTTTACAACTGTCCCCTGTCAACATCAGCACTTGGGTGTGTTCCATTAACCCGAGTGCCTGTGATAAGCGCTGGGAACGTCAGCGTCAATGTTGTGTTATGTAATTAATAACGCTGTGTTTCAGTGAATGGTACTCTGTGATTTTCCAGTACTTTTCCAATACTTTCCTCTTTACAAGAGGAAATGAATTATCGAATAAAAAATACAGGGTGTCATTTTAAAAGGTCATACCTCTGTTCATATCTTTGTAAAAAAAAAAGCTACAACGAAGGCAATCATGATGATTGATGTCACCATGACAGCTAAAGATATTTTCTTGAAACATTTTGTAATTTTCATCTAGACAAACAGTTATTTAGGATGGTTAAGATAAATGGGACACCCTATTCCATCACCCCGGTTCCCAGAACTCCTGAAGATAGACGTTGATTGTGGATATTGTATCACAGACACAGTCCCTTTGACTGTTTACAGATTAAAAAGATGTAAAAAACCATGCACGAGCAGCTTCTATTAGACGGAGAGGGTCCGACCGGAGATCACTTCCAGTCATTTCGCCAGGAAGGAGCTACACGCCTCGTTCTGTCTGTCGTTCAACCATGCCTAGGCGGACAATACTGCTGTTCGATCGCGTCCGTATTGTTACTGTGTACTAGGAAGGGCTCTCGACAAGGGAAGAGTCCAGGAGCCTCGGAGTGAACCAAAGCGATGTTGTTCGGACATGGAGGATATGCAGAGAGACAGGAACTGTCGATGACATGCCTCGCCCAGGCCGCCCAAGGGCTACTACTAAAGTGGATGACAGCTACCTACGGATTATGGCTCGGAGGAACACTGACAGCAAAGCCGCCACGTTGAATAATGGTTTTTGTGCAGCCACAGGACGTCATGTTACGACTCAAACTGCGCGCAATAGGGTGCATGATGTACAACTTCACTCCCGACGTCAATTGCGAGGTAAATCTTCCAACCACGACACCATGCAGCGCCGTACAGATGGGCTTAGCAACAAGCCTAATGGACCGCTTAGGATTGGCATCATGTTCTCTTCACTGATGAGTGTCGCATATGCCTTTAACCAGACAATCATCGGAGACGTTTTGGAAGCAACCCTGCCAGGATGAACACCTAAGACACACTGTCCAGCGAATGCAGCAAGATAGAGTCTCCGTGCTGTTTTGAGGTGGCATTATGTGGGGCCGATTTATGCCGCTTGTGATCATGGAAGGCGACTTAATGGCTCTGTACGATACGTGAATGCCATCCTCCGACCGATAACGCAACCATATCGGGAGCATATTGGCAAGGTATTCGTCTTCATGGACGACAATTCGCTCCCCCATCGTGTACATATTGTTAATGACTTCCTTCAGGATAACGACATCGCTCGACTAGAGTGGGAAGCATCTTTCCCAGGCATGAACGCTATCGAACATGCCTGGGATAGATTGAAAACGTCTGTTTATAGACGAGGCGATCCACCAACCACTCTGAGGGATCTACGCCGAATCGCCATTGAGGAGTGGGACAATCTGCACCAACAGTACCTTGATAAACATATGGATAGCATGCCACAACGAATACAGTTATGCATCAACGCAAGAGGACGTGCTACTGGGTGTTAGAGATACCGGTGTGTACAGCAATCTGGACCACCACCTCTGAAGATCTCACTGTATAGTGGTACAAACATGCAATATGTGGTTTTCATGAGCAATAAAAATGGCGGAAATGATGTTTCTGTTGTTCTCTACTCCAATTTTCCGTACAGTTTCCGGAACTCTCGGAACCGAGGTGACTCGAAACTTTTTTTTTACGATATGTATATAACCACTGCCTACCGCGACGTAGGATGCTGCTTGGAGGCGTTGCGGGCACGTGATGTGGTAACGGAGTGGTGTAAGCGGATCAGACACGGACGAGGGATCACCCTAGCGAAGATATTTTTCAAATGGTTCAAATGGCTCTGAGCATTATGGGACTTAACTTCTGAGGTCATCAGTCCCCTAGAACTTAGAACTACTAAAACCTAAGTAACCTAAGGACAGCACACACATCCATGCCCAAGGCAAGATTCGAACCTGCGACCGCAAATGGTCGCGCGGTTCCAGACTGTAGCGCCTAGAACCTCTCGGCCACCCCGGTCGGCGAAGCTTAATACACCCCCCAGGCAAGTAGCCCGCCAACATGGTGTAAGCCAAAGTAAGTTTATGCGAATCCTGCAGTAAAAACCTGAAGTACGTCCTTCAAGAACTTTTCGAGATTTTAGGTAACAATGTTAAACTACGTCTTCTCTTTATATAGTAGCATAGATGGCAGAATACATGATTAAATTTATGGATGATTCGAGGTTATACAGGGTACGAAATTCAGTACACAGAGCTGTCATTTCTGCTAGCAACAACGGCTCTAGCTCGTCTGGACGTCAAACTGTACTGCAACTGGGGGACAGATACAGGCATGACATTTGATGCTGCGCCAGGTCTATGCCTGGAATAGTAAATTACAATGGCTGAGGAGTGGTGGTGTGCCAGTCCCTCAGCAACCGATGACCAGATGTTTTCACTATCACTACTAGTTTTGTAGCTCTGCAACAGTTAATTGATAAACAATTCACAAAAACCAAATCGATCGACGAACTACAGCTTAAGCGAAATTAAAAAGCAACCGTTGCTAAATGAGAAACATGTTCGTCATCTCTGTATTCGGACGTCCGAAGTAAACAGCAAACGACGTAGATAGAATAATGATGATCACTAATGGCAACACAAAATACAAGCCAAACAGCTTTAGCTCTTCCAAAACAAATCAGACCCATATAAATAAATCTACAGCGATCCAGTCGGCCACGGTGGTCTCGCGGTTCTAGGCGCGCAGTCCGGAACCGTGCGACTGCTACGGTCGCAGGTTCGAATCCTGCCTCGGGCATGGATGAGTGTGATGTCCTTAGGTTGGTTAGGTTTAAGTAGTTCTAAGTTCTAGGGGACTGATAACCACAGCAGTTGAGTCCCATAGTGCTCAGCGCCATTTGAACCATTTTTACAGCGATCCAAAGCTGCAACAACAACCCGAATGCACCTTAGTATGCAATATCAGATAGCATTGCTTTCATCCAAGAACCATATTGTTATCAACAAAACGTAATCGGAATCACTAGAAGCAACAAGATAATTAGAGCAGATAGAAGAAGGAAAAGAGTAGCAGTACGGACGTCAAACGAAGATATTCATTGGCAGTTATTTAGTCACTTATCTGAAAAAGAATCAGTGTTCAGGGCAGGTTTAAAGGCCAAGCGGCTCAAGCCGCCGCTTGGTGAGCTTAGCCGAGAGGGGCGACACAGGAGCCACAGCTGTAAGATTTCTCTGCAGGGTGTGGCACAATCACTAGCGAAAACTGACTCATGTGAAACAGTAACTTGGAAAAAGGAGGAGGTGACGAGCGCGGAGCGCCAACTAGTAAAAAACCAAGGCTGCGATATTTCATATCTGGCACGTACTTAGACAATAACAAAGCCATGAAAGTTGACCCTATAAAAATTGGCACTGTAGTGCACACGGTGGGCGAGAAGTACTCACACCCTTAGTATCGAATGCTAATTGATATGATTTGCTTTAACACAAGTACTTACTTATTAAGTGTCCATACCGGTATGTTTCCTATCACGCTGTAAACACGTTTCCATATGCATTACACACAGACAAGTTTCCATTGATCGATGGTCAATCCCAATCTTCGCTTGCCCACTGCAATCGTAATTGACGATGTCGTTGGGTCAACATGTGAACATGTAGGGGTGGTCTACTGCAGAGCTTTACATATTTCTAGGCATGTCATGTGTTACTGTGCGATATAGATCCTCAACAACCTTGCATAGTTCTTCGTTTGTAGCGTAACCACGTGCAGATACATGCGCCTTAATGACTTCCCACAATAATTTGCCAGTCGTGGTGAGGTCAGGAGTTTTTGTTGGCCATTTTCAAGGATCTAAGGTTGCTGATGAATCATAGCCTATCCACCGTCTTCAAAAGAATCCCTTTAGGAACTGGCACGCTGCAAAGGCGAAGTGAGGAGGCGCTTCGTCTTGCTGCAACGACATGAGTTCTGTGAGGCCACTTTCCTCAAGCTGAGGTATTTACCGTGTGCGTAAAATGAGTAAATAATTTGCGCCGTTCAAAAAGTACGGTTCAGACAGATGTTGTGAGGTCATCGCTGCCCATATCATTACGTGAGGAGTATTTCTTTCTAACACGACTGCGTAATGAGGTTTGTTTTTAGGCCAAACGATAAGGGCGCTCATACCCAGGAACAGAGTGGGGAGGGGGGTGGAGGGGGGAGGCGCCCCTTCCCCTACCACTAACCGAAAGGAAAAAAAATAGTATATTCAGATGTATTTCTTTCTAGAAAATGATTTAAAAGTCGGTATTGTGCAGGTTACTAACAGGATAATAACTCCAACTTTTATGGCCAATAACAAGTCGCCATTCGTTTTCCAGAACATTGAAAATACTCCATAAACCCAGGTCTACGGATCCCCACCCACAAACGATCGTAAGGGCGTCCTTGTCCAACGACAATATCTCTAGCACTTGAAATGGGATAAAACTGTGATAAATGCCACATTCGCCTGAAAGCATATCCTTGGCAAGACACTGCATTTGGAAATTGATAGAACGCGCTCATTCCCGTATGTATCTCATAATTCGTTTACGAAGGCAACAGTATTGTTAAGAGAAGAAGGAATAAAGCACAGCTATTGTAAAACGTAGTCCTGGAAGCAATGCTACGTCCTGACACCAACGAATAACCCTTGGAATCGCATCACGGAAAATCAGAAATTATACAACTCTAACGAAAAGTAATAGTACAAACTCAGCAAATTTAACCGAAATTGCCACCTATACGCTCGAATATTTTGTGCCTGAGGTCCATCTAACACAAGGCACGGAGTACAATTAACTAATAAGGTCTAAAACGCGGTGACGCAACGGAGTGGCTGGGGTGGCCGAGCGGTTCTAGGCGCTTTAGTCTGGAACCGCGAGGCCGCTATGATCGCAGGTCTGAATCCTGCCTCAGGCATGGGTGTGTGTGATGTCCTTAGGTTAGTTAGGTTTAAAGTAGTTCTAAGTTCTAGGGGACTGATGACCTCAGAAGTTAAGTCCCATAGTGCTCAGAGCCATTTGAACCATTTTGAGCGACGGAGTGGTAGATGGTGTAGCGGGCAGAAATAGAGGAAATAGTAATGAACTACCCTGTAGACAAGACTGCTGATGAAAATTATGTTACCATTAATCTACTTCGTCGAGAGTACAGCTTTTTCTCAGCTGTATCACCGCTTTATAACAGTTGCCTTGCTTTCCGATATTGTGTAAAACCGGCAGAGTAGCACCCATTCTCGAACCTGGTACAATAAACAACGGAAGTGCCAAGTTTCGTCCCCTCAGCCTCCTGTATGCTTAAGAAAAAGTATTGGAAAAGTTATTAATTGTCATCTCTAACGATCTCCTAAGTATTAATCAGTACGGATTTATTCCACAAAAATGGACAATTAATGTGCTTTTGGCTGTTCAGAACGTCACCGAGGGAAGTTTATCAGAGGGTCAGTATGTAATAATGATGAGCCTTGACGTTCAGGGAGCTTTTGGCAAAGCCTGGTGGCCCAGGATCCTAAATCTGCTACAAGAATTTCAGTGTCCTAGGAACTTACGTAATCTAACTAAAACTACTTTAGTGAGAGAACAGCAATATTGGCGTTTAACAACATCAAACTAGAAAAGAAGGCGACGAAAGAGTGCCCGCAGAGGTCCTGTTGTAGTTCTGCCTTTTGGAATGTCCAACGTAATTATCTGCTGCTGGATCACACAGCAAACAAAATGGGTAGCGCTTTCAGATAACTTAATCACTTTGACCGGAGAAAATACTGTCATTGTCTCTGAGGAGATCAGCAACAGAAAAATGAAAAAAAGAAAAAATTATAGTTTGTGAACAAATCGATTTCATAACCAAAAGTCGAAAATAGTGCTAACAATGAGAGGAAAGCGTAAAGACTAAGCAACAATTAGAACAGTTTAAACAACAAAGTTTTGCGACGAGCTGCTAAGGCTTACTGAACGACGTGTGCTGAAGAGATGTGCGTTGTAACGGGTCTTACACCACAAATTTTCGGAATCCAGGCAATACAAGGTGAATATAAAATTATCAAAACTGAACACCCAGTACATTCTAAGTACACTCCTTTAGATTTCAAATAGTAGACCTATCCGACAAGTGCAATAACACTAGAGTAGAATTACAAACTCAAGGAATACAGGTATTCGACAGAGGTTTATACCGACGGGAGTTATTTGGAGAACCGAACGAGTTCAGGAATGGCAATAATCATTAATGGCACACCTTCCTATAAATGAAGATACGCGGTGTAGAATGGGTGGGTTAAACAAGAAGAAGAATTAGCAGTCTTGCGACCTTTAGAAAAACTAGATTACTTAGGAGAAATAAACGTTAAAATCCCAATTATTCGACCGGTAGAATCCAGAGGAACACTTTGGAACTCATCAGGAAAAGCTGGCTTCCACAGGAACCCCTCCCCCCACCCACTCCGAGGGTCTGCGTCAACAGGCTGCAGTTCCCCCTAGGCTCTACGCTTACCCCAGATCCATAAGAATGGGGTGCCTCTCCGTCCCATTGTAAGTAACATAGAAGCACCTACTTATTTTGTTCAAAATATCTGATATCACTATTAGGGCCTCTCGTAGCCAAGAGCCACCATCATATTCAAAACTCTGAAGATTTCATAGGTCGCCTGAAAACTCTTCGATTGCAATCCTCGGATCTCTTAGTAAGTTTCGATGTCGTGTCTTTATTTACAAAGATGCTCTTGCAGTATTCTTTTAGAGCTCATCAGCAACAAGTTTGTGGAGGACATGGTACCATTATTTAAACATGTGCTTACTTCAACAACCCTTTAATTTCATGACCATTTTTTTTTTTTGACAAATCGACGGTGTCGCCATTGGAAGCCCTCTGTCTGCTTTGGTGGCCTGGTGGTCAATTACTTTATGGAGATCTTTGAAGAAAAAGCACTACAGTCAGCCACTCTCTACCCCCCCCCCCCCCCTTGTTTTCTGCGTTATGTGGATGATACATTTGTGGTGCGGTCACATGGACTTGACACTCTACTTACGTTTCTTCAGCATCTGAATTCGCTCCATCCGAATATAAACTGCACAATGGAAGTGGAAAAATGGTTCTTTACCTTTTCTTGATGTTTTGGCACGAAGAAAAGCAGATGGAACGTTGGGACAGCGTCTACCACAAGCCAACGCATACAGATCTATATCTGCAGGCCTCAAGCTGCCATCATCCTGCACAGTGCGATAGTTCATTACGTACATTAGTTAATGGAGCATATGTGGTATCAGATCCTGAAAGCATGTCGAGGGAAATACAACATTTGAAGACTGTTCCGACAAAACGGTTATACTGAGAGGCAGATACGTAATGCTTTCAGGCCCAAGTGAGTTCAGTCCATGGAGCGGTATGAAGATACGAAGACGCCGACCACTATGGCCTTTTTGCCGTATTTTGGTGCCATGTCGTCAAGAATCGGAAGAGTCCTCAAAAGATATGGCATTAAGTGTGTTTTTCAACCATCTGCAAAACTGGGAAACCTGTTCGGCTAATAATGATCTTGGACTGAGGAAATGTGGTGTGTACACGATTTCTTGTCAGTGTGGGGCAGCATATATAAGCCACTCATGCCGCACAGTACAAGAGTGCTGCGATGAACATCAGCGTCACACACGCCTTCGTCAACTGGAAAAGTTGGCAATTGCGGAACACTATGTGATTACAGGACATCGTATGATTTATGAAAAGACGGAAGTTTTATCCCCGGCATTATCTTTCTGGGATTGCGTCGTTAATGAAGCAACACATATTTGTACAGCCGATAATGTCATCATCAGGGATGCGTGATTTCAACTGAGGACAGCGTGGAACCCTGCATTGGCTGTTACTCAATCACGACGCGAAAATCAAGATTTTTCGATAACATTGGTCTAGTAGAGTCTCTAGTGAGTTTGGTCGCACTTTTAGTAAACACAACGTATAGCGCACGCGGAGGAGAGCCGCTCTGCGATTTTCGGAGAGGCCGTTTGCGTATGACACCACCTATTTGGAAATCATTGAGCATGAATAATTTGCGCTCCTGCCCATTCTTCGCGGGCGTGTTCTAGAAACGGGGCGTCGATGCACGGATACCGTCAGTCGTACCTAGCTACCAGCAAAGTTGAATCACCTGAAGATGTCGGGCAATTGCTCCAAGGAAATATTGCAGAATTTGCACAAGGTAATCCGGTGCAAATCCTTGAAGACTATTTACTGCATTACATCCGTTAAAATTTTCCAGGAATCATTACAGTTTGACAGAAGAGATCAAGACCAAAATTAAGGTATTGCATCAGATGACATGGCATATTAATTTCGAATGGACAGAAGCCAGTATAGGGACTCCTGAGAATGAACTGACAAACGCCCTTGCCAATCAAACAGTTAGAGAAAACGCAACAGAAAGTTTCAAGCGGATTCCTCCGTCTGTGATCAAATTATGATGCTCAACAAAAGAAAAATGGGAAGAAGAATGGCTGAAACTACAAATTTTCCGACGGTTCGATATCGTCATATCATAAAGTTATCGTAGGCACCAAACCTTACAACTATGTTAGCCGGATGTGGAAAATGAATATCGCACATTGGTTGGTCAAACAGTCGATCATCTCTAATGAGCGTATCGTGAACTTATTAATGAGAGACGTGCATTAAGGCAGAATATTACAGGAAAGGAATGCAGCTATCCCGCCGATAAACCAATTTCAGTAAAGCTATACTTGAATGATCTTCACAACTGTTGGAATGCAGCTACGTTTCTCATCTTATGAATAAGTAGCTCCAGTGTCCAGAGTTGCACGAGGTGTTTAATATGTGCCACAGAAAGCGATTGTTGGGCCATGTGTTGTTACAGTTTGCGGTAAATATCTCATTATCTGTTCGGGATTTCGTCTCCTGTTGTTTCAGCTCAGTTTTCACTATTTCAAGCAGTTTGAACACGACTCGAACTGTTCGAACAGTATACGTCATAGTTCGGGATATCTCGTCTTCTGTTCGATCTTAAATCGGTCCGCGATCTAGTGACTTTTTTTGTTACTATACCCACAACATGTTATAACGTTTCCATGGCACTGGATTTTCGCAATAAAGATAACTGTGAAACACGGTCGAAAATGTCTTCTAGAGTACATGTAATACGTAAAAATGGCAACTAATCAATAAATAAGAGTTTGCGATCACGTTTCTGTCAAATTCTCGAGCTGTCGCTCGTCCCGCGATCTAGTGCTACCCGCGAGACTGGTCATGTCACTGTAATTTATTTTCACAATAGGAGTTACATTCAGTTTGCCGCTATATGTCTCGCTCGTCACGCATTTAATTTTTCATTAATTTCTTCATTGTTTCACCTGAGGACAGAAATTTGAAATAAAAAAAAATGGTTCAAATGGCTCTGAGCACTATGGGACTTAACAGCTGTGGTCATCAGTCCCCTAGAACATAGAACTACTTAAACCTAACTAACCTAAGGACATCACACACATCCATGCCCGAGGCAGGATTCGAACCTGCGACCGTAGCAGTCGCACGGTTCCGGACTGCGCGCCTAGAACCTGAAATAAAACGGCCAAGAACTTTGAAATAAATTGGTCAAGTGCTTTTCGAGATATTTGGTAACAACGTTTCTCCTATATAGGTTTAGTCCACCCAAATGTTCATTAGGGTGTCGTGTAGAAATCTGAAGCAAATGGGAGAAGAACTTTTAGAGATTGTTGGTAACAACCTTTATATGCTGTATGTACTTTATATATTACATAAATATATGTTTCAAGTCATTTCGGAAGTTATTTGCTCTGACTCTATCGTTCGTTCGTTCATGCATTAAAATGTTTGTCTGCTTTTTTATCAAATCTGAATGTACTGTCCTCTGTTATAAAGAGTTTGAACTGAAATTACTATTGCGAACAGCGGTCTCAGTGCACATATTTACATAAAAACAAAACTAACTAGTGTTGGTTGTGCAAGAACTTAAATCAAAATTGTTACTCAAAAACCGCTACCAAAAGAAAACTGTGCACTGCCCAAAAAATTGAAACACTGCAAATATTTAGAACACTGTGAAACACACATTGCTCATTGGCCCATTAAAAACCTGGATACCAATGAAAACGCTTAAATTTGCGCAGTGGAAACGTGAGATGAGAAACGAAGGAACCAACAAAATATGAAAAGAATCTCACCTGAAAAATTACAGCATCAACAGCACAGCATGGAGAAATCGTGTCAGCTAAAAAATATGCTAAAGTAAAACTAAACTACTGAGAGAAAGACTGGTGTGATTTTCTCATAGTAAAAAGAAGCCCTTACTTGAAATGAAAATACTAATCCGTTCACTGTAACGACAATGGCTGTATTTTAAAGTCTTACTTCACAAGAACATAACACGCCCAGAAAACCAAAAACTTTACTTTCTTCACAAAGTCTTACAAGGCAATGCTTTTACGATATTGCAAATTGAAATGAATTAAATTGGTATGACCTAAACTGTGGTGGGGAGATGAACTGTTCTGTTGCAAAAAACACTAACGTGTCAGCAAAAATTATTACCGTAAAAACATATCCATAATGCAAATCCATTCTCTGCGTTTCGTAAATGAAGCGTCTGTGAGTTTCCATCGGATTAATAATTCCTAGCAATTTTCTTCAGCAAAATCCTCCTCCAAATGCACTACGCTAAAAGTTCTGCCAGCTTACTCCATGTTCAACAATCGACTTCTCTCCGCTCTACAACTGAGCCAAAGATAAACAAGTTCATAGATACTAGTGTCAATGCCGTAAGTCAACGATTCCACAGATACCACTCGCGGCTGTTTCGCTCTCGTAATATGAAATTTCCATTCATTCTGAAACTATCCGCAAGTAAATGTCCAGTCCGCCTATATATGTCCACCTTTCAGTATTACGAAACTTATGTAGACGATGATCTTCCCTTGTTTTGAATGTGAATTGTGCAAAATTTCATCAAAATCAGAATAAAAATGTTCTATCTGAAAACCTTATATCTACATAAATTTAGTATTGTGAATATTATTAACTGTATACTTTTCTTTCATACTATTGTAATTCGTTATAATTAGAAGCGTTTCATATGTATCTTGAATCAAAATTAAATCCAATCATGTAGTATTAAAATATTGTAATGAGCAGTAAAAATATATATGCACAAAATGTAGATGACTTTCCTGCGAAATACTTCATGCAAATGCGCTGAAGAACTAATCATTTGAACATTCAGCTTCACTTTTGTTGCACTCCAATTTCATGATGTTTGAATTTAATGGACAGCAGGAAAAACAGCTTCTGTAATTTGATGGTTTCCTAACTGGTATTAAATGCCTTGAAACACGTCCCACACTTACTGTACTGCTTTATACAGACTTCTTGCCCCATAGTCATATTTAATATGATACCTGTTTAATCCACTGACAGAGGTTAAGGCTGTTTGTGTTCTCCATACATACAGTATATTGATACATACGCTAGCAGATAATTTGGTTAACTCCATACGGCACTTTAAGGTAAGAGCGACATTTTGAAACTTGATAATATATCAGAGCACAGAGGTTACTCGCTGACTTACGTTAATAAAAAATTAAATCAAATTAAAATAAACAATTCCACTACATATGAAGTACGGAATTCCTAGATAATGCATATAATATCATTCCTTTAGAATCGTAATAACATAAATTTCATTTATATTAGACTAATGGTATCTATGATTTAGCGTTAAGTTTTCACTATGACTAATACAACTCTTAACTCCTTGACAGGTCTCTACAATAACGGCATAGCAATGAGCGGGTCAGCTCTGAACCCCTGGGCATTCTCCAAAAACGCCACAGACAGAGCAATACGCTTCGCTAACTACTTGGGATATACGGGACAGAACTCCACAGATCTAGTAGGCTTTTTGAAAACCGTGGATGCACGCACTCTAGCCAAAGACAGTGACAAAGCACTGTCAGAGGAGGTATGTACTTACAGTCAGTTACATGCACTTACGTCAGAAACGAACGTATCTATTGAGCGCCGTAGTGTAACCGCAATGAAAAAGTACTCCTGCTATTAGCATTAGGTTGAACACTTTTTATTAGCAGCTAATACACTATCGAGCACCTGGGTTAACCCATAGCCGTGACACCCACAGCGCTAAGTTCAAGGTGTGCATCACGTGACGTGTCCAGGCGGAACACTTGTGTTAGAAGATCTGCTAGCTTTCTACGCACATGGCACTCACTGTTGTCATTGTTGATAAGAATAACAAGTCGTCGATATAGGGCCGAGAAGGCATCTAGCACTGCTATGTCTCTCTCCAACTACAAAGAACGAAACTCGCCTAGCTTGAAGGAGGAAACCAGATGACGCTATGGTTGGCACACTAGAAGGCGCTGCCATGGGTCAAACGGATATCAACTGCGTTTTTAATATAGGAACCCCCATTTTTATTACATATTCTTGTATAACGTGAAGAAATATGAATGCTTTAGTTGGACCATGGACAACTTTTATCACTTTGTGATAGATGGCGCTGTAATAGTCACAAACTTATAAGTACGTGGTATCACGTAACATTCCGCCAGTGATGACGGTATTTGCTTCGTGATACATTACCCCTGTTAAAATTGACTGTTTGGCAATTGCGGAAAAATTCGATATCGTGTTGATGTATGGCCATTGTGATCAAAATGCCGAACGGGTGTGTGCTATGTATGCTGCTCGGTGTCCTGGACGACACCATCCAAGTGTCCGGACCGTTCGCCGGATAGTTACGTTATTTAAGGAAACAGGGAGTGTTCAGCCACATGTGAAACGTCAACCACGACCTGCAACAAACGATGGTTCCCAAGTAGGGGTTTCAACTGCTGTCGCAGCTAATCCGCACATCAGTAACAGACAAATTGCGTGAGTATCGGGAATCTCAAAAATGTTGAGAATGCTACATCAACATCGATTGCACCCGTACCATATTTCTATGCATCAGGAATTGCATGAATTCGTGTACAGTTCTGCCACTGGGCACAAGAGAAGTTAAGGGACGATGACAGATTTTTGCACTCGTTGTATTTAGCGACGAAGCGTCATTCACCAACAACGGTAACGTAAACCGGCATAATAAGCACTATTGGGCAACGGAAAATCCACGATGACTGCGACAATTGGAACATCAGCGACCTTTGTGGGTTAATGTATGAGCGGCATTATGGGAGGAAGGATAATTGGCCCCCATTTTATCGATGGCAGTCTAAAAGGTGCAACGTATGCTGATTTCCTAAGTAATGTTCTACCGATGTTACTACAAGATGTTTCACTGCATGACAGAATGGCATGTACTTCCAACATGATGGATGTCTGGCACATAGCTCGCATGCGGTTGAAGCGGTATTGAATAACATATTTCATGACAAGTGGATTGGTCGTCGAAGCATCATACCATGGGACGCATGTTCACCGGATCTGACGTCCCCGGATTTCTTTCTGTGGGGAAAGTTGAAGGATATTTGCTATCGAGATCCACCGGCAACGACTGACAACATGCATCAGCGCACTGTCAATGCATGTGCGAACATTACGGAAGGCGAACCACTCGCTGTTGAGAGGAATGTCGTTACACGTATTGCCAGATGCACTGAGGTTGACGGACATCATTTTCAGCATTTATTGCATTAATGTGGTATTTACAGGTAATCACGCTGTAACAGCATGTGTTATCAGAAATGATAAGTTCACAAAGGTACAATATCACATTGTAACAACCGAAATAAAATATTCAAACGTACCTACGTTTTGTATTTTAATTTAAAAAACCTACTTGTTACCAACTGTTCGTCATAGTTATGAGCCATATGTTTGGGACTATTACAGCGCCATCTATCACAAAGCGAAAAAAAGTGGTCCAACTAAAACATTCATATTTGTTTACGTACTACACGAATATGTAATAATAAATGGGGATTCCTATTTTTAAAAAACGCAATTGATATCCGTTTGAGCTATGGGAGCGCCATCTATCGGACCAACCATAGCGCCATCTGGTTTCCCCCTTCCAGCTAGACAAGTTCCGTTCTTTGTAGTTGGATCGTGATCGGGCCAAATAGGTCACGAAATAAGCGTCAAACCTAAAAACTACAAAGAACGGAACTTATATATATATATATATATATATATATATATATATATATATATATATATATATATATATAGAGTGTTTCAAAAATGACCGGTATATTTGAAACGGCAATAGAAACTAAACGAGCAGCGATAGAAATACACCGTTTGTTGCAATATGCTTGGGACAACAGTACATTTTCAGGCGGACAAACTTTCGAAATTACAGTAGTTACAATTTTCAACAACAGATGGCGGTGCAAGTGATGTGAAAGATATAGAAGACAACGCAGTCTGTGGGTGCGCCATTCTGTACGTCGCTTTTCTGCTGTAACCGTGTGCTGTTCACAACGTGCAAGTGTGCTGTGGACATTATGGTTTATTCCTTAGAACAGAGGATTTTTCTGGTGTTGAAATTCCACCGCCTAGAACAAAGTGTTGTTGCAACAAGTCGAAGTTTTCAACGGAGGTTTAATGTATCCAAAGGACCGAAAAGCGATACAATAAAGGATCTGTTTGAAAAATTTGAACGGACTTGGAACGTGACGGATGAACGTGCTGGAAAGGTAGGGCGACCGCGTACGGCAACCACAGAGGGCAAAGCGCAGCTAGTGCAGCAGGTGATCCAACAGCGGCCTCGGGTTTCCGTTCGCCATGTTGCAGCTGCTGTCCAAATGACGCCAACGTCCACGTATCGTCTCATGCGCCAGAGTGTACACCTCTATCCATACAAAATTCAAACGCGGCAACCCCTCAGCGCCGCTACCATTGCTGCACGAGAGACATTCGCTAACGATATAGTGCACAGGATTGATGACGGCGATATGCATGTGGGTAGCATTTGGTTTACTGACGAAGCTTTTTTTTACCTGGACGGCTTCGTCAATAAACATAACTGGCGCATATGGGGAACCGAAAAGCCCCATGTTGCAGTCCCATCGTCCCTGCATCCTCAAAAAGTACTGGTCTGGGCCGCCATTTCTTCCAAATTAATCACTGGCCCATTTTTCAGATCCGAAACGATTACTGCATCACGATATCTGGACATTCTTCGTGAATTTGTGGCGGTACAAACTGCCTTAGACGACACTGCGAACACCTCGTGGTTTACGCAAGATGGTGCCCGGCCACATCGCACGGCCGACGTCTTTAATTTCCTGAATGAATATTTCGTTGATCGTGTGATTGCTTTGGGCAATCCGAAACATACAGGAGGCGGCGTGGATTGGCCTCCCTATTCGCCAGACATGAACCCCTGTGACTTCTTTCTGTGGGGACACTTGGAAGACCAGGTGTGCCGCCAGAATCCAGAAACAATTGAACAGCTGAAGCAGTACATCTCATCTGCATGTGAAGCCATTCCGCCAGACACGTTATCAAAGGTTTCGGGTAATTTCATCCAGAGACTACGCCATGTTATTGCTACACATGGTGGATATGTGGAAAATATCGTACTATAGAGTTTCCCAGACCGCAGCGCCATCTGTTGTTGACAATTGTAACTACTGTAATTTCGAAAGTTTGTCTGCCTGGAGATGTACTATTGTCCCAAGCATATTGCAACAAACGGTGTATTTCTATCGCTGCTCGTTTAGTTTGTATTGCCGTTTGAAAAAGTCCAGTCAGTTTTGAAACACCCTGTGATGAAACATTCGCGCAACGCGATTCCTCACATACTACGAATAAAATATGTCTGTCGCAAAATTTCGTCCTATGCATATTTCCAGCAGTAAATGGAAGTTAAAGACTATCAGTCTGGCAACACTGTAACACATGTACTATAACTACAGCTATCAGCATTTAGAAATAGTGCTGTACAGTTGGTGTAGGGGACAATATTTCCTTCGAATTTTCGCACGGCTCCCCGCGTCGAAGGTTCGAATCCTCCCTCCGGCATGGGTGTGTTTGTTGTCCATAGCGTAAGTTAGTTTAAGTTAGATTAAATAGTGTGTAAGCTTAGGGACCGATAACCTCAGCAGTTTGGTCCCATAAGACTTTACACAAACTTCCAATTAAAAAAAAAATTCGCTTCGAATTTTATAAACCCTTCTGGTCAGTTATTAAGAAAGAATTCATGAAAGAAGTAGCAGAGAAACAGGAATGCAGACGCATATACTACGAAAATGCATGACGCATGTGGTTTAAGAAATGGTGTATACTACTAAGGTATTACACGAAAAGATGAGGCTGGCAGATAAACACAAATATCCCCCTACCCGGAATCGAACTCTCAGTCCCTTGCATGCTAAACCAAAAACGATATCCGTTGTATTGTTGTATGGAATGACACAGTTAGTAGGCCCTAATATTAGTTTGATAATATCTCTATATTTGATGCTGATATGTCAGAAACGTTCCATCTCCTTTAATTAGTCCTTCTGTTTTGCTAAAGTGTAATACAGTTAGGCTGTCCTCCACAAACACATGCAGTCGATCCCATAGTTATAAATTACAGCTCCCCCCCCCCCCCCATGAACCTTGGGCCTTGCCGTTGGTGGGGAGGCTTGCGTGCCTCAGCGATACAGATAGCCGTACCGTAGGTGCAACCACAACGGAGGGGTATCTGTTGAGAGGCCAGACAAACGTGTGGTTCCTGAAGATGGGCAGCAGCCTTTTCAGTAGTTGCAGGGACAACAGTCTAGATGATTGACTGATCTGGCCTTGTAACAATAACCAAAACGGCCTTGCTGTGCTGGTACTGCGAACGGCTGAAAGCAAGGGGAAACTACGGCCGTAATTTTTCCCGAGGGCATGCAGCTTTACTGTATGATTAAATATTCTGGAGGTAAAATAGTCCCCCATTCGGATCTCCGGGCGGGGACTACTCAAGAGGATGTCGTTATCAGGAGAAAGAAAACTGGCGTTCTACGAATCGGAGAGTGGAATGTCAGATCCCTTAATCGGGCAGGTAAGTTAGAAAATTTAAAAAGGGAAATGGATAGGTTAAAGTTAGATATAGTGGGAATTAGTGAAGTTCGGTGGCAGGAGGAACAAGACTTTTGGTCAGGTGGCTACAGGGTTATAAACACAAAATCAAATAGGGGTAATGCAGGAGTAGGTTTAATAATGAATAGGAAAATAGGAATACGGGTAAGCTACTACCAACAGCATAGTGAACGCATTCTTGTAGCCAAGATAGATATGAAGTCCACACCTACTTCAGTAGTACAATTTATATGCGAACTAGCTGTGCAGATGACGAAGAAATTGAAGAAATGTATGATCAAATAAAAGAAATTATTCAGATAGTGAAGGGTGACGAAAATTTAATAGCCATGGGTGATTGGAATTCGGTAGTAGGAAAAGGGATAGAAGGAAACGTAGTAGGTGAATATGGACAGGGGCAAAGAAATGAAAGAGGAAGCCGCCTGGTAGAATTTTGCAGAGAGCACAACTTAATCATAGCTAACACTTGGTTCAAGAATCATAAAAGAAGGCTGTATACATGGAAGAAACCTGGAGATACTGACAGGTTTCAGATAGATTATATAATGGTAAGACAGAAATTTAGGAACCAGGTTTTAAACTGTAAGACATTTCCAGGGGCAGATGTGGACTCTGACAACAATCTATTGGTTATGACCTGTAGATTAAAACTGAAGAAACTGCAAAAAGGTGGGACTTTAAGGAGATGGGACCTGGATAAAATAAAAGAATCAGAAGTTGTACAGAGTTTCAGGGAGAGCATAAGGGAGCAATTGACAGGAATGGGGGAAATAAATACGGTGGAAGAAGAATGTGTAGCTTTGAGGGATGAAGTAGTGAAGGCAGCAGAGGATCAAGTAGGTAAAAAGACGAGGGCTAGTATAAATCCTTGGGTAACAGCAGAAATATTGAATTTAATTGATGAAAGGAGAAAATATAAAAATGCAGTGAATGAAGCAGGCAAAAAGGAATACAGACTTCTCAAAAATGAGATCGGCAGGAAGTGCAAAATGGCTTAGCAGGGACGGCTAGAGGACAAATGTAAGGATGTAGAGGCTTATCTCACTAGGGGTATGGTAGATACTGCCTACAGGAAAATTAAAGAGACCTTTGGAGAGAAGAGAACCACTTGTATGAACATCAAGGGCTCAGATGGAAACCCAGTTCTAAGCAAAGAAGGGAAAGCAGAAAGGTGGAAGGAGTATATAGATGGCGATGTACTTGAGGACAATATTATGGAAATGGAAGAGGATGTAGATGAAGATGAAATGGGAGATACGATACTGCGTGAAGAGTTTGACAGAGCACTGAAAGACCTGAGTCGAAACAAGGCCCCCGGAGTAGACAACATTCCATTGGAACTACTGAAGGCCTTGGGAGAGCCAGTCCTGACAAAACTCTCCATCTGGTGAGCAAGATGTATGAGACAGCCGAAATACCCTCAGACCTCAAGAAGAATATACTAATTCCAATCCCTAAGAAAGCAGGTGTTGTCAGATGTAAAATTACCGAAATATCAGTTTAATAAGTCAGAGCTGCAAAATACTAACGCGAATTCTTTACAGACGAATGGAAAAACTAGTAGAAGCCGACCTCGGGGAAGATCAGCTTGGATTCCGTAGAAATGTTGGAACACGTGAGGCAATACTGACCCTACGACTTATCTTAGAAGCTAGATTAAGGAAGGGCAAACTTACAATTCTAGAATTTGTAGACTTAGAGAAAGATTTTGACAATGTTGATTGGAATACTCTCTTTAAAATGCTGAAGGTAGCAGGGGTAAAATACAGGGAGCGAAAGGCTTTTTACAGTTTGTACAGAAACCAGATGGCAGTTATAAGAGTCGAGGGACATGCAAGGGAAGCAGTGGTTGGGCAGGGGGTGAGACAGGGTTGTAGTCTCTCCCCGATGTTATTCAATCTATATATTGAGCAAGCAGTGAAGGAAACAAAAGAAAAATTCGGAGCAGGTATTAAAATCCATGGAGAAGGAATCAAGATGTTGAGGTTCGCCGATGACATCGTAATTCTGTCAGAGACGGCAAAGGACTTGGAAGAGCAGTTTAAGGGAATGGACAGTGTTTTGAAAGGAGGATATAAGATGAACATCAACAATAGCAAAACGGGGATAATGGAATGTAGTCGAATTAAGTCGGGTGATGCTGAGGGAATTAGATTAGGAAATGAGACACTTAAAGTAGTAAAGGAGTTTTGCTATTTGGCGAGCAAAATAACTGATGATGGTCGAAGTAGAGAGGATATAAAATGTAGACTGGCAATGCAAGGAAAGCGTTTCTGAAGAAGAGAAATTTGTTAACATCGAGTATAGATTTAAGTGTCAGGAAGTCATTTCTGAAAGTATTTATATGGAGTGTAGCCATGTATGGAAGTCAAACATGGACGATAAATAGTTTGGACAAGAAGAGAATAGAAGCTTTCGAAATGTGGTGCTACAGAAGAATGCTGAAGATTAGACGGGTAGATCACATAACTAATGAGGAAGTATTGAACAGGATTGGGGAGAAGAGAAGTTTGTGGCACAACTTGACCAGAAGAAGGGATCGGTTGGTAGGACATGTTCTGAGGCATCAAGGGATCACCAATTTAGTATTGGAGGGCAGCGTGGAGGGTAAAAATCGTAGTGGGAGACCAAGAGATGACTACACCAAGCAGATTCAGAAGGATGTAGGTTGCAGTAGGTACTGGGAGATGAAGAAGCTTGCACAAGATAGAGTAGCATGGAGAGCTGCATCAAACCAGTCTCGGGACTGAAGACCACAATAACAACAAATTACCGCTTAAAACAATATTATTTAGTCGCAGTTGATGTAAAAGTGTCTGCCACACGTGTATTAGGGCAGAATATAAAGTCGAAAATGTTGCTACATTAACTTCGTTTACTCCGAGCCTTGTGATTTAACGTATGTATTTGTTATTTATATTTATCCTGTATTTGAACTTTTCTACTTGTTTAGAATAATATTACAATCTCTCTCGTTTGTTTAGTGTAATGTTTACAGCTTCAGCCGCAAATCACCATTGCTTCCATGGCGTAATGCTTTTTTTAAAGTGTGTTTACAAATTAGTGTAGGCAACGAATTATAAACGGTATTTGTTAACGGAATGGTACATATTTTTCTTCCCACCAATACACACACATATACAGCTTAAGGTAGTGTGCAATTGGCCTGTGGAGTGCCATTACCATTTCACAAAGAACCTTTTAACAGATCTTACAGCTGGTCCTAATAGTACTCTACGGAGAGTAAAATGTTGTTTTGAACCCTACGGACGAGTGCCTACATAGAAAGTGGATGGTGCACATTCTATCACTAAAATCACGATTCCTTAACGGTGGCCAGTGTGCGGAAGGAATTCTAATTTAAATGTTACAGATGGTCTGTGTGGTAGCAGACTCAGATATATTTAATTCCCTAGTAGTATAGTGGAGTGTGCAGAACGAGATACCTCTGACATGCTATTCTCACACTGTAAAGCACTTGTTGACATATGATTTTCTGTAAGTATCTCAACATACGAGCACTCTCCTTTAGTATGTACACTAAACACAGATACCCTGTATTCCCATTTCGTACCCACATTTTTTCCACATTTTTTCCCATATTTTGCATATTTTTCCCATATTTTCCAATTTTTTCGTATTCTGTGCCTAAATATGCAAGTACATTTGTGCTCTTGTTGCTCACACTACCATATTTCTTTAGCGTCCAGCATAGGATTCCTCCAGCAAGCCAGAGACAATCTACAAAATGTCTTCAAGACCACTTGTTCCTCTTCTTCCAAATGTCAATCAAGGAACTACTTCTGCCAACACCCAATGCTAACTGAAAAAGTCAATCCTCATGTATATGTAGTAAGACACACATAGATTGCAGAGGAGGTGGCATGCTCGCTGTTCATATCTTAAATACAGCTTTATGCCTATTTATTCTTACTGTATCTCGCTCCAAGGCCACATAACAATGATGACATCCATTTGTACTTACTCATTGTTAATAACATACAGTGCTGCCAGAGCTGTTGAGGCAACGTTTATACTCTAAAGATACCAGATGTCTGTAACAGGTGGAAATAATGTTCGTTGGAAACAAGGCTTTATTCTTTACACATACCACAATTGTGCTGTTGTGTGTGTGTGTGTGTGTGTGTGTGTGTGTGTGTGTGTTTGTGTGTGGATGTTTATCTTACTCGTGGGCATCGTCAGACCCCACTCTGGAACTAATGCTGAGTGATCCACCTCCAAACACTATTCTGGATGTATCTTTTTGAAATATCAGTGGGCAGTATACTCTTCTGCTGACTGCAGAAAAACGGAATTGTGTAAATGGTTGGAGCACACGACAGGAGGCAAGTGAGGGTACTATCTGACGGTTAATCATGAACCTTCCATTGTAGTGAACAGAACATCAGTGATGAGTTAGTATGATGGTTAGTAGGACCAGAGTAGTGAGGTTTTTTTTGGGTGGGTGGGGAAAATTATTTTTGGTTGATAAATCGTTGTAACTGGTTTATCAATAATGATAATAAAAGGGACAAATCATTAATAATGGTGATAAATGTGATATGTTATTAACTACACAGATTAAAAAAAAATTATGACAGGTCATTAATAAAAGCAATAAGAAAAACTGGCCGACTTGTTCCATTTGCCTCAGAGAGGTCATTAACCCTTGGCCTTGAAGTTAAAGAGGACAACTACCTCAGGACAGTGACCCTGGTGGATACCGACCCCAGAGATAAGGAGGTAACCTTTTCCTTAGATGTTCTTGATGGTTCCTGGAGGAACATTTGTCCCGTACGTTTGGGGAATGCTGCAGTGAAAATGGTAGCTTGGACCCAATATACGAAGAGCTGATTTGACGTGACAGATGACTTAACAGAAGGTGGCAATAGAACCCAACTATTAACTCAAGCCACGCTAGTGGGACGTCTAGATGAGACCGGAAGAAGTCTTGAAGCATGGGATCAAAGAAGCAGTAGAGCATGCGATAAGAAACTGAGAGAAATAAACATCTGTATCTTTTTTTTCGTTTGTTTATCCATTTATTTCAGTTGGGAGAACTGAAAGATACAGGGTTACATGTACCACGAATCTTTCCGCAGGACTCAGTTCAATTACCATTTCACGTACTATACAAGTGAAGTAAAGTACATCTATTATTAAACTTTGCTGTACAGATTACAAAATTATGGTTCTACCAATATCCAAAGGTTACTTTTGACGATAGAATGTTCGCCTATAAAAATATTAATAGCAAGCAATGAGCAGCCGTATAGCAGTAGAAGCATTACATCTAATGTTCATCACTGAATCAAAATCAACTTAATTGGAAGCAAATGAAACGTGACCATAATCTTTTGAGATCTTGACATCCTGTGGTCAAGAAGTTTAGAACTTCGTTTCTTCCTTAGTGTGGCCTTAACCTCTTTACAACGCCTTGGTCGTCTATATTTTCAGGTAATCTTTGAAATTTGCTTCGAAACTGTACTGACGTGAAAATAATTTATCTTTCTTCAATGACAGGACAGCCAGAGTTTACTCTCATGCGTCTGGGTACCCAGTGTCGAACCGGATCACGAATCAGCGTTTCTCACTGAGGAACCATGGCGGCTGATGGCTGAAGGTCGCTTCAATCCCGTCCCGTACATGTCAGGAGTTACGGACCTCGAAAGAGTTGCCCAGATTCACGGTTTGTATGATAAGGATTCACATATTTCTTTTATATGACAACACCAATTACTTATACAAATTGGAAGCATTGTTTTTCTTATAGTCTTCAGTCGGAGGACTGGTCGGATGCAGCTCTCCACAATTCTGTATCCTGGGCAAGCTTCTTCATCTCCACATAGCTATTGCAACCCACACACATTTGAATCAGCATCCTGTATTCGTCCCTTCTACAATTTTTACCTCCCACACTTACCTCTGTTACTAAATCGACGACTCCTTCGTGCATCAGGATGTGTCCAACCAACTAAACCCTTCTTTTATTCGATGTATGCCATAACTCGCTTTTTCCGTTTCCCACTCGTTCCTCCATTTTATTTCGCATTATTTTACAGCGCCACGTTTCAAAACCATCTATTCTCTTCATGTTGCAAGTGTTTATCATCCACTGTTCACTTCGATAAGAGGCTACACTCGTGGAAAATACACTGACAAAAACAATTTGCAACACCAAAAAGTAACTAATATAGAGTAATGAAATTTCGGGAATACATACGTCTAGGTGGCATATTTAAGTGATTAACATTTAAAGATCACAGAGATGTAATCGTGAGATAAACCGTTGCAAATGTGAAATGCTGATACATCAATAAAGGTAGTAAACGCCAATATATTGAATCCGAGAATGCAAACGTGCATGCATTGTGTTGTACATGTGCCAGATGTCAGTTTGTGAGATGGTCTTCCGTGCATGTTGCACTTGGTCGGTCAGTACAGGAACGGTTATTGCTGTTTGCGGACGACGCAGGAGTGAAGGAACATGTCGTATATGTGCTCGATTGGAGACAGATCAGGTGATCGAGCAGCAGGTCAAGGCAACATTTGGACACTCTGCTGAGCATGTTGCGTTACAACAGCGTTATGTGGGAAAGCGTTATCCCATTGGAAAAAACAACCTGGCATGCAGCACAACATGTCGGGTCACCAGACTGACGTACAATTTGCTGTCAGAATAACTAAGAGAATGCTCCTGTTGTCGTGCGAAATCGTACCTGAGACCACAGCTCCAGTTGTAGGTCCAAGTGCCGGCCAGGGTGGCCGAGCGGTTCTAGGCGCTACAGTCTAGAACCACGCGACCGCTACGGTCGCAGGTTCGAATCCTGCCTCGGACATGGATCTGTGTGATGTCCTTAGGTTAGTTAGGTTTGAGTATTTCTAAGTTCTAGGGGAGTGATGACGTCAGAAATTAAGTCCCATAGTGCTCAGAGCAATTTTTTGTAGGTCCAAGTGTGTCTAGGACGCATACAGGTTGGTTGAAGGTCCTCACCTGGACTTCATCTGACCAACATATGGCCATCACTGGGATCGAGGCAGAACCAGCTTTCATCAGAAAACACAACAGACTTCCAACCTGCCATCCAATGTGCTCTCCTTGACACCAATGAAGTTAGGGTTTCAGTTGAATTCACATTACAAGGCGACTAGATTGGAGCTGTCCTAGAAGTGACCAACTTGGAACGCTTCCTTGTGTCTGTGTGATACCAACTGCTTCTCGAATTGCAGTACGATGCACCAGAGCCATACGCCGAACACGATGGCCTTTTTCTTTCCGTAGTACCACATGGCCGTCTGGACCTCAGTCTTCTTGCGAGCCTGCTTTCTTCACCACCGCTTCCAGCAGTCGTGTACAGTGGCTACATGCCTGCCAAGTCTTTCTGGAGGACCGCAGAAGGAACATCCAGCTTCTCATAGCACTTTTACACGATCTTGTTCAAACTCAGTGAGGTGCTCGAAATGGAGTTTTTGTCGCGTTAGAGGCATTCTCGGCTAGCATCACCTCACCACATACAATTTTAAATGTAACTAGCGCTTACAACCATTACAGAATGTATATAAATCGAATCTGATCAGCATCCTCAAATAGGCGCTACTAGCGAGTCTTACGCGACAGGCTCGAAATATAAACCTACATCATTATACAGATTTTAACCCTTCATTCGCAAAGATGGTCTAAGACCGAGACTGGTAAATGACTGGGTGTAAAATAAAAACAGTTTATGGTTCAAATATGCGTTTTATGCATCTTTTCAAGACACTACCCAATTTATTCAACTGTTCTTCAACTGTTTTGCTGTGTCTGACAAAAACACGATGTCATCGGTAATTTTTTCAATTTTTATATCTTGTCTCTGAACTTTAATTCTGTTTCCAAATTAATCCATGATTTCTTTTACAGCTTACTCATAGTACAGATCGAATAACATTAGGGTTAGGCTAGAACATTCTCTCATTCCCTTTTCGGTCCCTTCTACTGTCTCATCCCAATCAATTCGTATCTGCAGTCTTGTTTCGGTACAAGTTATAAACAACTTTTCACTCCCTGTATTTGTTAAAATTGTCAAATTCCTGCTGTAAATGTACAAATGATGTAACCGTAGACTTACTTTTCTTTAACCGACCTTCCAACAGTGGGTCAGTGATGCCTAGTGTGTTTCAGTATTTCTTTGGAACCTGAACTCATCTTACTTTATTTCAACTTCTACCAGTTTTTCAATCTTCTGTAAATAATTCATGTCAGTATTTTCCAGGCATGACTTACAGAACTGATAACTGCGTAATATTCACCCTTCTAGAGATTAACTTCCTTTGGAATTGGAATTATTACATTATTCTTGATGTCTGAGGGTATTTCCCCCGTTCTATGTATCTTGCACACTAGGTGAAACAGTTTTGTCATGATTAACGCAATAATTCTGAGAAAATGTCGTCTACTCCAGGGGGCGAGTTGCAACTCAAGTCTCTCAGTGCTCTCATCTTCAATAATTTGCTATTCGCTTTTATAACGATGCCTTTAAGTTCTTTTCCCCTGTAAGTACGTCTGTACATTGCTTTCAGCTTTCATTTTTTCCCCTTTTGGTTACAATGAACACTTTAAGTAAGAGCTCGCAAGTTCAGTCTTTAATAAGGCTCGATTGGTAATGTTGTGTTAACAATTATGACAAGAAAAGTATTAGCCGCTAATGACTCAACATGTGCATCAGGAGACTGACAGAAAATGAGTGTCCGGGAAGTGTAGAGATCAATTTTCTATGGGATGTATGTATTACACTTCATATAATGGACATAGTCGACATTCAAGATATGTTAAAAACAAACCATTAACTTACACTATTAACACTGAATGAAAAATGTCGCACCACAGTGATCACAAACGTTCGCACCATCAACATCGAAGGGAACCCTTTGGGAGTCACAATGCCTGCAGGATGTTCAGCTAGGTATCCATTCAAAAATAATGCGCATAGAATCGTATTGGTGAAACGATGTGATGAGAACTGATGGAAGTGATGACATGCAATGGAATGCGAAACATTTTTTCATGGCTATCCTTTAGGGCGTAGCTGCAGATAGTGCGATAATATGTTTTATAGGCACAGAAAACAAACATCCAGAGACTGAATTTGTCTGGTGGTTCCAGGTGATATGAACTGCAATAGCACACACTTTTCAGGAGTGATAATTTGCTCTAAAGGAGCATGATTTTTATACACACACTATGAATCGAGAAAAAGCAAGTTATTTTGAACAGGTATTGGCTAACAGATGTGATCATACTATAGCTGTAGTTCTCTTACGTCCATCTTCGCACGCTTGCTTACTGTGACGTAAATGTACCCCACTGTCTTTGCAAGGTCAGACACGCCAGAAAATCGTAGGGGACAGAACACCTCCAACTTTTCGCACAATAAAAACATTCCAGCCATCTTACCATCCAGCTTAACAATGGTGATAACTGTATTCAAATGCGTTAGACATCGATGTTGGTTGCTCCTGTTGTCGTGCGAAATCGTACCTGAGACCACAGCTCCAGTTGTAGGTCCAAGTGCCGGCCAGGGTGGCCGAGCGGTTCTAGGCGCTACAGTCTAGAACCACGCGACCGCTACGGTCGCAGGTTCGAATCCTGCCTCGGACATGGATCTGTGTGATGTCCTTAGGTTAGTTAGGTTTGAGTATTTCTAAGTTCTAGGGGAGTGATGACGTCAGAAATTAAGTCCCATAGTGCTCAGAGCAATTTTTTGTAGGTCCAAGTGTGTCTAGGACGCATACAGGTTGGTTGAAGGTCCTCACCTGGACTTCATCTGACCAACATATGGCCATCACTGGGATCGAGGCAGAACCAGCTTTCATCAGAAAACACAACAGACTTCCAACCTGCCATCCAATGTGCTCTCCTTGACACCAATGAAGTTAGGGTTTCAGTTGAATTCACATTACAAGGCGACTAGATTGGAGCTGTCCTAGAAGTGACCAACTTGGAACGCTTCCTTGTGTCTGTGTGATACCAACTGCTTCTCGAATTGCAGTACGATGCACCAGAGCCATACGCCGAACACGATGGCCTTTTTCTTTCCGTAGTACCACATGGCCGTCTGGACCTCAGTCTTCTTGCGAGCCTGCTTTCTTCACCACCGCTTCCAGCAGTCGTGTACAGTGGCTACATGCCTGCCAAGTCTTTCTGGAGGACCGCAGAAGGAACATCCAGCTTCTCATAGCACTTTTACACGATCTTGTTCAAACTCAGTGAGGTGCTCGAAATGGAGTTTTTGTCGCGTTAGAGGCATTCTCGGCTAGCATCACCTCACCACATACAATTTTAAATGTAACTAGCGCTTACAACCATTACAGAATGTATATAAATCGAATCTGATCAGCATCCTCAAATAGGCGCTACTAGCGAGTCTTACGCGACAGGCTCGAAATATAAACCTACATCATTATACAGATTTTAACCCTTCATTCGCAAAGATGGTCTAAGACCGAGACTGGTAAATGACTGGGTGTAAAATAAAAACAGTTTATGGTTCAAATATGCGTTTTATGCATCTTTTCAAGACACTACCCAATTTATTCAACTGTTCTTCAACTGTTTTGCTGTGTCTGACAAAAACACGATGTCATCGGTAATTTTTTCAATTTTTATATCTTGTCTCTGAACTTTAATTCTGTTTCCAAATTAATCCATGATTTCTTTTACAGCTTACTCATAGTACAGATCGAATAACATTAGGGTTAGGCTAGAACATTCTCTCATTCCCTTTTCGGTCCCTTCTACTGTCTCATCCCAATCAATTCGTATCTGCAGTCTTGTTTCGGTACAAGTTATAAACAACTTTTCACTCCCTGTATTTGTTAAAATTGTCAAATTCCTGCTGTAAATGTACAAATGATGTAACCGTAGACTTACTTTTCTTTAACCGACCTTCCAACAGTGGGTCAGTGATGCCTAGTGTGTTTCAGTATTTCTTTGGAACCTGAACTCATCTTACTTTATTTCAACTTCTACCAGTTTTTCAATCTTCTGTAAATAATTCATGTCAGTATTTTCCAGGCATGACTTACAGAACTGATAACTGCGTAATATTCACCCTTCTAGAGATTAACTTCCTTTGGAATTGGAATTATTACATTATTCTTGATGTCTGAGGGTATTTCCCCCGTTCTATGTATCTTGCACACTAGGTGAAACAGTTTTGTCATGATTAACGCAATAATTCTGAGAAAATGTCGTCTACTCCAGGGGGCGAGTTGCAACTCAAGTCTCTCAGTGCTCTCATCTTCAATAATTTGCTATTCGCTTTTATAACGATGCCTTTAAGTTCTTTTCCCCTGTAAGTACGTCTGTACATTGCTTTCAGCTTTCATTTTTTCCCCTTTTGGTTACAATGAACACTTTAAGTAAGAGCTCGCAAGTTCAGTCTTTAATAAGGCTCGATTGGTAATGTTGTGTTAACAATTATGACAAGAAAAGTATTAGCCGCTAATGACTCAACATGTGCATCAGGAGACTGACAGAAAATGAGTGTCCGGGAAGTGTAGAGATCAATTTTCTATGGGATGTATGTATTACACTTCATATAATGGACATAGTCGACATTCAAGATATGTTAAAAACAAACCATTAACTTACACTATTAACACTGAATGAAAAATGTCGCACCACAGTGATCACAAACGTTCGCACCATCAACATCGAAGGGAACCCTTTGGGAGTCACAATGCCTGCAGGATGTTCAGCTAGGTATCCATTCAAAAATAATGCGCATAGAATCGTATTGGTGAAACGATGTGATGAGAACTGATGGAAGTGATGACATGCAATGGAATGCGAAACATTTTTTCATGGCTATCCTTTAGGGCGTAGCTGCAGATAGTGCGATAATATGTTTTATAGGCACAGAAAACAAACATCCAGAGACTGAATTTGTCTGGTGGTTCCAGGTGATATGAACTGCAATAGCACACACTTTTCAGGAGTGATAATTTGCTCTAAAGGAGCATGATTTTTATACACACACTATGAATCGAGAAAAAGCAAGTTATTTTGAACAGGTATTGGCTAACAGATGTGATCATACTATAGCTGTAGTTCTCTTACGTCCATCTTCGCACGCTTGCTTACTGTGACGTAAATGTACCCCACTGTCTTTGCAAGGTCAGACACGCCAGAAAATCGTAGGGGACAGAACACCTCCAACTTTTCGCACAATAAAAACATTCCAGCCATCTTACCATCCAGCTTAACAATGGTGATAACTGTATTCAAATGCGTTAGACATCGATGTTGGTTGATCTTGATACAATTCTGTTGGTACCTGCAATTTTCAGGGTTCCTTTAAAATATATTTCCCCTTCAAATCCCGATGATTCGGAGTTGAAAATAAATTCCTTACTGAACAATGAGATAAGTTTGTTTATCTCATCAACAAATTTTCTAGCCAATTTCGCAGTTCGCCGTGCATCGTCGAGTTGATGCTTCTTTGAAATTTCGTTATTTCACGTCTTACAATTCTGTAGCAGTTTGAAGTTATGCAACCATCTGCTGTTTCCCTTGAAATCATTGTAATTTATGTCTCTCGCAATCTTATGTGCATAACCTAGTAGGTTACTATAATGCGCATTCTATAAATTCTATCGAGCATCCTTGAAACGTGCAGATACAAGATTTTTTAACAAGTTCTCTTTGTCCTCCCTTGAATATTCGTAGTTTTTCTTAACCACTACACAGCCATACTGCTGCGAATTTATTCGAAGTCTGTTGGTAGTCGTTTTTGTACTACACTCCTGGAAATTGAAATAAGAACACCGTGAATTCATTGTCCCAGGAAGGGGAAACTTTATTGACACATTCCTGGGGTCAGATACATCACATGATCACACTGACAGAACCACAGTCACATAGACACAGGCAACAGAGCATGCACAATGTCGGCACTAGTACAGTGTATATCCACCTTTCGCAGCAATACAGGCTGCTATTCTCCCATGGAGACGATCGTAGAGATGCTGGATGTAGTCCTGTGGAACGGCTTGCCATGCCATTTCCACCTGGCGCCTCAGCTGGAGCAGCGTTCGTTCTGGACGTGAAGAAACCGCGTGAGAGGACGCTTCATCCAGTCCCAAACATGCTCAACGGGGGACAGATCCGGAGAACTTGCTGGCCAGGGTAGTTGACTTACACCTTCTAGAGCACGTTGGGTGGCACGGGATACATGCGGACGTGCATTGTCCTGTTGGAACAGCAAGTTCCCTTGCCGGTCTAGGAATGGTAGAACGATGGGTTCGATGACGGTTTGGATGTACCGTGCACTATTCAGTGTCCCCTCGACGATCACCAGAGGTGTACGGCCAGTGTAGGAGATCGCCGGGTGTTGGCCCTGTGTGCCTCGGTCGTATGCAGTCCTGATTGTGGCGCTTACCTGCACGGCGCCAAACACACATACTACCATCATTGGCACCAAGGCAGAAGCGACTCTCATCGCTGAAGACGACATGTCTCCATTCGTCCCTCCATTCACGCCTGTTGCGACACCACTGGAGGCGGGCTGCACGATGTTGAGGCGTGAGCGGAAGACGGCCTAACGGTGTGCGGGACCGTAGCCCAGCTTCATGGAGACGGTTGCGAATGGTCCTCGCCGATACCCCAGGAGCAACAGTGTCCCTAATTTGCTGGGAAGTGGCGGTGCGGTCCCCTACGGCACTGCGTAGGATCCTACGGTCTTGGCGTGCATCCGTGCGTCACTGCGGTCCGGTCCCAGGTCGACGGGCACGTGCACCTTCCGCAGACCACTGGCGACAACATCGATGTACTGTGGAGACCTCACGCCCCACGTGTTGAGCAATTCGGCGGTACGTCCACCCAGCCTCCCGCATGCCCACTATACGCCCTCGCTCAAAGTCCGTCAACTGCACATACGGTTCACGTCCACGCTATCGCGGCATGCTACCAGTGTTAAAGACTGCAATGGAGCTCCGTATGCCACGGCAAACTGGCTGACACCGACGGCGGCGGTGCACAAATGCTGCGCAGCTAGCGCCATTCGACGGCCAACACCGCGGTTCTTGGTGTGTCCGCTGTGCCGGGCGTGTGATCATTGCTTGTACAGCCCTCTCGCAGTGTCCGGAGCAAGTATGGTGGGTCTGACACACCGGTGTCAGTGTGTTCTTTTTTCCATTTCCAGGAGTGTATTTTGCGGATGGTCTTGCATCATACCCGTGATTATGTTCAGTACCCACTCCTTGGACAACCATTGACGTTTAATACGTTTCACTAGAGACGGGATTTGTGGCTCCCTGTCCGAGAAGCATGATGAACTACACGGCTCCGCACCCGTTTCAGTACCACCTTTACTTGTTGAGCACGTATCGTCATCATTCCACTACTCATGTACGTTGCCTGCACTATAGAGACTGTACGACACCACACATTCCACTGACTCATCTTGCAGAAACACTAAGATTTCATCTGCCACTTCTTTCTCATTCTGCGGAATTTCCTCAGTTCCTTTCTGACGAAATTTCATCTTCGGGTGCAGATATGATTGAATGCTTGCTTTGTTTGTAGTTGTCATTATTCTGCTTTCTGTCAACACCACCAGCAGTGTAGCACTATAGTGAGCTACTCACCGACTACGCAGCTCAACTGCTCACCACTGGCTACCTCCAGTCCCACTCCATGTCACCATTAGCAGCCAACATTGTGGTTCAATGGTAGACAACATATGTGGCTTCGAATGCCGTAAATATCATTTATCGTTTTCCTATTGCGACGTAGCGCTCAAGGGGTTCCTCGTCAGCGTTCTGTCAAATTCTTCTCGCAATATGACACTTCCACAGTCACTTTTATCTGCTTCCTCTTTCCCTTCTATATCATTGCCTTCAAGTTATTTTCACTCCTGTGGTACTTCATATATTCCTTTTTCCTCTCATTTTCCCCGTTTTGCTTAGTATCTGCGGGTTACAATAGTGAGAAACAACCACCAACTCGATGACTTTCGTAATTATACATCAGCATGTGTCATAACACTAACCTTGGATTTCTTCTGGTGGTAAAATTACTATCAACCTGGGTAATACTAAAGAGAAATTTTGTGATTTGTGTGAAGAGATGTAATTCTGTAGTGGATGAATCAAGATAATTTGAATGTTAATGGCTTGCAGAACACTAGTGTGAATGAAATTTCTAGAAGAGTTACTGACTCCTGTTAAATTCATGGCTACGCACTTCTGAGTTGGGTAAGGTAACTCATATTTGATTTAAGAGTACTAATTTGCGGTAGATTTTGAAAGACACTTTAACATGTCGTTCACACGTAATTGTGACAAGGCCACAGATACTAGTTCGTATTTTGCTCAAAACTGATTAACATAAGATCTCCTACTGCTGATGTGTATTTCATTTTCGTAACAAAAATCATATCTGAAATGTTGTGCTTGTTTCTTTTTTCTTATTAACTATGAATGTTACTATATCAAAGAAAGCCCGTTTGATTGTCGTTGCAGCTATCGGATCACTGGCTACAGAAGAAGATATTAGTAATCTGAACGCAAACTTCGATGAAATTGTTGGGTGTGATCTGAGACTTCCAACCAGAGAGGAACAGCTGAGTGGTGCTCATTCGCTGAGACTGTTTTACTACAACGACAGCGAGATCACGGTGCAGGACAACTACACCACAGCTCTGGTAAGTAGCAGGGGTACTAGGCTCAGCTCCTGAGCTATGGAACGTCTGTGCAAAGACATCAGCTCTGACAATGGCTTAATGCATAAATGTAATTGAAAAATACACTAATATGGCCTGTTTACGTGAAGTTTAATTTTTAGTACCGACATAGGTATTAAAAGCAGTTTATATGAAAGATATACTGATTACTTCAGTACGATTACATAAAATCAATAATAAAGTAGCGACATTTCTATCTCTGGTATATTTATTTTCTGCTGCATAGTGGGAAAGTGTGTGCTTACAATTACTCTAGAGGTCGTTTAACAAGTAGGGACTGGTATTGATTTGGCTCGTACGTTTCTCCAAACTCTCATGATGTTCTCCCACGTAACGTCGGGGGTGTATTCCTTGCCAAAAATGGAGTTGTTGGGTTCATCTGTCTACTGAAATCAAAGATAGCTCTGCTTTGACCATAGTTTATTGTTGCAAAAATGCAGACTGCAGACAAAACAGAAGTACCTCACAACTGAAACTTCCCCAAGTACTCCGTGGAGAAGCTCACTATGAAACACCGGTTGGCAAAACGGGAAGCGCTGCTCATGAGGTGCTACGTAACAAACCTTGCCCTCTCCCCTCCTAAAAGATTTTTCCAAGTTAAAAAATTGCTAACAATTGCTAGCGGACTCTCACTTTTGAAAAATATATGGCCTACATCGATGCGACGAAACCGCCTCTTCTTTTTCTTGGTAAACTGTGCCTGATCTCTCACTCAGTTTACATTTTTAAGTACCATTCAATCATTATATGTGATAATCTCTCCATCAGTATTCGATCAACAATCTCCATGTACTGGTGACACCAAGTCACTCTGGATTTTTTTCATAACCAGGATGAACATCACGCAAGTTTTTATTCTCTCGCAGCCTGGCAAGATGTTATCTGCTGATCCAGACGTCCCGCACTCCGTTCACTTATCACCAGCATCCGGCCTTTGTGTCACCAGACACAACAGGGGGTAATTTTGTTGAATAGGACACAGAGTACAGAAGTGTGAATGTCTCCTGCGCTTCCAGAAATTTTCTTATTCCATAATGCTGCAAGCTATTTTGTGTAGAGTGTCAGATACCTGTGTATCGTCTGCATTAGAGTCACGCGGCTTTCCCAAAGTAACGTCCAGTGCACAAATGGTCGGTGGGGTGGTGACCGACAGATGTAGGTGGGGCTTCCCTGTGGCTGCGACAAAGCTCTTATTAACACGAGAAATTCTGTCGCTAGGGCTCCAGCTAACAGATATCCTTTGCTGCAATGGCTGCCTTGACACTGATATTTTACCAGCTTAATACAACACGTAGACACAATACAAAATTAATCGGAGTTACATTATTAGAGGAATGTTGTGTCCGCTAGAATCATCTGTATCCAAATTGCACGTAAATTCTTGCAGCACTTTAAGAAGGAAAATAAAAACAAATCCGATGGTGGTTCAAATGGCTCTGAGCACTATGGTACTTAACATATGGGGTCATCAGTCCCCTAGAATTTAGAACTACTTAAACCTAGCTAACCTAAGGACATCACACACATCCATGTCCGAGGCAGGATTCGAACCTGCGACCGTAGCTGTCACGCAGTTCCAGACTGAAGCGCCTAGAAATTAATAGTAACAAAAATGAAACAACGGACTGGCTCCAGTCTGACATGGTATTTATTTGGCTCCTACGTTTCTCCAAACTCTCATGATGTTCTCACTCGTACCGTCGTGTAGTCCTTGCCCAGTTTTTAAGATGATACTCGTACAAACAGTTCTGAATCAGTTTTCTGACCTCGACCCGCCGGGAGACTGAAATGTATGTGCAAGGGCTGCAGGCCACCTATTGCGAACTTACAGGGACAATGACAACTGCAAGAACGGACATTTGATGTAAAAAATGTGGCATTGCTGATAAATAAACGTTAAACTTCCTATTAACTAGCACATGAGACACGTGTAGATTTTCTCTGTTATCTCTTGATATATTAGAAACTGCCTGAAATTGATAACAAAAGTGATGAAACGAATGCTGAGGCATTTCACAAGTTTTCACATTTTTTTCTGACGTCCAGCTTATAGGATAGCAAAATGTAATGGTCAACGTTTTTGCTACACTCTGAACAGGTACTTTAAGTTGAGTAGCAGATAACTGTGGTATTAATATCATTAAAATGTTCTGTATACTGACGGCACCAAGCATTTCAGGGATTTTCCTCATCGTGCATGCAAATGTTCACGACCACGCACGAAGAGAAATGAAAACGACATGATTTGTTTGTCATACAGCTACACACAATATGTAACAGAGCTGAACATAGTCGAAAATGACTATTAAAACAAATCTGCTGGCTACACCTATCCAAATCAGAGGGTTCCTATTACAACAACTGTCTTAAATATATTTCAGATGTGAAGTAGAACTTGTTGTGCACTAAATATTATCAAACGGGAACTGCGTCCAACACCTAGTTACTCACACCACTATGTTATGTGTAAATATATACTAACACAAAATATGTACCTTATGCATATTATACAGTTAAAGAAGAACTGTACACGTATTTTGCATTATTGCGTAGTTTAAATATTCGATTCATTTTGTACAGATATTGTTCCAGATTACCGTATAAAATTTTCAATTCACAGTTGAGTAGCACTTTTTCTTTTTCATTTATTATTAAAGGTAATGTAATTGTGGATAAAGCGTTTGCTCTTTTGTTTAGTTTTCATGTAAAGGAACTCGCATTTGGACTGGCACCAGGTTTAACATCCTCATATTTTTAATTATAATTTTCAGTTTGCTTCTCATCTGTCTTTCGTCGAGGGAGTTGACGCTGTCGTAAGAAGTATGGGCAGATATTCTTCAGAGCCCGTATACTACTATGAATATAGTTACAACGACGGACCTCTCAGTCTATTTCCTGAAGGTATGAGAAATACTCCTTATACCAAATGAACATCTTGAATGTCTGTATAGGATGCAGGTCTGTTAAAAGAAGAAACAAACAATCTCGAAATTTGTCCCACAAACAATTTAGAACATCAAATGTAATAATGTAAAGAACACGATCAAATGTGAAGAAAGTGGCATTTTCCGTAACATAAGTCACTTACGGCCTAATTGAGTTCAATGTTACACCCTCAAAATAAGAAGATTTTTGCAATGGCAAGAAAAGGTGTAAGGGGAGAACAGTACATAATATATTAACTTTGAAGAAACCTTTAACAGCCAAGGTTGCATTCAGTGCTACTTATTTTTAATGGACGATTTTAACTCTGAAGACAGTCTTATTCTGAACTTCAAAAATCTTGTTGTTATGTATTTGGACATACCTAGTTACATAATGCGCTTTTTAACTGTGCTGTTTTATTTGTAACAGACCTGTTTTTATTTTTAACAAACTTTTGTGTAATGTTCTACATACCATTCACTGTGACATCAACATGGCACGTATTGTACGGTCGTAATGGAACAGGACGCATGCAACAGGTCATCATGAACAATGAGTATTGAATAAAATCATATCTCTTAAAACTGTCTTTAAAGCAAATACAGATCAGCCCTTTTGATCTCTGCTCACAAGAAATTTCAAGAAAATATTAAAATAAGAAAATATTTTCTCAGTAAGGTGGCCTGTGAAACGAAGAAGTAACCTGTGTGATTCCATTGAAAGACGCAGAGAGAATGAGCGAAAGTGTCATATGAGCTGATTAATACGTTTGGTATGTACTCAACAAGTGTACAGGGATTGGACTGTATACTTCTAGACACTAACAAGTACGTGATTTTTTAACTTGTTTTGAGACAATAATTTTCTTGATAAGCGCAGCCACTTCGATGAGCAGTTTCAATGAAACGTGTGAATGGCGTCTTTTCTCTCCAAATTTTTAACAGCATTACAGGCTTGCAGTACACATTTTTTTAAAAAAATGTTGGGTGATTTTGCTAAATGGAAGCAAACTACAGGAAGCGATCTCTGCGAAGATAAGGAGAGAAATGGTCCTCTGGACATGTGGCCAGAAATGCGCTCCGAGTGAAGTACACCCATTTGAATGTGGTTATAAAAGAATGTTGAAATTTTAGGTTTCAGCAACTGAAAGCAAAGTCCCAAGCGACTGGAAAAACTACAAATGACTCCTGTAGATAAGAAGATTGTAAGAACTGACCCGTAGAATTACAGATCAATATCCTTAGCATTGATCTGGTGCAGAATTCTTGAACATATTGTCACTTCGATTACAAGAAGTTTTCTAGAGACGGAAAGTTTCTATCTGCAAGTCAGCACGTTTTTGGAAAGCATCCCTCGTGCGAAACTCAGCTTGCTCTTTCCTCGCACGATACCCTCGAACCATGGACGAAGTGCAAGAGGCAGATTCCATATCCCTAGATTTCCAGAAAGCGTTTGACGCGGTGTCTCACTGCAGACTGTTAAGGAAAATACAAGTGTACGGAATAGGTTCTCAGATATGTGTGTGGCTAGACGAATTTATCTGTAATAAAACTCAGCACTTTGTCAGCGACGGCAAATGTTCATCAAGGACAAGCGTCTCGTCAGAAGTGTCCCAGGGAAATGTGATGGGACCGCCGTTATTCTGTATATACACAAATGATGTGACGGAGAGGGTGAGCAGCAATCTGCGGCTGTCGGCTAACGGCATCGTGGTGCACGGGAAGGTTCCTTCCAATGACTGCAGAAGGATACAAGGTAACTTAGACAAAATTTATAGTTGCTGTGAGGAATCACGGCTTGTTATAAATGTAGAAAAAGTATGCTGATGCAGATGAGTAGGAAAAACAATCCCGTGCGTGTTGCTTGACAAAGTCACACCGATTAAATACGAATACCTAAGCATAACGTTGCAAAGCGATATGAAGTAGAACGGGCACGCAGGGATAGATATGAAGTAGAACTGGCACGCAAGGATAGATATGAAGTAGAACGGGCACGCAAGGATAGTAGTAGGGAAAGCTAATGGTTGACTTCGATTTATTGGGAGAATTTTCGGAAAGTGTGGTTCAGCTCTAAAGGAAACCGCGTATAGAACATTACTGCGATCCAGTATTGATTATTTTACGAGTGTTTGGTATCTCTACCAGGTCGGATTAAAGGGAGATATTAAAGAAATTCAGAGATGGGCTCCCATGCTTGTTACTGGTAAGATTGGTCAGCGATCGAGTATTACAGATGTGATTCGTGGACTAAAATGGGAATCCAGGGGGGAAAGGCGACGTTCTTTATGCTAAATACAAGGGCTGGAACTTTAATAGTAGGAACTATTTGTTTACAGGTTGTACAAAAAGGGTCAAATGGCTCTAAGCACTATGCGACTTAACATCTGATGTCATCAGTCCTCTAGACTTAGAACTACTTAAACCTAACTAACCTAAGGACGTCACACACATCCAGGCCCGATGCAGGATTCGAACCTGCGACCGTAGCAGCAGCGGGGTTCCATACTGAAGCGCCTAGAATCGCTCGGCCACAGCGCCCGGCCAGCTCATACAAAATAGATAGGTGTTTCAAAGTTTTATTGACCTTCAAAGTAGTCACCAGCTTTGTGTATAACCCGTTGCCAGCGAGGTGGAAGTCGTAGGATACTCTTAGCAGTGCCAGTTGTGTTGATAGTTTGAGCGGCGCGGTTTATTGCCAGACGAATTTGTAGCAGTTCTGAAGCGAATGCCGTGAACTGTTTCCTTCACATTAGAAATCGAGTAGAACTCACGAGGGCTCAAGTTAGGGGAGTGCAGTAGGTGATATAGCACTTAGCAGGCCTATCAGTGAAACAAATCAGTTACAGTTTGCACTGTACGTGCTTGAGCATTCTCCTGCAAAGTAATGGTCAGGTCCTGCAGAAAGTGTCATCACTTCTGTCTCTATGCTGTTCATTTTTGGAACATAACCTACGACCAGCTTAGAGTTCAACTCGATTTCCAAACTGAAGGAAACACTTCACGGTATTCGCTTCAGTACCGCTACAAATTCGTCTGGCAATAGAGAGTGCTGCTCGAACTGTCAACACAACTGGCACTGCTAAGAGTATCCTACGACTTCCACAACGCTGACAACGGATTATACGCAATGCTGGTTACTACTCTGAAGGTCAGTAAAACTTTGAAACACCCATCTATTTTGTACGAGCTGTAAATAAATAGTTGCCGCTATTAAAGTTCCAATCCTCGTACTTTTGAGAAAATTAGAGAATCGGGATTTGATGTTGACTGCACAACTATTCTACTGCCACCAACGTACATTTCGCCTAAGGACCACAAAGATAAGGTAATAGAAATTAATGATCATACAGGGGCTCATAAACAGTCGTTTTTCCCTTTCTCTACTTGCTAGTGGAACAGGAAGGAAAATGGTAAGTGGTGGTATAAGGTACCTTCCGCCATGCACCGTACGCTGGTATGCGAAATATGCATGGTTGTGGATACAGATGCAGAGCAACGCGACACGTAAGTGGGAATGTGCTGTCTGTTCTAGCTTCTTACGTCCAAGCTTAAGGTGGTACTGATTTGGAACACGATCACGTAAGAGCAATATTGCCCTCTGTACCACCAAAGGTATGTCTGCCAACAGTGGGTGCAGAGTGGCCTGATGGAAGTGTCTGCCGGGCGTTGTGGAAGGATGACCAGTCCCACATGGCAATCGGTAATTTTCTGTGCCCACACATCGAGGCTGAACCGGTGCTGACGGTCGCCGCCACCATTGCATGAGGATTCTGCATAGAGCACTGGTGAATGTTGAGAATACTGCTTCTCATAAAGATAACCTCGTCTGAGAATATGATGCGAGACAGCAATTCCAGCACTGTGATTGCCTGTGCGACGAGTCAGTGACAAAACCATCGCCACAAGGGAAGTCCATAGGTGGTAAGACCAGCACACATTGTAAGTGATCTGGGTAGTAGGAGTTTACACGGATAATGTTCAATATGGTCATCTAGCCTACCCTTTGCTGTTAGCAACCTGTCTGCTGTTGATACTGGAGTCACTGTAAAACAAGGGCAGCCAAGAATTCGGCTAGCGAGCTATGCCCTGTCTCGTGTGCCGTAGTGCTCAGCCCGGCTGCACACTTCCCCCACTACCATGCCACACTGTGTGAGCTCGAGGAGGCGGAAACTGTGAATCTGCCTTATTTAGATGGCAATGCAGCCGCACTGCTTGCAACTTGGTTTCGTATTTCTCAACATAGATCACAATCAAAACAAAATTTTATTATTACTTAATTATTTTTGGCACGCTGAAGACATATAACAATTTTTATCTGGTACAAAGTGACGGCATACAAACAGTTACAGACGATTTCACAGAGTTTCGCACTCAGTTTGCCACATAACCCTGATTCGTTTAGTTGGAAAAAGGTTTTTCATGCACATATGCTGATCGAAATATTTCATCACATTTGCAAACTCGTTATGAAAATGCATGAACTCTCCAAGAAGGAAGCAATGTAGAGGTATCGGATAGTTTTAGCGTACAAGGATTTGTCTTTAAGACAGGTATCAAATTGCAGATCAGTCAGTTACACCTGCATATGCACATGCACAGTGGCCCTTCAGGCCAGGCAGATGTAAGATTGGCGGTTTTTGTCTGAATTTGATCTTTCTATAACGCGATTTTCTTTTGAAACGCATCCGCATCAGATCACAAATAAGTTACTTCTTACCTTGGAATGTCTTACGGTGGGCAGTGTTCAATAAAGTCCACTTAAAATAACGGGCCGGCAATCCATTCTGGATGTTCTATTTTTTTTTTGTCTGATTTCTTGTCACATTCATAAATTCTAGAATTTCGGGTTTTTAAACTGGAAAAACGTTCCAAGCATGCCCCTTGATTTAACCGAGGTACTTTGGAGTAATATATAAAGTCTTCACACCCCTCGCTCATTTCCATCGGAAACTGTTGCAGCTAACAGAGGAATAATGCGTGTGACTTCGTAAATTTTTCTCTTCGCACCATCAATTTCTTCACGTGCTACATGCCTCCAGATTTAGTTCAAATGGCTCTGAGCACTATGGGACTTAACATTATGGTCATTAGTCCCCTAGAACTTAGAACTACTTAAACCCAACTAACCTAAGGACACCTCACAACACCCAGTCATCATAAGGCAGAGAAAATCCCTGACTCCAAATTTAGTACAAAGTGCTTTGTGATGTACAGAACAATAAATCCTGTCTGTCGGTGTTTGTAATTTTTTGCTCTTTCGTTATCAACTGAAGCTGCAAATTCTTTTAGCATAGTATTGTAATGCTTTTTATCACAGCAAATTTGAAGTATCCGTCGATTATGCAACTGAGTAACAGATACTGAGTCCACCCTCCTGTCATTCCCATTCATTTTTAAAGGTTCTTGATGATAGATCGCTAGACTGCCTTCTTATGTGTCGACAGCCAATGGACTTTTGAACGTCCTTGATACCGTGAACAAATAGCGATGGGTAAAAAAGTGCTGACACCACGATTCAGCCAAACTAAAGAGAGTTTCGCCGAGTGAAATATACCTTACAGCAATACTGAATGATATGTCTTGCTGTACCGGGTATTTCCGAGAATGTATGAGCAATGCCGAGCCGAGCTGCGCATGTCGTTCGCGCATCCGGCGCGTCTGCGATTTGGAACACCGTGACCGGCCCTGCTGTAAAAGATCTCTTATCTCAACTCCAAGTGGGTGAACCTTCATCGGAAAGCACTTACGGTCATATGCCCGTATGACCTTTTTGTACACCTGATACTCTCCGGAATCGTTTCCTCCTTTCTTCTCCATTTAGCAAAATCACCCTACATTTTTTTCTCAATTTAAATAAAAGAAAATTGAAAGTAGAAGAAAATGTCTGAGCTAAAAAGGTGAAAGCCACAATTGTAGCATATATAATTCACTCTTATAATGTTAATGTGACCTTTTATACTCAAGACATGCAGGAATATGATCGATTTTATTAAGAGTTTAACCCTGGCAATAAAGCTGACAGAAACCTTCTACTCTCTTGATGAGCATAAGTGTTTATCAGAAATCCACCAAGAACAAATTATTGTAGCAATAAGTACGCAGTTTCAGAGGACGGAAATATAGAACCACATATGTGTGTAGAAATCATTGTACAGTATTCAGACCACTAATATGTGTCTCATCCTGGGTTCCCGGGTTCGATTCCCGGTGGGGTCAGGGATTTTCTCTGTCTCGTGATGACTGGGTGTTGTGTGATGTCCTTAGGTTAGTTAGGATTAAGTAGTTCTGAGTTCTAGGGGACTGATGACCATAGATGATAAGTCCCATAGTGCTCAGAGACATTTGAACCATGTATCTCAAAATATTTATTCGTCGCTTTATTCATCATTGACAAATCTGAAAAGGCATTGCCAAACCAACACTTGAACGATTTACTGCAGTTACCGCCGTACTGTTCCATTACACTGTAATGGGCGCTTCCTTCAGTTGATTTTCGTAGCCCTGTTATTATGAGTGATTCTGTGCAAACAAGACCTTTTCAGTGTGAGATAAGATACAAATATAGTTTATCAATTGTTATTCTGTAATCGAATAATTAAATAAACAACGAAAACAGTTAGCTGTTACAGAGGATTGTTCCTGAAAAGCACACGCAACTTAAAAGATATTTAACTGTTTATAAGATATTTAACATTTTTATGAAATTTAAAAATTTTATTTTAAAAAATAATATATTTTCCTTTTCATCGATAACTATTCAAGAGATTTCGTCAAAATTTTCTCTCTTTAGTCTGTTTGCTTATCGTAATAATCTCTCATCATGTTTTTCTGATTATATCGAGTAGGAGAATTTTAACAAATTTTTAATTAAAATTACTTAAGTATAATACAAAATTCATGCAAAATTCGAAACACTTTGCCCCATATCTCATCTTACCCTCATAATTTCAGAATTTACTATTGAGACAACGTTTATTGAGTTTATAGAAGAACTGTATAAACTTCTTAATTCTAGCCTTCATAGTATCTGAGGTAAAAAGAAAATAATAATAATTTTCAGGGGATGCAGTTTAAAGCCAACTAATGTTTTATTCTTCTGTCACTTCTTCAGAAGGCCCAAGATTTGTACTTAGGGTCCTCTTTCCCTTCAAGGCTTCTGTTCTGGTTTCTTGTTTACTGCCTTCTTTCCTTTACCGGGTCTTCAACTGATTTTTCTGCTGCAGAGAGGCGCTGTAAATCAATTTTTCTCAAGATTCTTGTGTGAAATTTCATATCTTTCAGCCCATTGTCTCTAATGCCTTGATCCTTCTTACGTTTCCATCATTAAATACAAGAACTGAATCATACCTCGCAATCCTAACAGCTATAGCAGATGAAAAAATTGCAAAAGAAGAACAGCTTATTCATAAACAAAGCAACTGGATTGTTATCCTCTTTAAGACAAGGAACAGAGTCACACAGCATCCTTAAAACCAAAGTGTGTAAATCATAACCTTCTAGATATCAAGGACATAGCCAGGAATTTACGAAAGCGGGAGGGGGCGGGGGTCCGATTCGTTAAAGAGGACCTTAAAAAGACTCATGTTTTTCATTTATTCTGTAAATTTCCGTAAGGAATGATAAATTATTTTATTCGACAATGATCTCAGAGTTTTCACCAAGCGAAAATATAGTCTCGTTACTTGGGAATGCTACATTTTGGGAACCCACTAAGAATCAGTCAAGTTCTGATCTACCTTCACATTCCAATGTCATTTTACACTTTTATTCTTTCATTCCCAGTCTGAGATGAAATGATTAGGAATGAAACAGCGCTAATTTTTTGGAAGACCGTGGTTGTTACCGGCAGGGATTTTGGGATAAAGAGATATCTGTTCGATAGACGAGCTAGAACAATTTTTAGAGGCGAAAATGCAGAGGATCTGTAATTATTCAATCTTACGCTTTCCCAGATTTCCTCATTTAAGTATGCATCTGTTAATTCTTGTAATGTAACAAAGATCATTTTCAGAATGTCACGACAGACTAATGTTTGATCCTAAATGAGAACAATTTGGACTATTAGTTATTTATCACGTGGTTTTTAGTGGCGGCAGCCTCTGAAGTGATGTTCGGCTCCCCTTCGATATATCTTTCTTCATTTAAGCAGAGAAGCTGCATCTTTAAATGTACTGGAATCTTCAGGAAAGAAAGGTACTTGGAAGGAATTGGTTGTGCCGTAGAGTAAGGTACATGCCGTGAAATTTGCGTAAACTGAGCACTTGCATAAACTGAAAATGGGAAACCACAGAAAAACATTTTCAAGGTTGTCAGCCGACGGATTCAAACTATGTCGCCTTCCCCATCAAGGGATTGCTAGGTCAGTGCCTCGGCATGCAGACTACCACAACTCGGTGGGGAATTTGAAAAAAACTGGTTGTTGTATATTATTTTAAAATAAAATAAAATGTATTACAACGAAAGATTGCATTCTGACACTGCACGTTTTTCCTGTAATTGTGCATGTTCAATCATTATTTGACAGTACATGAATGTATGCATATTTAAATATTTAATTGTGCTGGGAATTGATTTGTTCAGTTATTACAGTATCACTAGAGCCTAAATAGATTTTGGGCGGAAGGTCGAGGGAGGGATGCAGAGTGCAGTTGGCTCAGACGAATTCTAGCCGTCCGCTGAAAAAAAAAAATCTTTTAGAATCGAACGAACTATACAATGTGCTGTCGTCACATACTGCTTCTGCTCTCTACAAATACCTCGCCACTGTTACGTGTCGCAACTAGTTTTCACAACTGAACACATCCATCACTATGGACCAGGTTGGGTGATATTTTGGCATGTGGGCTACTAATGACAAAATATAGAGCAATTTTCTTAAAGAAATTCAACTATTGCTGTATGGGCAATATTTTCCCTGATCAACGTGATTTTTGAACGAAGCAGGCAAATATAGACTTTTTTTATGCAGTGGTTTTAATTTAATGCTTTTTGTATGATATTTACCGCTACGCTGTCTTGTGAAATACTGAAATATTGCAACCCTAAAATTCTACCAGCTCCCACATAACAAATTCAGTGTTAACATTAAACTCCTAGAGACCGATAATTAGGCAGTTATAGTAGTGCATACATAGTTTTAACATACCATAACGCAAGCAGACGGATCAACATTGGTTTTCTTCTGCGTTCTTGTTACAAACTTATACAAGATTAGAAACTATCACAACAGCACACAGCACAAAAACAGTAAATGGTAGCACTTACATAAAAAATCAGCTGCAAGTAAGAACTGAACTAATTAAAAAAAAGCAGCAGAATTCAAGCAAGGCCAACAAGTGATCTTGGTTGATATAGGGTTGGCGATAGCCGATAGTGCTACGGATGAATAGACAGTTTATATATGTTGTTGCCCTTGCTGACTATGGATTTTGAGTATCCCTTTTCGTAGTATGATTAAGAATCAAAATATCTTCCAGCTTCAGTACATGGAAAGTAGGTCGTGTGTAATTTCATTTAGATGATACGGGGGGGGGGGGGGGGAATTTCAGACCCCTGGAACCCCAATTGGCCATCTCCTTATAGAAGTACCTGTCCAAGTTTCCTTCAAAGTAATCCACGGAATCGTTCTTCACCGAGCTAGTATTGAATTGTTGCTTCAAAAAGTGTGCGTGGCAGGAATGTCGCGTCACACAATTGCTTTTCATTCACTTTGGATGTGCTTTCATCAATGGAACTTTGGGAACTTACAGTCCACGAATTCTATTAACATATAAAAAATAAATTGAAAATTGACATTTTCGCTCAATTTCATGGACGTATCTCCTTATTTCAGTAATAGCAAGTAACAAGTAGATTGTCTGTCAGCACCTAAGATAAATACGACTGTTATGATTGAAACTTGGTAGAGCCGCGAAAGCCCGCGAAAGACAAAGGTCCCGAGTTCGACTCTCGGTCCGGCACACAATTTTAATCTGCCAGGAAGTTTCATATCAGCGCACACTCCGCTGCAGAGTGAAAATCTCATTCTGGAAACATCCCCCAGCCTGTGCCTAAGCCATGTCTCCACAATACCCTTTCTTTCAGGAGTGTTAGTTCTGCAAGGCTCGCAGGAGAGCTTCTGTAAAGTTTGGAAGGTAGGAGACGAGATACTGTCAGAAGTAAAACTGTGAGGACGGTGTGTGAGTCGTGCTTGGGTAGCTCAGTTGGTAGAGCACTTGCCCGCGAAAGGCAAAGGTCCCGATTTCGAGGTTCGGTCCGGCACACAGTTTTAATCTGCCAGGAAGTTTCATATCAGCGCACACTCAGCTGAAGAGTGAAAATCTCATTCTGGATTGTTATGATGCTGTCCTGTCATAGAGACCTCATTCACACATACCATTGTTAGTATCTGGCGAGATGGTGCGGTGGCACACAAAAACGCATCCTAGAAGTCCCACCGCAGTAATCTAGATTTAAGTTCTCAGTGATGTCCCTAAACATCGAGATGGTTTCTTTGAAATTACAATGTCGATTTCAAACCCACACTTCCACATTTTGCCTCTGAAGCCCTCGTCGTTGACTGTATGTTAAATGTTCGTCTTTCTTTCATCCTTCAGCCGCAGGGTATTACGAGCGGGAAAAGCAAAATAAATCAGTAATAAGCATGCTGTCCGTAGTCTCCCTAATTACACGATGTGTGAGAGAACATTAATGATACTGACAACATTGCTACCTTTGGTAAGTCGAAACAGGCCTACGGAGAATATTCCTCATGAAGAGTGCAAATTTTTCACTTGCACAACTCATTTTTGGAAGGCCGAGAACCCGTTGAAGATATACCTCGCCCAGAGAATCCTTGCGATCGGACGTGTATATGCTTTTGTGAGATCAGACATACATTTAATAATAACGATGACAAGTGATCTATTAAACTTAAACACTTTACCGTATACATCAACTCCCAACAGAAGTATTGTACATGAGAAACGTTTGAGCAAAAATGCTGCCGAAAAACCTCACAATTGTAGAGGAGGACAGTCGAAGACACCTGTGCGTTGATCTTGAGCGGATTGCTAATGACCGAAAATGGTTCAGTCGTGTGATGACATTTGATGAATCCTGGATTATTGTCTACGATCCTGAGACAAAGCAACAAAATGAGGAGTGGCATTCTGAGACATCCTCTCGAACGAAAATACCTCGAATGAGCAAATCAAGGAACTAAACAATGCTGATTTGCTTTTTTGACAGTAGGGGTATCGTGCAAAAAGAATTTGTTTCTCGTGGACAAACTATAATCCAAGTATTATACAAAGTCATCCTTAAAAGACTTAGGAAAAGGGTGAATCGAGTGAGATCGGATATTGCTGCCTTATGACGACGCCTCATGTCACACTTCTACTTCAGTCACGGAATTTTTGACGTTCAAAGGTGTTCATGTTGTCGCACAGCCCCTTCCCCCTTCACCCCCACACCGCCCTATTCACCTGATCTGTGATCTTGTGACTTTTTTTCTTCTCCCGAAATGGGAAAATGTTTTAAAAGAACGTCGTTTTTGGCCTCTGGAGGATATTCAAAGGAATGTGACCGACATGTTAAATGTCCTAAAAGCTGATACCTTTCAGTGCTGCTACCAAGACTGGGAACAACAAATCCACCGGTACATATGTGCCGAAGCGAGCGACTTTGAAGGTGACAACACGGTTCTTCGAAAAAAATAGAAAAATTGGTAGATAAAAAAATAAGTCTCCTTACTTTCATCACACATCTCGTAAATAACATCAAAATTTTATATAACACCGATAAAAGTTTCTTCTACTAGCTACACACTCCATTTACAAGTGAGAATATAGTCGAACCACAATTAATATATGTTGCAAAGGCAGTCAGTGCATGTAGCCAACGACCATATTCTCGAACACCTCATCGCAAACAGTAACTGTATCACTTGTATTGGCTGTCCTCCCATCATTTCTAACTCACAACTGTAAATGTTGTGATTTTCAGTCTTAACTCGTTATCCACAGTTACATTAGATAACTATGCCCATGAGTGTAATGCATCACACGCTACTTATTCATACACCAGCTATATAACACTTCTAAATAAATTCATTGCCAAGCGGCTTTACAAAGACCTCCGTATTTATTTTTAAATAGTGCTGTCCGTTTTATTACATCTGCTAAAATATACGCATTTGTGAGTGGAAACTCTTATCTGAGGGTGCGATTTATTACAATTAACCGAAACGAAATTTCGACTACACGGTACACTTTGTTCCGAAGAGATTATAAAAAGATATCTAACTTTTATGTTTTATGTTAATATCCTCCAGGTGCAGGCCATCTTGCCGACTTAGTGACCATGTTCTTTACGACTATACTTGATCCTACATCGGATGCGGCTGTTCTCAGGGACCAGATGACTGCAATGTGGTCTAATTTTGCGAAGTACGAGTAAGTATAAGTTTCTTTGGTCTATTTTTAGCATCTTGCAATACTATGAATATGTCATTAACAAATAGGTATCTGTACCATAGCCGGCCGTTGTGATCGAGTGGCTCTAGGCGCCTCAGTCCGGAACCACGCGGCTGCTACGGTCGCAGGTTCAGGCTCGAATCCTGCCTTGGGCATGGATGTGTGTGATGTCCTTAGGTTAGATAGTTTTAAGTAGTTCTTAGTCTAGGGGACTGATGACCTCAGTCCCATAGTGCTTAGAGCCGTTTGAACCATTTCTGCACCATAAACATCAGCATGCTATAGTTGCGTTCTTCGGCAAGTATGAATCCGAGGACACAAGCTCCAGAAGGGCACAAATACCGTATTCTATAGTACTAATGTCAGTTTTGATAAGAATTTCTAAAAATCTGTAGGAACATATACCGCTGGTTCACGTTCATTGCATAACAACTAAACTGAGGTGACACAAGTCGTAGGACAACGGTGTACACATACACAATTGGCGGCAGTTTCGCATACACAATGTATAAAAGGGCAGCGTATTGGTAGAGCTGTCATTTGTAGTCAAGTGATTCATATGAAAAAGTTTCCGACTTGATTATGGCCGCACGATGGTAATTTTAACAGAGTTTGAACGGCGGAATGGTAGTTGGAGCTAAATGCATGGAACATTCTGCTTCGGAAATCGTTACGGAATCCAATATTTCGATATCCATAGTGTCAAGAATATCCTGGGAATACCAGATTTCAGGCATTACCTCAAGGCACGGGCAACACAGTGGCCGATGGCCTTCAATTAATGACCGAGAGCAGCGGCGTTTGCATAGAGTTGTCAGTGGTAACAGTCATGTGTGAAATAATCGCAGAAATGAATGTGAAACGTGCGAGGAACATATCCGTTAGGCTCCATGTGCCGTGACTAATGGATACGGATGAGGGAACCAGTCCCATTGGCTGCACTGAACTTGAAATCAGCCGTTTAGATTGTTAACTGTGGAGTTACGTTAAAAATATACTTTCTGTCCACAAATTTTTGAGGCTGACATCATTCCTGGAGTATGATCGGCGTCAGCCTAGTAACTGCATTGGCAGCTTGAACTAATAAGTACAAACAACAGGCGTGCAATCGATCAGTCGCTTATGACAAGGCAAAGGTAAGTAGCGGACGTGTGACCATAGAGTGTGAACACTGTTTCTCATTATTCAGAATGGAGCAACATCTGCAAAACAGGACTTCAAGACATTCTTCAGAATCTTTGGAAGACGAGAAAAGTGTGTGGAAAGTTGACTCCAGAACAAAAACAACGACGTGCAGATGCGTGCTGCGACTTGAATCAAATTCAAAATGCAGACAATTTTTTCTGGACAATTACAATCACGGGTGGATAGACTTTTAGTAGTCAGTACAAACCTACCACAAAACGACGTTATGCAGAAATTCACATGAAGGATCAACAATTTGGCGACGTAAGCGACATTTGAGCCAGTTGTGAAGTGCGAGTTGAACAGCATGTCAAGAGTGTTCTTTTCTGAGAGCTTCACATGGTTGTGTGAACGTTCTGTGCGCTATACTCAAGAAGAGGGACACTATTTAGAACATTTAAAGTGTTAGAGTTGCTGCTTACCTATTCTGTGTTTTTCGTTAATCCAGTCTTGAAACTTTTTGGACTAACGGAGTACACTTCTAAGTAAGAGACACTTCAACTTACGGAGGAAGCCCTAGAAACCATTTGACACCGTTTGCGCGGCATTCAAAGAGTCCATCAGCGCATGGTCTGTAAGGGCATATGAGTGTAGATGGGAACAAAGGATATCTTGAACATTTGTTATCTACAGAACATTGTAATATTTTCTTCCTAAAAACACTTAAAAACAAGGAATATTTCCACGTATGCTTATACTGAAGACTTTTCTTATTTTGGCATGAGGAATTTGACTGTAAAGTAAGAAACTATACGCTGCCTGATAAAAGAACGTGAGGAGGAAATGAAATGCAACTCCACGGGTTCAGAGGGTGATAATGCTTCGCTGATTTGAACATCGAGTCAAATTTAGAACGAATGCAGTATGAGCCCACTTGTCAGTATGACGACCTACCCCATTTAACGTGAAAGCATTCACTGATTCTGTTGGGAAGAGAGTCATGAAGTCGTTGAACCCCCTCCTGAGACATAGGTCGCCCACAACTGATGTATCTGCTCACAGACATCCTGGATACTGGCGTTGAGACGGAGTTGACGTCCGGTATTATCCCACGCATGCTCCGTCTGAATTAGATGTGGAGATCTTGCTGGTCACGGCAGCAGCTCAGCATAACGCATACAGTTCTTAGAGAAACGTGCCATGAGAAGGTGCGCAACGCCCTGTTGAAAACTAGCATCATGATTTATCGCATGAGAGGTAACACGTGAGCATACAAGATGTCCATAAAGCACATTTCTGTCGTCCAGATTCCCTCAATCATTACCGTCGTACCGGATGCTTCTCAAGCCATGAAGTCAGGAATAACATAAAACACTGGAAGATTGGGACTTTCCCCCAGGTCACCGCGCTACCCGCCGATGAATCTCATCCGCCGTTCATTGTAGAACGTAAGGGGACGCGATTAATCGGCAGTCCATACATGGCAGTCACGGCACACTGCAAACGCAGCCGTTTGGCTTGTGGCGTTAACAGTGACGTACACATGGGGCAGTGCTTCCCAGGACCGGCTGCTGTTAGATTTTGACCAATGGTACGGACTGACACAGAATGCTATCGGATGGAATACGCAGCCGTGAGGAAGTTACGACATCTTCGGCACCCAATACACCTATACACCTATGCTCACTCGTGGTGATGAGACATAGGCGACCGCAACTTTTACGACGAGTTTGCCTATCCCCACCTTCCTAAGCACTCCAACCTCTGGCAATTGTTACATCGGAACGCCCCACAAATTTCGATATTGGATGATTCTACCAGCTGTCCAAATGGAGACCCACAGTGAAGCTCCTTTCAAGCTCTGACTGATCATAAAGCTGCTTGCTCGAGTGCACCACATCTCTGAGTTTTCACAGTGATCACTCAACATGTGACTTTAACGTCGCTCATGCACTGAAGAGGCAAAAGAGATGTGATACCTCCTAATATTGTGTAGCACCTTCTCTTTCAGGCATAATGCCGCAACTCGACGTTGCATCGACTCAAAAAGTCGTTGGAACTCCCGTTCAGAAATAATGAGCCATATTGGTTCTATAGCCATCCATAATTGCGAAGGTGTTAACAGTGCACTATTTTGTGCAAGAACTGACCTCTCGATTATGTCTCTTAAAAGTTCAGTGAGATTCATGTTGGGAGATCAAGGTGGCCAAATCGTTCACTCGATATGTCCAGAATGTCCTTCAAATCAATGGCGAAATGTTGCCCAGTTAAATCGTTGTTTGGGAATATGAAGTGCGTGAATACACATGGTCTCCAGGTAGCGGAACATAACCATTTCCAGTCAATGATTGGTTCAGTTGCACTATGTTAACACAGCCCACAACATTATGGAGCAACTATCTTCTTGTACAGTGCCTTGTCGACAACTTGATTCCATGGCTTCGTAGAGTCTGCTTCACATTCGATATCTACCATCAACTCTTACCAAATTAGATCGAGACTCATTTATCCAGGCTATGGTCTTTCAGTCGTTTCTGGTCCAACCAGTATTGTGGTCAACAAGCGAGAGGCGCTGCAGGCGATGTCACGCTGTTAGCGCAGGTATTAGGGGAGATCGTCTGCTGCCTCAGCCCGTTAAAGACAAATTTTGCCGCATTGTCCTAACGGATACGTTCATTGTACGTCTCACACTGATTTCTCCGTTATTTCAGGCAGTGTTGCTTCTCTGTTAGCAGTGATAGCTCTACTCAAGCACTGTTGCTCTCGGTCGTTAAGTGAAGGCCATGGGCCACTGTGTTGTCCATGGTGAGAGGTAATGCCTGAAATATAGTATTCTCGGCACACTCTTAGCGCTGTAAATCTCGGAATATTGAATTCACAAACGATTTTCGAAATGGAGTGTCTCTAGCGTAAAGCCCCAACTACCACTCTGCGCTCAAAGTCCGTTAATTCCCGCTCCGCCAATGCACTGCCCTTTTATACCCTCTGTTCGCGATACTACTGCCATTTGTATTAGTGCTTATCGCTTATGACGTTTGCAATCTCTGCGTATACCCTGTCTGAATTGGTGACAACACTGACTACGATCAAAACTAATGCACCCTGGTGGTCATTCTACGTGTAACAGAGAATTTACATATTCGCCGATGGTGTAGATGTGTTTGAAGTTACTTTGAAATCCATTGATTTCTTTTCTATACTTAACTATTTTGTCGGGCGGTGTATTTCAGATACACCGCGTACATCCGATGCGAAACATAACTTCACGATTCGTTAATGTTATTGCTTTTGTTCCAGTGATCCGACTCCAGAGCTGAACTCACTTCTGACGGAAAAATGGGAGACTTACAACGAATCGTCGGCTTTCTACTTAGAACTAGCAGCTCCTCTGAAGCCACGAATGAGATTATTTGAGTCCTATATGAACTTCTGGCACAGTCTATTGCCACAATAGGTGCAACAACTTGAATAAAAATTTTGTGGTACATTACTCATTCTGAATTGATCATCTGTGATAACCACCGAACACTGTGCTACAGTGTACACGTTTGGTTCACCATCACCCAGTGTAATACTCCATTTTCTTACTATTAAAGCATTATAGAAGACACACTTATTCTTCCACTGCTTATTTGAACTAAAACCCTGTCATACAACAATTGCAGTAAGATAAACATGAAATGAGCAGAACAGATTAATTCCTCAAATATCTTTGTCTCTGATCCACATAATAATATAAGGATTAATTCCTTGCGTTCACATAAACATATTTCTAGAAATATAAGTGCTCAAGTAAGTACCGTTTCACGCGAAAATGTTTCCTTCCGTTCAGATGCATATGTTTGTAGAAGTATATAAGCGCTTATGTAAGTATCTTTACACGAGGATCGTTAACATAAAGAGAATTCAGGCACTCATACACCGACGGAAAAAAATCTCAACACCAAGAAGGAATTGCGAGACATGAACGAATGTTGCTAGGATAGCTTCTACAGACGATGTATAGTCAGATTATATTCTAATAGTGTCACTATGAAAACACAAATCAGATTTGCTTCAGTTACATGGTGTAGCGGTTATGAGCGTTAGTCACCTTTGAGATTGAACGTGGTGACTAGGTCTCGTCAAGAATGTCTTTAATGCGACACTGAGTTTGAACGAGATTGTGTAATAGGGCTATAAGAATTTGAACGTTCCTTCTACGACATTGCAGAAAGACTTGGCAGGAATGTACATGACTGCTGGCAGCGGTGGTCACTAAAATGAACGGCTGTAAGAAGACCGGGCTCCGAACGGCCACGTAGAACTACCGATAGGGAAGACCATCGTGTTCGAGTATGACTCTGGCGCATCGTACTGCACCTGCAACAGCAATTTGAGCAGCACTTGGCAGCACAGTGACACAACGAACTGTTGCAAATCGCTTACTGCAAGGACAGCCCGACCAGACGCCCTGTAGCGTACATCCCACTGACCCCAAACCACCGCCATTTGTCGCTTCAGTGGTGTCAAGTGAAAGCTCACCGGAGGGAAAGTTGGTGGTCTGTTGTGTTTCCTGGTGAAAGCTGATTGTACATTGATGCCAATGATGGTCGTGTGCTGGCCAGGAGGAGGCCAGTTGATGACTTGCAAACAACCTGTCTGCGTGCTAGACACACTGCACACTGGACCTACAGTTGGGGTTAAAGTATGAGGTCCGACTTTGAACGACTTTGAACGACAGCAGAAGCACTCTCGTACAGTCACTCTGACTGAAAATCAGTATGTCTAACTGGTGATTCAATCTGTTGTGCTGCCGTTCATGAATAGCTTTCCAGAGGGCTTTTTCCAATAGGATAATGCTTGGCCACATACCACAGTTGGAGCCCCACATATTACCTCGGAATGGTCGAACACCTCTCTGTCTCGAATACAACACATATGGGACGCCATCGGATGACACTTCTGCGCCATCCAGAAACAGAGTTAACCGTCCCTTTATTGACTGACCGAAATGGAAAACACATGGAACTCCATCCCACAAACTAACATCCGACACTTGTACAACACAATGAATGCATCTTTGCATGCTTGCTTTCAACAGTCTGGTGGTTATGGCACATGGGATATTAATGTACCAGCATTTCACATTTGCAGTGGCTTATTTCACAGCTACATTAACATGTCATCTTGCAAAGTTAATTTCTTAAATATGTTACATAGACAAATGTATTCCTGAAATGACATTACTGTACATTAATCATCTATTGGTATTCCGATTTCTTCTCTCATTGTATTTACTTGCGCAACAACAATCTCTAATTGCTCAAATTCTTAGATTGTTGTCGTGATTGTACATATCCATGTACGTCTGAAGAGGATAATTTTATAACTGTTGAAATCAACCTCGAGGGTTGTTAATATTATAACTGCAAATAGTTCGCAGATTTTCTCAACTTATTCATAGATTTATATACAGAGTGTTTCACAAATCATGTTACACGCTTCAAGAGGTTGGGGAGGGGACTTAGTAAATCAAGTTTTACGAAGGAAGCCATGTCCGGAAAGGTTCCACTTTACAAGGAAAACAATGTGTCCAGATTTCATTCCTATTTTCTGTAATATTGCAAGAGCAGTTCGATATGACAACCACGATGTTTGGTGCACCTGCATAGCAAGTTGGCATAAACTCGGTACATTATGCATGATGCATATTTAATCACTGCTGCAGGAGCCATGATCCGTGCAATTAGATCTTCCTCCGACTGGACAGGGGTCACGTAAACAAGACTCTTCAGGTGACCCTACAAGATTAAATTTGGGGATATTGGTGGCCAAGCATGTGGTCCACCTCAGTCGATCCAATTGTCCCCATAGACTGCATACGTGTGGTTTCGGACGCGACCTGTGAAATGCCATCATGATGGAACCACATTTCGTGCCGAATGTCCAACAGCACATCTTCCAAATTCTCCATCAGCACTTGATGTAGGAAAATCAAGTAGCTGGCACACGTTAGGTGTGGAGGAAGGACATACGGCCCAGTCACATGATCATCACAGATACCTACCCAGAACTGATATCTTAGGTGTGCTGAAATTTGTACAAGTGGCTTTAGGGCTTTCTTGATATCAAATTTAGCTATTTAGAGCGTTCAGGACATGTTTCCTATTGAAATGCACTTGGTCAGTGAACAAAATACGAATTGGCAACAGGAAAACCTATACAAAGGTGTAAAAACCAAGTACTGAATTTGAGATGTGGCACAAAATACGTCGGGAGCATGGCGTGTAGCTTCTGAAGGTGGTATGGGTGATGTTGGTGTTCATGCAGAACACGCCAGACAGAAGAGTGAGACACATGTAAGTCACTTGAAATGGCTCGAGTACTTGTCGATGGGTTGTCTTCAACTTGAAAAAGCAGTTCCTCTTCCGATACGACAGGGCACCGCCTTCTTGGAGGACCATAAAGCAAAGAGTTGTGTTGAGTAGCACAAATAATGGTGGGAGGGTGATAAATTCTGGTTAATGGGGAGTTATCACAAAGGGAGTCCCACAGAGTTCAATTTTATGTCCTCTGCTGTTCCTTATTCATGTGAATGATCTCTTAGTTAAGGTTCAGCAAGCGGAACTAGTACTTTTTGCAGTTGACACGAGCGTTATAATAAATCCCATTACAGGAAAAGCAGCTGAAGATATTTTTAAGGATGTCTTTCAAAGAATTATTATGTGGTTTTCAGAAAATGGACTCTCCCTTAGTTTTGAAAAAACTCACTATATCCAGTTCTGTACAGCGAATAGAGTCATACCGACAATTGATGTAGCATATGAACAAGGCTCAGTTAACAAATTTTTGGGTGTTCACATTGATGACAACTTCAACTGAAAGAAGCATATTACTGAGCTTCTTAAACAATTAAGTTCAGCTTGTTTCGCTCTTCGTATAATCCCTAGTATTGGTAATAAACAGATCAGCTTTGTAACCTACTTTGCATATTTTCCCTCAATAAAGTCTTATGGAATAGTCTTCTGGGGCAACTCACCTCTTAGACATAAAGTATTGATTGCACAAAACAGAGCAGTGAGAATAATTTGTGGTGTTCACCCAAGGACGCCATGTAGGCATCTTTTCAAGGAGTTACGTATTTTAACTGCAGCATCGGAGTACATATATTCGCTAATGAAATTCGTTACAAATAATCCATCTCAATTTGCGAAGAACAGTGATGTTCATACGTACAACACTAGAGGGGAAAATGACCTTTCCTATCCGTTATTGAAGCAGTCAGTTGCTGAAAAAGGACTACAGCTCAAAAAGGAGTACATTATTCAGCAACAACATAAAGTGTCTGGCAGGTAGCAGATCAAGCTTTAAATCTAGCTTAAAATCATTTCTTTTGGACAACTCCTTCTATTCTATGGACGAGTTTCTATTTCAGAACTGGAAAAAAAAACAAAGACAGTGTTCCTCTAAATGTAGTTGCATGTGTAGAAGTAAAAATTTCAGTAATATTAATATTAGCACTATTCATGTGTTTATATATATATTGTGATCTGACTTGTTCTACATAATATCGATAAAATAATCGGGAAAATGATCTACGGAACATAACATAACTAAAACTTAAAACCAAAGTTCGTTCTATCGCTTGTGACGTTCCCACTTTACCCGGAGCTGTTAGTCTACTCTTCAAACATGGGATGAGATGACATCACACGATTTGGAAAATAATCGTGGTACAGACGTCGAGCTAGTCTCCGACTGCGGCGAGCTGCACCGTATCTGTGTACGCTGCGAGCGTGTGCTCCAGTACTAGTCAACGTATAGTGTCGATTGAAAGTTATGAAAGCAAATAAATCGCCAGGTCCGCATGGAATACCAATTCGGTTTTGCAAAGAGTGCTCTAGGACACTGGCCCCCTGCCTGATTTGCAATTATCGTTAATATCTCGCTGCTGGAAAAAAGCGCAAGTGGCTCCAGTATATAAGAAGTGAAAAAGAACGGACCCGTAAAAATACAGACATGTATCCCCAACTTCAGTTTGCTGCAAGCACTTTGAACATATTCTCAGTTCCAATATAACAAACTTTCTTGAGACTGAGACGTTTATGTCAAGGTTTCAGAAAGCGTTGCTCGAGCGAAACTCTGCTTGCCCTTTTTTCATATGATTCACTGCAATCTATGGATAAGGTCAGCAGGCAGATTCCATATTTCAAGATTTACGGAAAGCTATTGGCACGTGCCCCATTCCAGAATGTTAATTAAGTCACGAGTATGTGGAATAGGTTCAGAGATATGCGAGTGACTCGAAGATTTCTAAAGCAATAGAACCCTGTATGTTGTCCTCGACGGTGAATGTTCATCAGAGACAAGGGTATCGTCAGAATTCTCGCAGATAAGAGTTATAAACCCGCTGTTGTTCTCTATATACACAAATGATTTGGCGGACAGGGTGGAAAGCAATCTGCTGTTGCTTGCTATGATACTCTGGTGTACGTCAAGGTGCCGAAGTTGAGTGACTGTAGGAACATACAAGACGAAACAGACAAAATTCTGCTTGGTGCAAAGAATGGCAGTTAGCTCTAAATGTGTAAAAATATAAGTTAATACGGATGAGTAGGAAGAACAAACCTGTAATGTTCGATTACAGTATTACCAGTGTCATGCTTGATACAGTCAAGTGGTTTAAATAACTGGGCGTAACGTTGCAAAGCGACATGAAATGGAAGGAGCATGAGAGAACTGTGATACGGAAGGCGAATGGTTTACTTCGGTTTATTGGGAGATTTTAGGAAAGAGTGGTTCACCTATAAAGGAGATCTCCTATAGGACACTGGTGCGACCCATTTTTTAGTATAGCTCGAGTATTTGGGATCCATATCAGGTGGAACTGAAGAAAGACATAGAAGCGATTCAGAGGCTGGCTGGTAGATTTCTTACCGGTAGGTCCGAATGACATGTAACTATTACGGAGATGCTTTAGGAGTTCAAATTGGAATCCCTGGAGGCAAAGAGACTTAATTTTGGAGTAACACTATTGAGAAGGTTTAGAGAACTAGTATCTGAAGCTGACTGGCGAACGATTCTACTGCTGCCAACATACATTGTGCGTAAGGACCACGAAGATAAAGTAGGTACGAGAAGTTAGGGCTTATGAGGAGGCATATAGACAGTCGTTTTCCCTCGTTCGATTTGCGAGTGGAACAGGAATGGAAATGACTAGTAGTGATACAGGGTACCCTCCGCCATGCACCGTACCGTAGTTTGGGAAGTATGATGTAGATGTAGATGTCGAAGTAGAATTGACACATCACGATGAGGCATTATCACAAGGCAGATGGAAACAGGACATCACGTACCATCACGTCAACGTACCATTAATGAATGTGGGTAGCCTAGTGTAACAGGTGAACTGTGTAAGAAACTTACAGCGCGATTGAGTAGCTATTGTTTTCCTTCTAACATGGAAACGAACCGTTTCCTGACATGGTTTCACATGTGCACTGATCATCTTGAACATTAAGACCCCCTAGCTTATAGCCTGTATTTCCACCTTTGGACAGGAACGTCACGTGGCACGGAAGCAATGCGGCCTTGGTAGATCGCTGGAGGGATTTGGCAGCACTTCTGCACACACAGTTCAGCTAATGCTCGTAAATTCCGTGGAGCGGGGTGATGGGGTGATGAGTACTAACGCCACATTCATCACCTCCCATATATGTGTGATTGGGTTCAGATCTGGAAAGTTGGGGGGCCAGTACGTCAATTGTGACTCGCATCGTTGTTCCTCAGACTACTCGATCACACTTATAGTCGTGTGATATGGCGCATTATCTTGCTGAAAAATGACACTGCCGTCGGGAAACGTAATTCTCAAGAAGGGTTAGTCTGGAACCATTACACGATACACCTTGACCATCATGATCCCTTGCACGAGCTCCACTGGACCCAAGATTTCCCACGTGATTGTTCCCCAGAGCATAATGGAGCCACCGCCAGCTTGTCTCTGTCCCACAGTACAGGTGTCAAGGATTGCTCCCCTGGAAGACGACAGATTCGCGCCCTCCCAAAGGCATGATGAAGAAGGTATCGGGATTTATCATACCATGCAACGCTTTAACAGTACATCTATGTCCAGTGTCGATGGTAACACGTCGATTTGAGTCACAGTTACCGATGTGACCTTAACATTGGCACATGTGTGGGTCGTCGACTGTGAGGGCCATCGTTAGGAGTGTTCGGTGCACTGTGTCTTGTGCTCTGGCCGGTATTAAAGTCTGATGTTAGTTCCGCCTCAGCTCGCTGTCTGTCCTGTTTTACCAGTCTGTCCAGCCTACGACATCTCAAAGGAGCAGACGTTCAACCCCACTACGTCTGAACATGGTTTCATCTTGGTTACGCCCCATGTTGAAGACACTCTCCGTAGCACTCCTCGGAGCCGACAAATCGTGCTGTTTCCGAAACTGTTATGCTAAGCCGGTAACAAGGATTAGTGATGGAGAACTAGAATACGACTGAAAAAATGTACAGTATCTGACATTCTGAGATTTACAGTCACTTTCTAGGTAATTACGTGTTATTAACACGAAATCTGCCCTGTAGAACAGAGTTACAGGATAGCCCAAAAAACCACAGGAGAAAGGATGTACAGTACTGATCTAACCATAGCAGATGTTGAAAATAGTCATTCAATCATTTACTTTCTGGCACATGCATATCATAAATTTATCATGATGGGAAAATTAGATAGAAATTTTTTTTTGCTACCAGTGGGAAAGAAAGGGAGAGAATGAGAGTGGTGGTACGTGAAATACCCTTCAACCAAACAGTCAGGTGACATCCGAAGCTTAGATATGGAGGCAGATATTCAATATATAATTTCCTTTAAATTTGTTGCCCAGATTTAGGAATTTCTGAAATTGCTTTTAATTTGTCAAATGGAATAAATAGTTCTAATTATATTCAGATAATGCAGTAATTGTATGAATTTTGTTTTTTACATTAAGCTTTTTTTAAACTGGTGTAACATACGAACATTATAAATTCATATTTTTAATATTGTAGTCAGTTTAATGTCAAAAGGAGAAGAGTGTACCTTTGTGACAAATTACATGCACCCTCAACACTACCAATGAAGAACAAGTCTTATGTGAATGTATCTTCATCATCACAGCTAGAAGATTTACATTCCTTTAATTTGTTGCCCAGATCTAGGGATTTCTGAAATTGCTTTTAATTTGTTGAATGGAATAAATAGCTCTCATTTAATTTTTCTCTACGTTCAGATAATGCACTAATTGTATGAATTTTGTGTTTCACGTTAAGCTTTTTTGAAATTGGTGTAGCAAAAAACACAGTAAAAATTCATATTTTAATTATGTTAGTCAGTTTAAGGGAAAAAAAGAAGAGTATAGTTTTGTGACAAGTTACATGCACCCACAACACTACAAATGAAGAACAAGTCTTATATGAATGTCTCTTCGTCAATTAAGCTGAGCGAAAATCCTTCAACAGTCTTACAAAAGAAAAAAAGAAAAGGAAATAAGTAGGCTCGCTATTAAATATGACGACATAGCAACAACAGGAAAAAACTCGTTTCTGCGTTTGTAACTCACAGTACTAGACTCACACCGTAAGAAGTAGATAACGTAACTAGAGTAAAGTATGAAAAGGTTAAAAGAGCTTTTCTCATGCCACTTCAAACTGTTTTTCTGATTCTAGATAATTTCGTGAATTGACACTTGTGGCACCTAAAAACAGTTGTGTTTTTCAGGAACAACTTATCCATAGCTGATAAGACGAAGTTGACGGTTGCTGACAAATGTTTTCTCAGAATATCGGTATCACTTATATTTGGTGATAACGCATCACTATAGAAAGAAGAATTCCCAGATCGACAAACGCGCGTAGAACTGAGTGTAGACTGGTTGTCGTTTAAAACGTTCCTGCTTCCTAAATAGGGATGCAAGAGTTTATGGTTGACAGCGAACAGGTTTGCGCCTTCTATCACGCTGCTTACCTGTCGCTATGGGACATTTAAAATATTCTGGGCAGAATGTCTAAAACTAGTTATTAACATTCAAAATGGAGATTTGCCTCTCTTGTATCAAAGAAAATTACATTAGTCGCTGTGAAGGAATAGCCTGTTTTTACGCAAATGTCGCTGCTGATTTTGCAGTACCTGCATTGTCTTTGCCCTTTCCATGGTTCATCGTGCACTTTGCATCAAAGTCCATTGAATAAAAAGCAAATCCTAGTTGTTAAGCAGTTGCTGATTTCTTGATTCTGGAAATTATGTCGTGATCTAAGACATGTTTGACTGCCTAAAGTTTGGTCTCATAATGATGGAGGCATATGCAGAACCTCAGGACATGTCTCCTACGTCATTAGGACACGAAACGTTAGACACTGAAAAATGCCTCAGACCACGGTCTAAATAAAGCCCATGAAACATAAATCACCAAAGAGTGTAAATAACGGCCATGAAAGCCAGCGTTACACGTTAAACAGTCAGTCCACTCGTATTACGATGCCGAATCTCTACAACAACCACCTCCAGAAAGTCCAGTCAATAAAGTCTTGGATTGAACTATGTGGAGCTCTACACCAACAACCTCCAAAAAGTCTGGTCAGCAAAGTTAGGGCTCTAATTATGTGGACTAGTACGTGCACTAAAGTTACATTCGTCTGTGTACTTTGATTAAAATTGAGGAAACGCATCACAGCTTTATAAGGAGGAAATGACACATCTGTTAGCGGCGTATTCCTTGCAGTGGGTAATACCAAGCATTCCAGATTGGTGATTTTTACTTGAAATTGCTCTATAATAAGCAATAGTTCACTGTCATTTCTTATTGCGTACTGCCGTATTACAATCTGTCTGGTAAAGCATAAGTCAACGTTAGTTCACTCTTGTGACTTTATTTTTCTCGGAATAATTAGGTGGAAGTTTTAGTTGTTCTGTGAGACTGTCGAAATGAACATTATTATTATGCGACTGCTCTGTAGCATCCAGAAGCGTTACTAATTTAATCGAATTGTAATTAATTACTCTAGTTACTTTAGCTCTTTATCCATTCATTGCACAACATATCTCTTTTAATAGAATTTAGTTCCTTTCTGAGACCTTGAAAATGGTGTATCCGCTGCCTTTTGACATACGTAGATGACGACTTAATTTTGTTATTTCGGTTTCCAGACACCCAAATTTCTTTTTAAACTATCACGGTCCTGTAATTGCTAAATGGTAGTGTTAGTTGCTCACTGAAATCCTCTCGCCACCTGTCGTCACAAACTGATCTCACTATTAGTTTGGGAACTGCTTCTTATAGTATTAGGTTTTTTAAATTCGAAACGCAGATTTATACTTCTAATGCCCAAAGTATATTAAATTATTTAAGTAAGTAAAATTTTCCTTTGCATATTTTGAAGCTATAGAAGTAATTAATTAAGCAAAGTTTTTCTTTGTATATTATAAATCAGCCTATGCGATCTTTCAGGTATTTGTAAATTGTGACTTCAAGTTTAATTCAGTCTCTTGTTCAATCTCGTACTATGAGGAAGCATGATGTGAGTTGTGTTATGTACCCTGCTTATCGACCAATGACCAAAAATTATTTAAATAACGATGTTACATTCAGCAGAAGTATTTAAAACTACCTTGCATCATGTGATTAATTAATCAGAAGTGTATGTTACTATTATACACGAGGCCATCTTCAATAGGATCGCAACTGTAATTGTTCAATGACCAACCGATTTGACGCTTATGTCGATTCTGTCCATAACCTTGCCGGTATTAGAGAATGAACCTACCATCAGAACCTATAACACTATTGTCTGCTACTGCTATACCATAACCTCGAAGCTCGAGGCAGGTTGTGAAATAAAACAATCTTATTAAAGCAATTATGGTATAACGCAACAGAACAGTGTTACCCTCTGAGGGGATTTTTGCTAGGTTGACCGTGTTGTACCTAACGGAAATGGCTTATCGGAAATGAAAGTCAGAATTACGTAAATATTCTAACAGTAACAAACAATATTTCTGCCTAGCTATACTGTTTAAAGAATAAGGAAAACGGTCACCAGCCTAATTAGGCAAGAGAAAGATTAACGTTCTTGTTTAAGAAAGTAGGTATGAGTAACTTTAATGGATAAACACAACCTATACTTGACCACACGCGAGTGCAATGAACTCTGACACATTCATATGTTTACGGTAAGATTGAAGCTAGCAGCTAGAGCAGCACCAACTATTTGCAAAAATATAACAGATACCAAAACACTCTATTACTTTCAGGACTTGTTCAAACTGAATGGTCTTTATAACATTACTATTAACATTCACTGCCGGATCATAAATTGGACATAGGTTAAGTCTCTCTCAGTTAAATACTCTACTATTTGAAATGGAAGTTAATTGTAATCCACTAACAGGTTGCTTCTCATTATCTTCTGAATAAAGAAATTATGGTTTTCATAAGTAGTGGTCTTCCCATTACTTGTTACCTACCACGAGCATAATAGACAAACTGTGGATCCTGTTGTACTATTAATATGCACTTCCAACACACAAGACAGGCAAACACTTAGCAATCATGAACATACAATTTTCTACTATTGCAGTTTCCCACTTTTACTACAGTGAAACACAATGTTGACAAAATTGCAAGAAACTGGCTCACCTTTTAAAATTTACTACCGGTAGCACTATGATCATTAACTAAGCAAAACTTTATAAGCCTCAATTTTAAGAACTTTAATTTATAGAAGGAACAGCAAATTTTACTCTCAAGTAAATGATTAAATAGGTGACTTTGAAACTTCACAAAACTACATTTACTGCCTCCCACAATTTCACTAAATCCACAGTAAATATGAATATGCCCTTCTCATCAAAGATCAAATAACATTATGTAATTAACTGTATAACTTCGAGGCTTTCATTTTTTTCCACAAAATAGAACACGTGGCAATCATAATTCTAATGGAGAAGAACCTGAGAGGTGTTGTGATACGAAAAAATCAAGGTAGGTACATAAATTCAGTTATAAGTTACCTTATATTTGTGCACACTAAATCGCCCAATAAGCTGATCCCTCACTGTACATTATTATAGTGTTCTTTTCAGTGATTGCGCAATGTGGTGGCAACTGCATGTGGTAGGCGGATTTGCAGACAGAGTTGCTGGACTTTGGCCCTTCTTGGTGACGAGGATGAATACCAATTCCAGAATCGTTCCAGCTATTTATCCATCCATCCAAGGCATTGGAAAGTAGCAGGAAAAGCCTCTCTCGGAACCATGACAATATGCCACTTTCACTTGGCAGTGCACAGTTTGGTAGCTCGTCCCGTACTGACTCTTGGTTCCACCTTTTCTACTTAGGCCAACCACAATTTGCGCGCGCTACACAGTTCCGTCCCCAAGGGGAACCACAACATCTTTTACATACAGAATAACTAAGAACCCTAAGTGAAGGTGAGCAATTTACATAACAGCAACGAAACGTATTAAATAACACAGAACATTTGCACATACTGACATTTCTACAAAAAATTATTCACACAGAAATTACAATTATATATAGTAAATTTTGATCCCTCCACATTGGACAAAGAATTTAAATGCCAGATATACTACATTGCCTAGAATAAAATCATGACATCCAAAGTTTTTACAAAGAAAGGAGTATACAATTTTGTGTTAGCGATTCAAACAAATTTGCAGATACTCAATGTTATAACATTAAACCAAAACAAAAAAGCTAAGTAAATCAGTACATCTTTAGAGCTATGGTGTTACAAACCGAAGTCCAAATACATTAATCTCACTTTTTTTGAGGTGTAAGAATTTCACTTAAGTTACACGCCAAAAAGTCACTAAAATGGCTTAAGCTTTCCACGATACACTGACCTGCTCATCGATGAAATATAGATAATGGGCGATGGGGATATGCTGATTTTTTTAAAATTTGAAGTAATTCAATATTTGTTGTAGAATGCACTTCGAACTGCTGGAATGTGTTTTCACAAAGTGGCTAATAACACACGCGAATGTTTTAAATGATTCGTATTTTTGAATGTCGCTTAGCTGGAGGATTTTTCCTTTTTGTAATTTTCTCTAACGAGAGCTATCTTACAACTCCTAAGTAAACTGCTCTTCGCGCAAGCACCGTTTCCTAGTCAAACGTCTGTTGCTAGGTGCTAAGGGGTCATGATAGGTTTCAAATATTTTTACGCAAAACACATAGCAAACAAAGCACACACTTTGTAAGGATACTTTTGTTTTAAGTGGTGACACCTCCTTGTTTGAAATGTTCTTTCACTATTGAGTAAGATTTGAATAATCTTTTCCATTCTACAGTTATTGACTGGGTAAACTCAGAATTTATTTCTCAGTATATCTGGCGTATCTACACCCATTATACAACTGAGGGTTATTCGTAAGTGCTCCCGGCGTTCCACAAGATGAGTGTGTGAAAACTATAAAATGTGCAGAAAATTACACCTATCAGTGGCTAGAGCATCTCTGCAAGTTTAGAATCGCAGTACGTGCCGTGGTGTAGCTGCACTAGGACACAGCCGGATCAGAACATATACACAAATTATCTGCTGCGTGTTACCGAATCGAATTAGTCTGCGCCTTGCTCGTAGGCATCCCAATAAACATATTTCCGAAACGGGCTGCTGTCCGGCGTCAGGTTAATTCGCACAACCGATTTCGATGAACTCTATGCGAGTATTAGCGTTTGACGCGTCACAAACGGTGCCCGTATTCAGCACCTGTTGTGTAAATTAAAATGCTGGATATCTACTCTGTCCACTGATGTGTGCCTGCTTCCTGTATGTCTTGTAGTTTTCACATAACCATTTTCTAGAACCCCAATGGTATTAGTTGACAAACCTGTACAGCTATTGTAAAACTTAAATGATCTGTAACTTATAGAAGTTTGTATCTCCGTCCCACTTACCATTATTTCACATCGTGAAACCATGCATGTATCTCTTTACCGGTTCAATGTTTCACATTTTTAATATAATTTATCCAGTTGCTGTACTAACAGCCTTAACTGGTGCCCTTATATGATATCTGAGATTAAGAGTTAGCAAAAAAATTATGAAGTAGTAAGTTATTCGCATCAAGATTACCGGCTAGGCTATAGGTTAAAAACAAACACCTTTCAATTATCGTATAACACTTGATCTTTCCAGGTAATTCATGTACAATATATTTATATGTCCCTCCCCCCCCCATACACCATGGACCTTGCCGTTTGTGGGGAGGCTTGCGTGCCCCAGCGATACAGATAGCCGTACCGTAGGTGCGACCACAACGGAGGGGTATCTGTTGAGAGGACAGACAAACGCGTGGTTCCTGAAGAGGGGCAGCAGCCTTTTTAGTAGTTGCAGAGGCAACAGTCTGGATGATTGACTGATCTGGCCCTGCAACACTAACCAAAACGGCCTTGCTGTGCTGGTACTGCGAACTGTTGAAACCATTGGGAAACTACAGCCGTCATTTTTCCCGAGGGCATGCAGCTTTACTGTATGGTTAAATAATAATGGCGTCCTCTTGGGTAAAATATTCCGAAGGTAAAATAGTCCCCCATTCGGATCTCCGGGCGGGGACTACTCAAGAGGACGTCGTCATCAGGAAAAAGAAAACTGGCGTTCTACGGATCTGAACGTGGAATGTCAGATCCCTTAATCGGACAGGTAGGTTAGAAAATTTAAAAAGGGAAATGGATAGGTTGAAGTTAGATAAAGTGGGAATTAGTGAAGTTCGGTAGCAGGAGGAACAAGACTTTTGGTCACGTGAATACAGGGTTATAAATAGAAAATCGAATAGCGGTAATGCAGGAGTAGGTTTAATAATGAATAAAAAAACAGGAGTGCGGGTAAGCTACTACAAACAGCTTACCGAACGCACTATTGTGGCCAAGATACGAAGCCTAGGCCTACTACAGCAGTAGAAGTTTATATGCCAACTAGCTCTGCATATAACGAAGGAATTGGTGAAATGTTTGATGAGATAAAAGAAATTACTGAGATAGTGAAGGGAGACGAAAATGTAATTGTCATGGGTGACCGGAATACGATAGTAGGAAAAGGACGAGATGGAAACGTAGTAGGTGAATATGGATTGGGAGTAAGAAAGAGGAACCCGCCTGGTAGGATTTTGCATAGAGCATAACTTTATCATAGCTAACACTTGGTTAAAGAATCATAAAAGAAGGTTGTATACATAGAAGAAGCCTGGAGATACTATAAGGTTTCAGATAGATTATATAATGGTAAGACAGAGATTTAGGAACCAGTTTTTAAATTGTAAGATATTTCCAGGGGCAGATGTGGATTCTCAACATAATCTGTTGGTTATGAACTTAGATTAAAACTGAAGAATCTGCAAAAAGGTGGGATAAACTGACTAACGCAGAGGTTGTGCAGAGATTCAGGGAGATCATAAGGGAAGAATTGGCAGGAATGGGGGAAAGAAATACAGTAGAAGAAGAATGGGTAGCTCAGAGGGATGAAGTAGTGAAGGCAACAGAGGATCAAAAAGGTAAAAAGGGCTAGTAGAAATCTTTGGGTAACAGAAGAAATATCGAATTTAATCGATGAAAGGAGAAAATATGAAAATGTAGTAAATGAAGCAGGCAAAAAGGAATACGAACGTCACAAAACTGAGATCGACAGGAAGTACAAAATGGCTAGGCAGGGATGGCTAGAGGACAAATTTAAGGATGTAGAGGCTTATCTCACTAGGGATAAGATATATATTGCCTACAGGAGAATTAAAGAGATCTTTGGAGAAAAGAGAAACCACTTGTATGAATATCAAGAACTCGGATGGAAATCCTATTCTAAGCAAAGAAGGGAAAGCAGTAAGGTGGAAGGAGTATATAGAGGGTCTATACAAGGGCGATGTACTGGAGGACAATATTATGGAAATGGAAGAGAATGTACATGAAGATGTAATGGGAGATATGATAATGCGCGAAGAGTTTAACAGAGCACTGAAAGACCTAAGTCGAAAGAAGGCCCCGGGCGTAGACAACATTCCATTAGAACTACTGACAGATTTGGGAGAGCCAGTCCTGACAAATCTCTACCGTCTGGTGAGCAAGATGTATAAGACAGGCGAAATACCCTCAGACTTCAAAAAGAATCTAATAATTCCAATCCCAAAGAAAGCATGTGTTGATAGATGTGAAACTAACGAGAATTCTTTACAGACGAATGGAAAAACTGGTGGAAGCCGACCTCGGGGAAGATCAGTTTGGATTCTCTAGAAATGTTGGAACACGTGAGGCAATACTGACCCTACGACTTATCTTAGAAGCTAGATTAAGGATAGGCAAACGTACGTTTCTAGCATTTGTAGACTTAGAGAAAGCTTTTGACAATGTTGACTGGAATACTCTCTTTCAAATTCTGATAGTGGCAATGGTAAAATACAGGGAGCGAAAGGCTATTTACAATTTGTACAGAAACCAGATGCCAGTTATAAGAGTCGAGGGACATGAAAGGGAAGGGAGTGAGACAGGGTTGTAGCCACTCCCCGATGTTATTCAATCTGTATATTGAGCAAGCAGTAAAGGAAATAAAAGGAAAATTCGTAGAAGAAATTAAAATCCATGGAGAAGAAATAAAAACTTTGAGGTTCGACGGTGACATTGTGATTCTGTCAGAGATAGCAAAGGTCTTGGAAGAGCAGTTGAACGGAATGGACAGTGTCTTGAAAGGAGGATATAAGATGAACATCAACAAAAGCAAAACGAGGATAATGGAACATAGTCAAATTAAGTCGGGTGATGCTGCAGGAATTAGATTAGGAAATGAGACAGTTAAAGTAGTAAATGAGTTTTGCTGTTAGGGGAGGAAAATAACTGATGATGGTCGAAGTAGAGAGGATATAAAATGTAGTCTGGCAATGGCAAGGAAGCGTTTCTGAAGAAGAGAAATTTGTTTCGATCGAGAAATAGACTTAAGTGTAAGGAAGTCGTTTCTGACAGTATTTGTATGGAGCGTAGCCATGTACGGAAGTGAAACATGGACGATAAATAGTTTAGACAAAAAGAGAATAGAAGCTTTCGATATGTGGTGCTACAGAAGAATGCTGAAGATTAGATGGGTAGATCACATAACTAATGAGGAGGTATTGAATAGAATTGGGGAGAAGAGAAATTCGTAGTACAACTTGACTAGCAGAAGGGATCGGTTGGTAGGACATATTCAGAGGCATCAAGGGATCACCAATTTAGTACTGGAGGGCACCGTGGAGGGTAAAGGTCGTAGAGGGAGACCAAGAGATGAATACACTAAGCAGATTCAGAAGGATGTAGGTTGCAGTAAGTAGTGGGAGATGAAGAAGCTTGCACAAGATAGAGTAGTATGAAGAGCTGCATCAAACCAGTCTCACGACTGAAGATCACTACATGCATCTTTATACGTCGACAGGAAGACGTTAGGTAACAGTTCTTGTAAAATCCACCAAGGAAATTCATCAAGGGTCACGATTGAGTAACCGTTCAACACATGACCTTTCCTAGTGGGTTACATGTACAATATTAATCAGTCCACAGCAAAAGTTTCAGATAAAATGTAATGAACACTACAAGAATAACCTTTTTTTTTGCTGATATCTTCGATAAGAAGTACATTATTACTGAAGAAGTTCCGTGAACAGTTGTTATCGCCTCATCTAACGATAGCTGTGCCGTATGAAGAATAGTGAGGAGTAACGTTTAACTTAGTTTAGAACCTCTTTACCTTTACTACTGATCGTTGCGCGTGTATCTCGAACATCTTCTCCACCTCTGAAGCATTACACATTAAAAGGGTTATTTCACATCTCTACATTTTTAGCAAATAAGTTCAGATATTCCAGTTCATTTAACAACTTGTGTATTGTCTTTACAAAATCTGCATTAATCAGATTACATCAACCTACGTTCAGTGTACCGAATTATAATGGATAACAAAGATCATTTTAACGCCTTTCGTTAGCTGACCTCCATTGCTAATACAGCTCTCCTTCGGAACGGCGCGTCTCCAACGAAGACCGTCAATGACGGAAAGTTTGTTACGGCGTCCGAGCAAGTATTTACTCTCTTCCCCTCTATATATCTCACCACATGCAAAATAAGAATAACAACCCCGTAAGGACACACATCACTGCTCCGGGCTGGTATGTATCACTGCGATATATAATGCTGCGAGGATATCACCACTTTATTTTACATGTTCTTCTGTAATGAATCCACATGATTAAACTATTAAAAAGTTTATATATATGCAACTTGCGACAAGGTGCTACTGCACATTGTAAACTCGTTAAAGAAAGAACATGACCAGGATCACAGACTTGCCGACATCGTTAACATGTGAAGATGAAAGGTAAGAATTCGCCAGAGAAAGGTAATGCATAAATACATATAACAACGTTTGATTTACGGCAGTGTCTACCCTCGTTTCTTCTACAGAATTCATCGGATTTCTGCAAGCGGGAACTATAGACATACAAGTTCTCCGTTTATCACTATCGTAGAAGATTGCTGGAACTATTTTATCACACCTTTTTATAGCCGGCAAGCACACTTATGGAGTTTGAAGTATCACACTGTTTGATGAAAGTAAAAAGAAATGATTCGACGGTTCTGCTGCGAATATCGCAATGATTGGACGCAACTGATTCGACAGTGTGGTAATGTTAAGAAGTTTCTTACGTAATTCTGCAGGCTTTCGTGGCAGTTGTCATTGAAGTTAAAATCTTTGCTCGCAGTAGTGGACACCATAAGACCCTGAAGAAGATCCCAAGACAGAGGTCGAAACGTCGATCATTTTAGTAGAAATATGACGCGGCCTTATAACCCAGACGATTTTAACCCCTAGAAGTTCCTTGTTTTGAAACCGGTTCAAGAAAACTTTCTAGACTTTGCATCGCTAATGATAAATCATCAACAGCAACGTGAAGTAGACTGTCGTTCTAAACCACTCAAACAGAGCAATGTGAAAGGGTTAAGATCCACTAACGACGTCTGTGGACTACTCTTCTATAAAACAACACCTGGTAATAATGAACCATTTGAGACTATGGATTTTACGGGAAGGGGGACAGATCGCAGTCTCTCCGCACCAAAGAAGTACCCTGGCCCACATTTGATCTTTCTAGAAAAAGGACGAGTTTATTGGTTGTCATAAATCCATAAACTGATTTCAGCAGTACTTCACCACTTTCATCGCTGTTTAAGCACATATGCTAAAATCAGGACAGTGTAACTTGTACGTAAAGAAATGAACGAAGAACGTGAAATTAATGTTGAAAAATCTTCAAAGTACAGTTACAAGTTTCCAGTTCATCAGTTTTCAATGTACTAAGTGCAGGTTGTCTATTTTCTCAAAAATGTCTTTTTTGAATTTCAGAGACCGTATGCATCAAACGTAGCTACATTCTTTTCGGTGTAGGTAAAGAAAGAGTAGTCCACTTAACCGAAGGTCATTGTTACAATGAATCAGATATCAATCCTTTGACCACTTATGTCTTTCCTCACACCTGCAACAGTGGTAGGCCTAGTAAAAACAATAACATGTGAGCTTTTAGATGACATATTTGAAACTGAGGAATAATGTAAAGAGACATGAAGCAGTAATGTCGATGATATTCCAAAGTACTCGAGGGGTTTGTTACATGCGATAAACACTTCCGCCAAATGTACATTACAGTACAAAACAGGTTTGGAAACGAATAAAAAAAAGTGGAGCTACTGTAGACTATCAATGAAAGTCGAGTCATTTACCACTGAAACTGTAGCGTAGCTTTTGAGACACCCTGTATATAATTTCCTCGGGCTGTATTTTAATATTGTACTCTATTCAGACATACTAGCTTTACGCATGATTCATTTTCATTTGCACAAATGTGGATACATAGTCCTTTTCACATCATCATCTGTGGCAAATACTTTTGAAAGTTGACCTTGCTAGTAACTAGAAGTGCTGAATGGAGTAAAATTGGATAGCCCTGTGAAATGATGTCTTTCCTCAAGTTTATCGTCGCTATCGTGCTCAAAAATTATAGACGAAGTTAGTCCTTCGTACGATTTCTGGTTACAAGACGTAGCACAGCACCGATTTTTTCAGTTTCCTGTTCTGACATGAAGCACACTGCGATCAAGATCACAATTAAGTAGATACCTATGCATAAATTCAAAGGGCTCCTAGAATGTTTAAATTGTGGTTGGGTACAGAACAATAGAGGAGCTAGGATGGTGGTCTCGTGCAGTCAGAAACATTATCCGCGTGTATATTTTTATTTCAATGGTAAAATAATTCCACTACGAATCTTCCTTGGAGATTAAAAATGTGCCGGAACGAGACTCGAGCTCGGGACCTATGCCTTTCGTGGGCAAGTGCTCTACCAACTGAGCTACCCAAGCACGACTCACGCCCCGTCCTCACACCTTTACTTCCGCCAGTACCTCGTCTCTTACCTTCCAAACTTTACAGAAGCTTTCCTACGAAACTTGCAGGACTAGCACTCCTGAAAGAAAGGATATTGCGGAGACATGGCTTAGCCACAGCCTGAGGGATGTTTCCAGAACGAGAATTTCACTCTGCAGCAGAGTGTGCGCTGATATGAAACTTCCTGGCAGATTAAAACTGTGTGCCGGACCGAGACTCGAACTCGAGACCTTTGCCTTTCGCGGGCAAGTGCTCTACCAACTGAGCTACCCAAGAACGACTCATGCCCCGATCTCACAGCTTTACTTCCGCCAGTACCCCGTCTCCTACCTTCCAAACTTTACAGAAGCTCTCCTGCGAACATTGCAGGACTAGCACTCCTGAAAGAAAGGATATTGCGGAGACATGGCTTAGCCACAGCCTGGGGGATGTTTCCAGAATGAGAATTTCACTCTGCAGCGGAGTGTGCGCTGATATTACATTTGAATATTCGTTACAGTCAGTTGAACATCCGTTAGCAATCCGTTGCCGTACGACGAAGAAGTTAAGCAAATTGGTCGCCATTCGATATTCATACAGTTATCGGCAAACTTCGGCTGTCGATGGATAAATATGTGACACTACAGCTCAATTTCACCGTCCAGGTGATACGTCGATACCAGGGCATAAAGTCTGCTTTTCGTGTGGTCAGTTGGACGATAGCTACGGCTCGTAGAGAGGCGCGTGAAAATTATACACAGATGTCAACATTTGAGAGAGGACGTGCAGTTACGCTCAAAGAAACCAGTTGGAGTAATAGCTCTACATTTGAATAGAACCGATGCCATTATTCGACGTTGTTGGCAGACGTGGACAAACCATGTCCTATCACAGCGTCAAGAAGGAAGCGGTCGACCTACAGAGACGACAGGACGTGAGGACCGAGCCATCGTCATAGAGGCACTCAGAGCCTTGTCATAGATCTGATGCGCGCGTGGTGCTTCTTGACCACAAGGATCATCAATAGGTGGCTCACAGAAACGGAGCTGAGCTCACGGTGTCCCTTGCCCCTACTGCCATTGACCTCTCTTCACCAACAAGCCAGTCTGCAGCAGTGACGGGCACATTCGGCCAGGAATGTCATTGACTGGGTCAGAATTGTCTTCGTTGATGAGTCCCTTTGAACTGATTCCCGACAACAGGTGAAATTGTGTCTGAAGATGGTCCGCCCGCAGCTGGTTCGCCCACAGTACGGCCCAACAACGAGGAATTATGGTCAGTGGTGCCAGGTTCCCTTTGGTTGTCATCCACAGCATCCTTGCAACACAGCGTCACGTCGATGATATTCTACGCGACCCGTTTTTCTGCCTTCAAGCAAGCCACCGTTAGTTGACATTTCACCGAGATAATGCAGACTCGCATACGGCGAGAGTTTCTACTGCTCGAGTTCGAGCTTTGCTAACCCTTCCTTGGCCAACAATGTTGCCGGATCTCTCTCCAACTGAGAACGTTTGGAGAATTATGGGCAGCACACTCCTACTTTCTCGGGATTTTTGACGATATAACGCGACAGTTGGACAGAATTTGGGATGATATGCCTCAGGAGAACATCCAGCAACTCTGTCAAACCGAATAACTGCTTGCTTAGGGACCAGATAAGGACCAACGCTTTATTGACTAGCTCAAGCAGTGAAGCTCTTTATCTTTCCAGTGTGTTAGCTGTCTCACTATTGCTCCGAACTGCCTATTTTGTTCTTGCAAACAAATCTTTGCGACAATAAATCCAGGAAATGACATTAGAAGTTGGACGGTATAAGTATCTGTTGCAGATGAAAGGGATCTCACCACAGCATACGTGTGCTTTTCGATAAAGCCCGTTATAACATTTCAGCTCCTCAACACCAAATTAAAACGTTGCATTAGGAGGTGTCTGCTTCGTGCAAAAGGTCTTGAGTTCATATTGACGACAACAAGTAATTCTTCATTACAGACGTTTATTTACAAACAGAACTGACAGACTTCACAGACTCAACAACTGACTCTCCGAGCTAACCGCACTGCATATCCGAACTGGCAACTGACAACTCCTAGGTGTATTAATATCTTTCCAAACAATGAGAGTCTTTGACAATGTTTTGTTTACAATACGATAGAAATTCACGACTTAAAACTAAATTAGACATTACAGAATTTTAGTACAGATTAAAGTAAGTAAAAGGATCAGTACATATAAATTCTTACAAGCATAATTTCCAAATAGATTTTATAACATTTTTCTACCAGCTTCTGGATAACCTTCACCAGATTTGTAACGATGTTTCCAGAAATATATTGACGTTTGATTCTGGATATTTCTTGAGTGATTTAGGACAACTATTTATATGTAAAATGATTTAAATCGTGTTTCAAAACGTAAATAAATCTTTTTAGCAATATTTCTTAATACAAATCGTCTTTCGAAATTAGGTTATGAAACCGTTTTCACAAGTTTTCGTATTTTTGCGATCATAATATAGAATTTCTCCATAGAAAGTTCCAGAAGTGTGCATTAAACGTTCATTTACAGACTTTCTCTTTAGCTGGTGAGTTTTTAAAAGTATCTTGTCCATATTATACGAAATAATTTAGCTCAAAACTGATAATTTATACAATTAATCAGAGCTACAGCAAACAGTGAGTCTTTCTTTTACAAAATGAAATATAATTACAAAATTGAATGAAAATAGGTTACTAACACTAATATATATTTACATTAATTCTATTTTTGTTCTTTCTGTGCAAAATGTCCTAATATTGACACAGTACAATATTTAAACATCACCAAAGTTTCCCTTTACATTTTGCATATCTCTATCGACATCCCCTAAAAGTCTACAGTATCGAATAATTCAATATGTCCCAATATGTCCTGTAATGTTACACCGTCCACTTGCCATCTAATATCCAAATATTTATTGACTGTACCGAAAATACTGTTTCCACCAAACCGTCGCTTGCGATTAACGCGTTGACGTTGTGTACAAATACTGCAGCAGTCTCCATTATATCTTTTTCGTCTTTCATTTCTTTCATAGAAACAAATTTTATATTTTATATACAAAGATTTTGGTCGCAAGGCCTTATAGTTTTGATTTTTGGTAGAAATAATAGCCCAGTTTGGTAAAGATGACTTCGCGGAAGCGCTGTAACTGGTATGTGTGAAACGGCCTCGCGCAGAATCGTAGTTTCGATGGGACTCGTTACTCTGTTCCTGTTTGAGCAGGGAACACGGGAAATTTTTTTTTTAGTTTAGCCCGGACCCGTGGCCAATTGTATAGCCATTCCAACATCTGTCTTACTGTAGCTTTGTTCTAGTATATTAAGCAAAGGTTGAACGACGAACAGGAACTAGTGCCCAGGCAAATTGTTCTATTTGATGATAATAAAAATGTATTCTTACTGTAATTATATGAAGTGTTCGCAAAAATCTTTCATCGTTCGAGTTTTACATCCAAAAAATGACTTGTTTGCACATGAAACTATGTTGCGTAGAAATGCGTTGCACTTCAAGGGCTACATTTTGATATTGAAGACTGGGAATTACAGTTGATTATCGTTTCGTTGTTTATACGTTAAAGATTTTATTCACCAGTGGCTTAAAATCATATAAAAATCTTTGGATGTGCGAAAAATGCGTGTCTTAAACGAGAACTATGCCCAGACCTGTACAAAATGATATACTGCCAGCCTGATCAGATAGATCTTTATCGACAACCACGCAGTAAAATTAAGCTAACCCCAGAATTACTGTAAAAAATGGTCACCTTATTTCTAAGCAAAAGAAAATGTTTCCCTCTGTTTTCTTAATAAGCTACTACGCTGCAGTTTTCATACAGGATTGAAAAGTAGATTGTATTCGTCGGCATACGTTGTTTCGCAGTTCTTATCCTTATGTCAGCCAATCAAATTCATAGTTTATTGGGATCGATTGTTCCAACATTTCACACCAAAATTATTCACATGAGTTTCTCTACAGACAGTTTCTTAAATTTCAGTTTTTATTATTGCATACCTTACATAAACAGTGACAAGAATTTTAAGACAATAGATGAAAGCAATAAGTATGCTTTTCAACGGTTTATTCTTTGTTGTAAGAATCGCTCACCTTGCAATATAATAAGCAAGTTTATCTATGTACCAGGGTCGTATAGTAAATTCATCTACGTCGTATAAACTGTTTACATAGGCTTTTATTATAAATTTCGCACAGTATTTAATACTTCGTTCGGTATCATATTTATGTTTACTGTTATTTGATACACCATACGAGGTCTGTTCAAAAAATTCCAGAACATTTGTAATTTCGCTTTAATGGTGTGTTGGGGCCAAGTGCATTTGGCATCCCTGTACACGCCTGTGTTTAACGTGTAACTTCCGAAAGTTTCATTGTTGTATCTATGTTAGTTATTGTTCAGTGCTGTTGTAAGTAGAACGTTGTGACGTACAGTTTGCGACTTTCGAGTTGGCAGAGTTAAAGGTGCAGCGTGTCTGCGTTAAACTGTGCGTGAAGTTCAGGAAAACCTTTACAGAGACACATCGAATGATGCTGGAAGCCTAATGTGATGAATGCTTAAGCCGTACTCGCTGTTACGATGGTTCACACGGTTTAAAAATGGCCGGACGGAAGTTAAAGATGACCCTGGTTCAGTACACCCTTCGACGTCTACCGACAACGAGAAGAACGTAACATTTCATTTCGATCATCTCATTAAGGCTTGACACAGTGTCTTGGAATGCATCGTGCTGCCTCCAATTTCGTCCCACGGCTCATGAGTCCAGACCAGAAGCACCTACGCCTCGCAATCTGTGAAGAGATTTAGGATCGCGCAAATGAGTACGAGATGTGCCTTAAGAGCATAAACACTGCTCCTACAAACACAAAGGTTGTGCCGAAGATCACTTAACGACAGTTTAGCACGTATGCGTCTCTTATGGTTCATTTGCAATATACTCGTTTTAGTACAAACACTATATTTTCTACTTATGGATATGCATTTTCAAGGTGTCACTTTAGATTGTAGATTGAAAAGATTAATGATTACGAAGAACGATAGAAATGTCATTCAATAGTAAATAATCTTTATTAATCAATTAATAACTTGCATCAAAAATGCATTAAATTGAACGTCAAACGAATCCAAAAATAGCAGAAGCATACTTGCATTCTACCTTGTAATATTTGCGTGTAATAGCAACAGATGTCTTTAATACTTCTTTAATAATGATTTATTTCCAAAAACGTTTCCACACAGTGTTTTATCCACTTCACGGCTGAATTTCAAAAACTGCTGAACCTCGATTTCTTTTTTTAATTTCTGCCAGAAAACACCAATTTTCGTAGCTCTATCTTCAAAATTGCCTTAATACTACATATTTTCAAAATAACCTTTTCTCCCCGTTTCACGCCTTGAAAGGGGTATACCTATAGTATAAGTTCCATACGTCTCCAGATCTAAAGTTTCTGTCCTGAGAGGTTTCAGCTGGTCGGCTTCTACAACTTATTCCATTCGTCTGTAAAGAATTCGCGTTAGTATTTTGCAGCTGTGACTTATTAAACTGACAGTTCGGTGATTTACACACCTGTCAATACCTGCTTTCTTTGGGATTGGAATTATTATATTATTCTTGATGTCGGAGGGAATATCGCCTGTCTCATACATTTTGCTAACCAGATGGTAGAGTTTTGTCAGGACTGGCTCTCCCAAGGCTGTCAGCACTTCTAATGGAATGTTGTCTACTCCCGGGGCCTTGTTTCGACTTAGGTCTTTCAGTGCTCTGTCGAACTCTTCACGCAGTATCATATCTCCCATTTCATCTTCATCTACCTCCTCTTCCATTTCCATAAAATTGTCCTCAAGAACAGCGCCCCTGTATAGACCCTCTATATACTCCTTCCACCTCTCTACTTTCCGTTCTTTGCTTAGAACTGGGTTTCCATCTGAGCTCTTGATATTAATGCAAATGGTTCTCTTTTCTCCAAAGATCTCTTTCATTTTCCTGTAGGCAGTATCTATCTTACCACTCATGAGATAAGCCTCTGCCGGCCGCGGTGGTCTCGCGGTTCTAGGCGCTCAGTCCGGAACCGCGCAACTGCTACGGTCGCAGGTTCGAATCCTGCCTCGGGCATGGATGTATGTGGCGACTGATGTTAAGTCGCCACAGTTCTCGCGTTTTCATTTGCCTGAGTGCTTTGGTAGTTAGGTTTTTGAATATTTGCGTATTACTAGACACAGTTCGTGCGTTTTCGTCAGGTTCTAGGATAGATTCCCGTAGCGCGAGTCGATAGTCCGTTTACCTGCACAGCTTAGTGTTCCACGGCATTTCGTATGGACAGGCACTGCGATTGTTGTGTGCAGATGCGAGCCGAGATGGTGACACTTCGCTCTCAGCTTCAGGCTGTGATGGCTTCTGTTACACAGTTTGAGGCTACAGTGGATGGGCACCACTGCTGTGGGCTGGCTATGGAGATCCAACGGACGTCATAAAGGTCAGAGTCCTCTGATCGGTCCTCACCGGTGGCCAGCCCTATTACTGCTCGCACTGAGGCTGACCCCTCAACTGTGGTGGAGTGGGAGTTCGCCCCGCGGTGAAGCAGGTGGCGAAAGACTTTCCAGGCGGCCGCATGTAGGGCCTCCCCGGTTTGACAAACAGGTTCCAGGTGCTGTCTGTGGCTGACACTGTCGCTAAGCAAGATGCTGTCGCCTTTCCTGTTTCAGGGGAAACCACTCAGCCTGCAAGGTCCGGGCAAACGCAGAGGGTGGGACTATTGGTGTTTCGGAGCTCCAACGTTAGGCGCGTTATTGGGCCCCTTAGGGACTTGACTGACAAGAAGGGTAATAAATCCAATGTGCACTCCGTGTGCATACCGGGTGGACTCATTCCAGATGTGGAATGGGTCCTCCAGGATGCCACTAAGAGCACACAGTGCAGCCAACTGCAGGTGATGGCTCACGTCGGTATCAATGATGTGTGTCACTCTGTATCAGAAAAGATTCTCTCTGGTTTCGAGCGGCTAACACAAGTGATAAACGCTGCCAGTCTTGCTTGCAAGATGAAAGCAGAGCTGACCATTTGCAGCATAGTCGACAGGATCGATTGCGGACCTCTGGTACAGAGCCGAGTGGAGGGTCTGAATTAGAGGCTCCGACGGTTCTGCGACCGCGTAGGCTGCAGATTCCTCGCCTTGCGCCAAAGGGTAGTTGGGTTTCGGGTTCCGCTGAACAGGTCAGATGTCCATTATACGCAGGAGGCGGCTACACGGGTAGCAGGGGCTGTGGGCTGTGAGGCGTGGACTGGGCGGCTTTTTAGGTTAGAGGGTCTCGGGAAAACACAAGAAGGGCTTCAGTCCCAAAGGGAGCAGGCTGAATACAGGAAGAAAGTAGATAAAGGAACCATTGGTATAACAGTTGTAAATTGTCGTAGCTGTGTTGGGAAAGAACCAGAGCTCCAAGCGCTAATAGAAAGCACTGATGCTCAAATCGTTATAGGTATTGAAAGCTGGGTAAAGCCGGACATATGCTCAGCCGAAATTTCTGCGAAGAACCTAACGGTGTTCCGAAAGGATAGGCTAAACACGGTTGGCGGTGGCGTGTTTGTTGCTGTCCGAAGTAGTTTAACATCTCGCGAAATTGAAGTAGATACTTCCTGTGAGTTACTATCGACAGAGGCCATTGTTGGCAACCGGAATAAAATAATAATTGGATCCTTTTACCGACCTCCAAATTCAGATGATACAGTTGCTGAAAGGTTCAAAGAAAACTTGATTTTGATTTCAAACAAGTACCCGACTCATACAATAATAGTTGGTGGTGACTTTAAATTACCCTCGACGTGTTGGTGGAAATACATGTTTAATTCCGGAGGTATGCATAAAATATCATCCGAAATTGTGCTAAACATTTCGAGCAGTTAGTTCATGAGCACACGCGAATAGCTAATTGTTGTGAAAACACACTTGATCTCTTACCAACAAATAAGCCTGAGTTAATAACGAGCATCAAAACCGATTCAGGGATTAGTGTACGCAGGGTTGTCGTAGCGAGACTGAATATTGTAATCCCCAAATCCCCGAAAAATAAGTAAAAAATATACCTGTTCAAGAAAGCAGATAAAAATTCACTTGACGCCTTCCTGAGAGACAATCTCCACTCATTTCAAATTAATAATGTAAGTGTAGAACAGATGTGGCTTGGATTCAAAGAAATAGTGTGGGGAGCAATTGAGAGATTTAAACCAAATAAATTAACAAACGACGGAGCTGACCCTCCTTGGTACACAAAACGCGTTAGAACACTGTTGCAGAAACAACGAAATAAACAAGCTAAATTTAAAAAGACGAAAAATCCCCAAGATCGGCCATGTTTTACAGAAGCTCGAAAATTAGCGCTGACTTCAATGCGAGATGCCTATAACAGTTTCTACAGTGAAACATTGCCTCGAGTCCTGACAGAAAATCCAAAGAGATTCTGGTCGTATGTGAAGTACGTTAGCGGCAAGAAACAATAAATGCCTTCTTTGCGCGATAGCAATGGAGATACTATCGAAGACAGTGCTGCCAAAGCACTTCCGAAATGCCTTAACAAAAGAAGACGAAGTAAATATTACAGAATTTGAATCAACAACAGCGGCTAACATGAGTAACGTAGAAGTAAATATCCTCGGAATAATGAAGCAACTTAAATCACCCAATAAAACTAAGTCTTCTGGTCCAGACTGTATACCAGTTAGGTTCCTTTCGGAGTATGCTGATGCATTAGCTCCATACTTAACCGTTCTCTCGACGAAAGATCCGTACCCAAAGACTGGAAAGTTGCACAGGTCACACCAATATTCAAGAAAGGTAGTATGAGTAATCCACTAAATCACAGGGCCATATCGTTAACGTCGGTATGTAGCAGGATTTTGGAACATATATTGTGTTCGAACATTATGCATTACCTCGAAGAAAACAGTCTATTGACACACAGTCAACATGGGTTTAGAAAACATCGTTCCTGTGAAACACAACTAGCTCTTTATTCACATGAAGTGTTGAGTGCTATTGACAAGGGATTTCAGATCGATTCCGTATTTCTGGATTTCCGGAAGGCTTTTGACACTGTACCACACAAACGGCTCGTATTGAAATTGCGTGCTTTGGGAATATCGTCTCAGTTATGTGACTGGATTTGTGAATTCCTGTCAGAAAGGTCACAGTTCGAAGTAACTGACGGAAAGTTATTGTGTAAAACAGAAGTGGTTTCTGGCGTTCCCCAAGGTAGTGTTATAGGCCCTTTGATGTTCCTTATTTATGTATATGCGAGACAATCTGAGGAGCTGTCTTCGGTTGTTTTGCAGATGACGCTGTCGTTTATCGACTAATCGAGTCATCAGAAGATCAAAACAAACTGCAAAACGATTTAGAAAAAATTATCTGAATAGTGCGAAAAGTGGCAGGTAACCCTGAATAACGAAAATTGTGAGGTCATCCACATGAGTGCTAAAAGGAACTCTTTCAACTTCGGTTACACGATAAATCAGTCTAATCTAAAAGCCGTAAATTCAACTAAATACCCAGGTATTACAATTACGAACAACTGAAATTGGAAGGAACACATAGAAAATGTGGGGAAGGCTAAGTAAAGACTGCGTTTGATTGGCAGGACACTTAGAAAATGTAACAGACCTACCAAGGAGACTGCCTACACTACGCTTGTCCGTCCTCTTATAAACACCGCTGAGCGGTGTGGGTTTCTTACCGGACAGGACTGACGGAGTATATCGAAAAAGTTCAAAGAAAGGCAGCACGTTTTGTATTATCGCGAAATATGGGAAAGAGTGTCACAGACATAATACAGGATTTGGGCTTGAAATGGTTAAAAGAAAAAAGTTTTCGTTGCAACGGAATCTTCTCACGAAATTCCAATCACCAACTTTCTCCTCCGGATGCGAAAATATTTTGTTTACACCGAGCGATCATCACGATAAAATAAGGGAAATAAGAGCGCATACTGAAAGTTATAGGTGTTTATTCCTTCCGCGCGCTTTACGAGATTGGAATAGTAGAGAATTGTGAAGGTGGTTCGATGAACCCTCTGCCAGGCACTTAAATGTGATTTGCAGAGTATCCATGTCGATGTAGATGTAGATATATATGCAGCCAATATGCTTAAGACAGTTATTTCCATATGTCGATGAGATTGTCTACTTTGACCTCTCTCATACCCTCCAAAACTCTCAACGGTCCCACCAGATCCTTATCAACCAGTTCACCACCTAGTGCAACCACCAAATCTTTAAAATAAACCATTCCAAAATCGGGTAGTAATTATAGGGCGAACCGCCCACAACTTACGCCACACAACTTTTATCTTACCGTTTGCGATCATCCTGTCCCATTAACTAGCACACTAAAATAATTTGGACTTATACTTGAAGCAATCATTAACGGCATGATTAATCAGAAGTCAATGGAAACCACTGCTTTACGAACACATAAAGTGAATCCACAGGAGATGTGGCCCATAGTAGAAAAGTGTCATGATGATCTCTCCAACGACGAAAGATTCCGGAATAGCCCCCATTCGGATCTGTGGGTGGGAACCGCCAAGGGGGAGGTGACCATGAGAAAAAGATTCAATAACGAACGAAAGGATAACGTTTTACGAGTTGGGACATGGAATGTCAGAAGTTTGAACGTGGTAGAAAAGCTGGAAAATCTGAAAAGAGAAGTGCTAAGGCTCAATCTGTATGTAGTTGGGGTCAGTGAAGCAAAATGTAAAGAAGATAAGGGTTTCTGGACAGAAGAGTAGAGGGTAATATTAACAACAGCAGAAAACGGTACACCGTGAGTAGGAAGGTAGGGCAGAGTTACTGTGACCAGTTCAGTGATAGGATTGTTCTCATCAGAATCGACAGCAAACCAACGCCGACAACGATAGTTCGATGTCGCAAGCGGAAGATAAAGGAACATGTATGAGGATATTTGACTGGTAATTCAATAACAGGAGGCAGACGAAAATTTAATAGTTATGGATGATTGGGATCCGATGGTAGGGAAAGGAGTAGCAGAAAGGATTATGGGAGAATATGGGCTTGGTTCTAGAAATGAGCGAGGATAAAGGCTAACTGAGTTCTGAAATAAATTTTAACTAGTAATAACAAACACCCTCTTACGGAATCACGAGGGGAATAGGTAGACTTGGAAAAGGATTTCAGTTAGATTACGTCATGATTAGGCAGAGTCTTCGAAATCAAATACTGAATTGTAAGGTGTACTCAGGAGTAGATATAGACTCAGATCCTCATTTAGTAGTGATAAAGAGCAGTTTGAAGTTTGAGAAACTAGCCAGTAAGAATCAAAGAAGTGGGATACGGAAGTCCTAAGGAATGAAGACATACGGTTGAAGTTCTCGGAGGCTATAGATACTGCAATAAATAATAGTTCAGTAGGCAATTCAGTTGACGATGCACGGACATCTCTAAAAACAGCAATCACAGAAGTTGGAGAGGAAAACACAGATACGAGAACAAAGAAGGTATCTGGGAAGAAATCATGGGTGACTGAAGAAATACTTCAGTTTAATAATGAAAGAAGAAAGTACAAAAATGTTCGAGGAATTTCTGGAATATGGAATTACAAGTCACTTAGGAGAGAAATAAACAGATACATCAAAAAAGTTTTGCATCACCTCGGTTCCGAGACTTCCGGAACATGAAAGAAAATTGGAATAGAGATCAACATAACCATCATTTTCTCCCTTTTTATTGCTCATGAAAACCACACATTGCATGTTGCACCACAATACAGCGAGACCTTCAGAGGTACAAATTGCTGTACACACCGGTACATCTAATACCCAGTAGAATGTCGTCTTGCATTGATGCATGCCTGTATTTGTCGTGGCATACCATCCACAACTTCATCAAGGCACTGATGGTCCAGATTGTCCCACTCCTCAACGGAGATTCGGCGTAGATCCCTCAGAGTGGTTGGTGGGGCACGTCGTCCATAAACAGCCCTTTTCAATCTACCCCAGGCATGTGCAATAGGTTTCACGTCTGGAGAACTTGCTGGCCCCTCTAGTCGAGCGATGTCGTTATCCTGAAGGAAGTCATTCACAAGAAGAGCACGATGGGGACGCGAATGGTCGCCAATCTTCTGCCGATATGGTTGCACTATCTGTCGAAGGACGGCATTCACGTATTGTAAAGCCGTTACGGCGCCTTCCATGACGACCAGCGGCGTACGTCTGCCCCATATAAAGCCTCCCCAAAACATCAGGGAACCACCACCTTGCTGCACTCGCTGGACAGTGTGTCTAAGCAGTTCAGCCTGACCGGGTTGCCTCCAAACACGTCTCCGATGATTGTCTGGTTAAAGGCATGTGCGACGCTCATCGGTGAAGAGAACGTAATGCCAATCCTGAGCATTCCATTTGGCATGTAGTTGGGCCCATTTGTTTCGCTCTACATGTTGTCTTGGTTGCAAAGATGGACCTCGCCATGGGCGTCGGGAGTGAATTTGCGCGTCATGCAGCTTACTGCGCACAGTTTGAGCCGTAACACGAAGTCCTGCGACTGCACGAAAAGCATTATTGCTGAAGGGTTCCTCCGAGCCATAATTCGCAGGTAGTGGTCATCCACCGCAGTAGTAGCCCTTGGGCGGTCTGAGGGAAGCATGCCATAGGCAGTTCCTGACTCTCTGTATCTCCTCCATGTCCGAACAACATCGCTTTGGTTCACTCCGAGACGTCTGGACTCTTCCCTTGATGAGAGCCCTTCCTGGCATAAAGTAACAATGCGACGTGATCGAACCGCAGTATTGACGGTCTAGGAATGGTTGAACTACATAAAATACGAGCCGTGTACCTCCTTCCCGCTGCAATGACTGGAACTGATCGGCTGTCGAACCCCCCTCGCTCTAATAGGCGCTGCTCATGCATGGTTGTTTACATCTTTTGGCGGGTTTAGTGACATCTCCGAACAGTCTAAGGGACTGCGTCTGTGATACAATATCCACAGTCAACGACTATCTTCAGGAGTTGTGGGAAGCGGGGTGATGCAAAACTTTTTGTGATCTGTGTAGAAAGCGCAGGGGAGCTCCGGCGAAATTGCTTCACGAAGAATGTGAAGAAATCGTAAAAGAAATTATTTTCGGAAAAAGTGACATAGAATACAGAAAAGTCAAACAGTCTGCAGTGAATTTAAAAACAAGAGTGGTAACATTAAGAGAACAATGATAATGCAGAGAAGAGCGCGGATAGGTGGAAAGAGTACACTGAAGGCATATACGAGCGGAAGAACTTACCGATGACATGCTAGAAGGAGAAACAGGATTCGATATAGAAGAGAGAGGGGATCCAGTGTTAGAATTTAAAAGAGCTACGTAAGGCTTAAGGTCGAATAAGGCAGAAGCGTTAGATAACGTACCATCAGAATCTCTAAAATCATTGGGAGAAATGGTAACAAAGCAACTATTCACGTTGGTTTGTGGACTGTATGAGTCTGGCGATATACCATCTGACTTTCGGAAAACATCATCCACACAGTCCCGAAGATTGCAAGAGCCGACAACTGCTTAACAGCTCATGCAACTTGCTTACAGGAATAATATACAGAAGAATGAAAAAGTAAATTGAGAATGACGATCAGTTTCGCTTTAGAAAAGGTAAAGTTCTAACGTTGCAGTTGATAATCGAAGCATGACTAAAGAAAAATCAAGAAACTTTCATAAGTTTCGTAGACTTGGAAAGTGGAGCAAGATTTTCGAAATTCCGAAAAAGATAGTGATAAACTACAGGGAAAGACGGGTAACATACAATATGTCCAGGGGCCAACAGGGAACAATAAGAGTAGAAGACCAAGAACGAAGTGCTCATGAGAGTAAAGAAGAATTGCAGGATCTTCTGAGTGGAATGAGTAATCTGAAGGAGTACACAGTATGGATTGAGAGTAAATCGAAGAAAGACCACAGTAATGAGGACAACGAGGAGCTTAACATCAGGACTGGTGATCTCGAAATAGATGATGTTCAGGATTCTGTAACCGATGCCGGCGACGGAAGGATGACACCAATAGCAGACTAGGACTGGCAAAAAGGGCATTACTGGCTAAGAGAGGTGTAATGGTATCAAACATAGGCCGTAATTTGAGGAATAAATTTCTGACAATGTACATTTGAGGCACAGAACATTGACTGTGGGAAAACCTGAGCAGAAGAGAACGGAAGCACTTGAGATGTGGTGCTACAGAATAATGTTGAAAATTCGATAAGGTAAGGAATGAGGATGTTCTCCGCAGAATCGGCAAGGAAAGAAATGTGTAGAAAATACTGACAAGAACAGGGGACAGGGTGGTGGGACATCCGCTAAGACATCACGGAACAACTTCCATAGAACTACAGGGAGCTGCGGAAGGTAAACACTGTACAGAAAGTTCAGAGAAAGACAGAGATTAGAATAATCCAGCAAAAAACTGAGGATGTAGGTTGCAAGTGCTACTCTGAGGTGAAGAATTTGACACATAAGAGGAATTCATGATGGGTCACATCAAACCAGTCTGAAGACTGATTACTGAGAAAAAAAAAATCTTGACTGCCAGTTGGCACGGAAAATCTGTCTACTAACCATTAAACAGGAAGGCCACAACAGTCTTAAATTACTGACGCCACTAACCGGCTGAACGTGAGCATTGCATCCTCCCACCAGATTTCATACTTATTAGCCCCTGAGTCGATCCATGCTCTGTTATCAAATATGGCATGAGGTTCTGCACATAATCATTTCTATCACACGCTACAGATTCTAGGATGTACGGACTTCTGATAGCCTTTCGGATCTACTTACTCTCCTCGAATCCTATCACAGCTTGTAACATACCCCCACCCTTCTCTTCCATATTGCATATATCCGAATATATCCTACATTATATGCATTTTCAACTTCTCGCGCCGTAATGAATAGTCTACAAAATTTTGAGCATGCAGCCGCGCAAATAAAATTTTATTTGCGAGACTGCATGCCCGAGATTTTATGGACTATATCCTATATTATCCGAAAATTTGAGACTAAACACCCTTTAGTTTACCATACGCCCTCCAGTCGTAACGATATGTCGCGCCTGTACCAAAACATTTCTCCAACATCACACCTATACACTCTCCATACTCGTCCCCATATCTCCTAATCCAATTCTAAAATATGCCCAGAGATATTCCCGTCGTAACATCTTCACCAACCCCATCAAAAGGCTGGTTTCGGCCACTGTTCCCCCATCACCATCTCTCATCCCTAACCTCTCAACGGAACATCAACCCACATAAAACCAATCCTAAACACGACCCAAAATCCTACAAACCTCATAATACCCCAACTACTGGCAGTCTACATACACTCTCCACTTATTTCATCTACATAAATATTTTAAATAATCAACAAATCAACCGTTTGTATTTTAACTAGCGCAACTCAACGTAAGTATTTAATTTTGTGAAATCACTCATTTTTCTAATGTCATGTAACAATTTTAATATCTTCTAAATTTCTGCAAACTGTTTCACTGAATAGTGTTGAATTGTAACCACTGACAGCCTTGCCTCAACCCTTCTGGGGCAAGGTGGAGGAAATAACAATTAAAAAGAAGTACTCATTTGAAGGACTTGTTGCGACAAGACTAGATAATATACAAGAATTAGTTTACATTGTCCCAATAGTGAAAAAACCTTAATGGTGACCACTAGATTGATGAGCGAAATATGGTTCAAGACCCAGAAGAATAGAACAGAGTTAGATATCGTACTCAAGCGAACATACATGTATTTACTGTTTAGGAAAGCTGTTTAGGGGTTATACAAAAATATGGAAACAAAACGAGAAATGCTTGCTTGAACACAAATGCCGGTGTTAGACAAGCTTGCAGGTTGCACTATTGTATTTGACCACGAATGGCACCTGTGCAATGCCCTTAGAACGATGTAAATGTCAGCCGTGGTCACAACAGTGATCTGTGTAGCTGTGATTGCATTATGTCGGGGTAAGTGAGAATTTGGGCAAACGTGGTGCTCGTGTGAGGATGATTCGGTAACCAAAGGAGCCAAAGAGTTTTGTGTTTCAACAGAGATTAGTTCGAAGATTTTTACAACATACAGAGAAGTAGAAAAACATCAACCACTAAGTCATAACGCAGACGAAAATATTTGTTGAGCTATTCTGACATACAGTCAATTAAGAGCATTGTGACGAAAACTAAGAGGACCGCAACTGCAAAAGTCATCGTAGAATTGAATGTCACACTTAAGAACCTTGTCAGCACAAAAACAACGCGAATATAGTTCCATAAGCGGTAATTGCAGTGCGAGATGTAATTCCAAAACAAAATATCAGTGATATGAAAATGCCCTGAATAGGAAAGCATGGTGCTGAAGTCATAACCCCAGTACTATGAAGCAATGGAAGAAAATCATTTGGATGAGATCTGCTGCACACTATTCCCAAGATCAGTCAGAGTTAACGTACGAAGAGTGAAACATGGCGTGAGTTTGGTGATTGTTGTGACAGAAATATCGTGGTATTCTGTGGCTCCCCGTGGGTACTCTGAAAGGATATTTTACTGTCAAGGCTTATGTGACCATTTTGGATAATCAGGCCCATCGCCTGCTACAATATTTGTTCTCCGATGTCGATGTTGTCTCCCAAGCAACATGGCCCCTGGTACACAGCTCGCATCGTTCAGGATTGGTTTTTTGAGACTGAGGATGAGTTGTCGCATCTATCCTGGCCACATTAGTCACCATATCTCACTCTTATGGAGCTTTTGTAGTCTTCTTTGGAAAGATCTGTATCCACCTCCATCATGGTAACCTGAACTTCACACTGTTTTGAGGGAACAATTGTACGAGATACCCTTGAAAACCAACAGTTTCTGTATTTTTCCATTCTGAGACGACACGAAGCTGTTTTGACTGCTAGTGGTTTTCCTCCACCGTATAAGACATGGTAACTTGTTTCCTTTTAAGTTTTTTGATGTTTCCACCAACTGTATGTCCCCATCACCCTTCAAAGTTTAAATGGTAAGCAAACGAAACTAAACTTTCTGTGTCGAATCAGATACGATACATGCATGCGTTACTCTTTCATTATTACTCTTTTTTCTTATGTCTGTGCATCTGAATAGTCCTTTCATAACCCCGTAGCAAAATTTTAAAGGTAATAATAAAGTAAAAGGTTTTTTCGTGAATATGGACGCTTCACCCAAATTAGAGAGCCAGTTAATCTCTCTTCCTGTTAATCAATCAACATTGGACTTCGGTAACCTTCAACTGAGACACAATAGGTCCTTCGCACTAAGATCTGAGAGGTCCAATGAGTCACACTATAGACAGATATACGTCACAATCAAGTGTTTCTTGAAAATGTCAAGTACTCGGCGTCGATAAGGAGGAGTGCTATATAAAGACAGACACACATAATTACTTTGCAACGCTAGCAATTCAGAAGCAACATGAAGTGCATCACACTGGTTTTTGTGACTACGATACTGTATTCTTGTCTTTCATCATGCTTCATAAACGTAAGTTCCATTATTTCGTATACTGTTCTCATTTTAGGTATTCTTTCAGTGCTACTGTACATGTTGAGTATACGTAGTGTTGTACCAAGTAAATGACAACTGTCATATATTCTTCCCGCTTACATCTTAATAGGTTTTCACATGTGGAACGTGAGGTAACAATAGAAAATAAAAATGTTGCAAGACGATAGTCGGAATGAAAGAGTTCAAAGACAATATGTACTACCTAGAATGGTAAATGTTACGCTTAATTTCCTCAATCGCTGGACTTGCTATATTTAACAGAAAGCAGTCGAATTCTTCATTGTGTTTACTTTTAAATGACCAATTTAGATTCTGCTTCAGTGAGTAGTGTCGTGTCGATAGCAACAGTAGAACAGACAGCCCATATATCTTACAGGTAATTACCGAGAACGGAGTAGTACGCAGAAATATGACCGGTAGTATACGGCTGAAATTACGCACTTCGACCACTGGCTGCCTTGTTACCAGAGCAAGTCGATGCAGCCGGATACCCAGCATTCTGCTGTCTGGGGGGTCCCCAATTATCACACAGGGGAAGGCCGTCTCGTGGACTGAGAGTAGACAAGAATAATGATGGTGAAGGCCAGATACGCAGTTCTGGACTATGGGGCCACAGGTGTGGACAGGAATTGGATCTGATGCGGCAGCCAGCAGTTCTGTGTCACCCACCATGGGGTGAATGGGAGCTCAGCAGGCTGCCCTTTGCATGAATTTTGTTGAGATTTTAAGAAGAGGAGCCAACGGACTTTCCGCAGTGGTAACACCGGTTCTGGTCAGATCACCAGAGTTAAGCGCTGTCGGGCTTGGTTAACATTTGGGTGGTCATCGTCTGGGTTTACCTAGTGCTGTTGGCAAGCAGGGTGCACTCAGCCCCTGTGAAGCCAATTGCGGAGATACTTGACTGATAAGTAGCGACACCGATCACCAAAACTGATAACGGCCGGAAGAGCGATGTGCCGGCAACATGCTCCTCGATATCTGCAACCAGTGACGCCTAAAGGTGAGGATGACACGGCGGCCGGTCGCTACCGTTGGGCTTTCAAGGCCCGTTAGGACGGTAGTCGTTTTGTGGGAAGTGGGGGTCAACTGGATCTAAAGTCAGTTAGGTCCTCGGGCTCCCTCCTACGTCAGGAACAGCATTTCGGAACCACAGTAAAGAAAGTATAATTTAGCATCATTGTTTCACGCCTTTCTAGTTATACAGGGTGCCAGTAATTAAAGTTACAGTTTCAGAGCGCTATAGGAAGAGAACCACTGCTCAGAATAACGTCAAACTTGAACAGCAGCCGCGAAGGGTAGCCGCCCGGTCTAGGGCACCTTGTCACAGTCGGAGGTTCGAGTCCTCCCTCGGGCATGGCTGTGTTTGTTGTCCATAGCGTAAGTTAGTTTAAGTTAGATTAAGTGGTGTGTAGGTTTAGGGACCGATGACCTCAACAGTTTGGTCCCATAAGACTTTAACACAAATTTCCAATTTACTTGAGCAGCATATTGCTGACGCATGTGGAAAAGTCATTAAAAAAAAAAGAAACGAACACATAGGATGGATTGCGATACGACGGCTGTCGTTTGACTTGCATGTTACATCATCCGTACTGGTCATTGAGCATGACTGCACAAGTTCGGTTGTCGACAGTTGTAACACTGTTAGTTAGGTAAGCCCAACCGCCAACCAAAGACGTGACATGTCGGATGGGAAAAACCGATTTTTAATCGTCCTGCGGGCAACAACCGCACAACAAACAACATGAGATCGATTTTCAATTGTCCTGGAGCCAAATACTGAGTAAAAAACAAATTATATTGGTTTCTAATACCCGTGATAAAGTTTTCTGTCTCAAGTTGAAATCGAGAAACAGCATGTCTCGCAACACACCGGAATATCTGGAGGGTCACGGTCAGAATCTGTTGCACAATGCGCACCTTCAATTCAGCTGCGTTCCTAATACGTACACTGAGTGCAACATCTTTCTGATAAACCCACAACCGGAAGTCACACGGATTCACGTCAGGTAATCTGGGTGGCCAGGTTGTAGGGAAATGACGGCTGGTAATTCTAACATTTCCGAAACGCCCCTGCAGCGGCCGCCTCACTGGCTGAGCAATGTGCGGAGGAGCGGCATCTTACATAAAAATGATCCCATCCACACACCCACGCTGTTGAAGGGCAGGAATGACGTTGGTGCACAAAAGACTCTCATAGCGTTTACCAGTGATGGTGTAAGCAAAAGGACCCGCAGGACTCATCTTCTCGAGAAGTACGACCCTACTATAAACAATGCCGTCAACCAGCACCACACAGTCACCTTTGCAGAATGAAGTGATACATGTCGATGTGTGTGCGGATTTTCCGTTGCCCATATTTTGCAGTTGTGAGTATCGACAATCCCTTGGCGATGGAAATGGGGTTCGTCTGTCCACATAATGTTCCAGGCCATTCACTGGCCAGTTCCCTGAGAGGAAGTAACTCCAGACCGACTATTTGTCCTGTCAGCAAGAAGTTGTTCCTGGACACCGGTGATTCTATATGGGTAACAATGCAGAATGCTTCGTAGGATATTATCCACAGTCCTCGCAGGCATGTCCAACGTTTGGACAATTCTCCGTGCATTTCATGTTTGCACACGACCGTTCGAACCATTATGCAGTGCTCTAGCCACGTCTTCGACGGATATCGGATCAACTGCTTTCCTCCTTTTGCCACATTGCACTTCAAAACAACCTGTCTTTTGGACTTTTGTAATCATTTCTCCAGACTTTAAGCCGACATCGAACCAACGCCTTTTTTCTCACCCTTGAGTGTCCGGACTCTCTGCATGCCTGCTGGTTCACAGACACCGACCTTGTAAGAGCTTTGCCGGCAACGGGCAACCCTTCAGGGTGTCGGGCGGAGGGTGTAGAACAGTAGCGTGCCGCGGGTCTGTTGTTGTGTATATTCTGATGAGTACAGCACCATCTAGTAGTCAAATTTTCTTTAAATATTTTTGTTCCATGCGTCAGTAATATGCTGTTCAGATTTGACGTCATTTAAATTGGAATTTTAATTAAGGACACCCCGTATCTAAACTCTGAGCATCCGTTCCAGGAATGTGGAATATATATTTTCATAACTCAGGTGCCTCTTTGGTCCAATTTCTTATCTGCAATGCTATTTTCCATTCACGACAACACTAATTTTGCACTTAAACTAATCCTCTTGTAAGCTGTATATAAATATCAACTTTATGTATCGACTGTCGTAATTTTGAACCCAGCAGTTGTTCCACACGACCAAATTCATAAGTACGGTAGCTATCGCGAGAGAGCAAAGTTTAGTGCTGGGGTGGTCCACTAAACGTGCCTTGCCATTTGTCAGACTTCATAGTTCTACCTATGAGAAATATGATTAGGTAATGTTATTTCGCTGAAAACTGGAAATATACAAGACTGTGAACACTGTGGAGGTCAGACTACAGGCTGTGTTCATTAAAAATACAGCGTAACTTTCATTTCCTTATTGATTCGCGCTACATCTATCAACGAATTTCAGTGCAGTTGTCAGCAATGACTGTGAATGGAGGAAGAATCAGTCAGAGTATATGAACATAAGCATCGGTCATTCTATGGTAATATGCACGTACTATGTGGAGACCCCTAACTTTCTAGGTGACAGCATTCATTATAAGCCAATTCCATCCCACAGTATTATTCCATAGGCATCTTATATACTCCATGTGGAGATCTAGCTTTTAAAAGTTTTTCTATCATGTACAATAGTCCTGCCGTGACGCTTATAGTACTTGATCGAGTTAGTTACTAGCTTCGATAAGCTTCTTCAACTTAACCACTACTTAAGCATCATGTATATCGCGTGGTATAGCTTTTGTTCCGGGGCACACTTAAATATTGATTCACTCAGCACAATATATCACTTGCTTGCACAATACCTCTGTATTATTACGAACGCTAATAGGAACGACAGGACAGTAAAAGGATAATCCAGTGCCGACAAAACAACCACGAGATGACTACGGGCGTTGCGTCGTCTTGCAACTGTTGAACCATCAGGAACAGTGTCATTCAATTTTACTACATTAGGCACAGTAGAGTGATGTGTTAAACAATTCAGAATTTACGTCCGCAACCTGGTCATCAGAACCTGTGTTCCCCTACCAGTCTTTCGTCGACAGTACGTTCTGACACTGAAAGTTTCATCTGCCACTTAGATTTGTACCTTCATGTCGGAGGAGTTCTGTTCAGATCGTTGTCTAAGCATTTCCACTGGCAGGCTCACGAGGTCTCTTTAAATTATTTCAAGTGTTTTCCTGTATGGAACCTAATCCATTTTAGCGTGAGCTTTTTTTCCTGAAACCATACAATGTACGAGACGTTAATTCATACCCAACTTTCGCCTATAGCCCTTAGATATACAAACATGATATGTATGGGTTTGAAAATTCAGTGCGAAAGTTAAGACACCACCCATTTTGAAATATATACGGATGATTTAAAATCCTAGTATTAGGTGGTAAACCAAGAAAACTAAATGCATGTAAGTTATTGTCAGTCTTTTCAGAGCAGTGCCCATAATTTCAGATTAGACATCGTACTCTACATCATCAGTAAAGCAGTCTAATTTTACTAATTTGCTTATGTCGAATCAGAGCAAATGAGGGATTCATCCTAAGAAAAAGAATATCAAATGAAAGAGAAAACGATTCATCGTGAAAACACGTGGGCTACATGTGCTGTGCCTGCGTAGTGCTTTACTCTTTACACAGGATGTAAATTTAAGCGGTAACTGTTTAAGGGTACAACAGTGGTACAGATAGAGTCGAGGTGAACAATTAGACACAACACAAATGCTACCAAACCGGGAAAGAACCTCAGAATTGGCCTACGAAAGCCTCCTAATCTACAGCGCATGCTTGCCGGGAGAGATTTTTAATATTCTCTGGGCCTCCTACGCTATCGGCTTAATCGTGCACTTCCAAAATATAAAACTGACATTTGTGTAATTGTTATCTGAAAACTGTGTGAATGTTAACAGCGTAAAATTAATTATTAAATAGTTTTGTTCCTCTGGTCTTATTACTACGACGCTACAGTTCCTGTACGAGTTACATATACACTCCTGGAAATTGAAATAAGAACACAGTGAATTCATTGTCCCAGGAAGGGGAAACTTTATTGACACATTCCTGGTGTCAGATACATCACATGATCACACTGACAGAACCACAGACACATAGACACAGGCAACAGAGCATGCACAATGTCGGCACAAGTACAGTGTATATCCACCTTTCGCAGCAATGCAGGCTGCTATTCTCCCATGGAGACGATCGTAGAGATGCTGGATGTAGTCCTGTGGAACGGCTTGCCATGCCATTTCCACCTGGCGCCTCAGTTGGACCAGCGTTCGTCCTGGACGTGCAGACCGCGTGACACGACGCTTCATCCAGTCCCAAACATGCTCAATGGGGGACAGATCCGGAGATCTTGCTGGCCAGGGTAGTTGACTAACACCTTCTAGAGCACGTTGGGTGGCACGGGATACATGCGGACGTGCATTGTCCTGTTGGAACAGCAAGTTCCCTTGACGGTCTAGGAATGGTAGAACGATGGGTTCGATGACGGTTTGGATGTAGCGTGCACTATTCAGTGTCCCCTCGACGATCACCAAAGGTGTACGGCCAGTGTAGGAGATCGCTCCCCACACCATGATGCTGGGTGTTGGCCCTGTGTGCCTCGGTCGTATGCAGTCCTGATTGTGGCGCTCACCTGCACGGCGCCAAACACGCATACGACCATCATTGGCACCAAGGCAGAAGCGACTCTCATCGCTGAAGACGACACGTCTCCATTCGTCCCTCCATTCACGCCTGTCGCGACACCACTGGAGGCGGGCTGCACGATGTTGGGGCGTGAGCGGAAGACGGCCTAACGGTGTGCGGGACCGTAGCCCAGCTTCATGGAGACGGTTGTGAATGGTCCTCGCCGATACCCCAGGAGCAACAGTGTCCCTAATTTGCTGGGAAGTGGCGGTGCGGTCCCCTACGGCACTGCGTAGGATCCTATGCTGTTGGCGTGCATCCGTGCGTCGCTGCGGTCCGGTCCCAGGTCGACGGGCACGTGAACCTTCCGCCGACCAGTGGCGACAACATCGATGTACTGTGGAGACCTCACGCCCCACGTGTTGAGCAATTCGGCGGTACGTCCACCCGGCCTCCCGCATACCCACTATACGCCCTCGCTCAAAGTTCGTCAACTGCACATACGGTTCACGTCCACGCTGTCGCGGCATGCTACCAGTGTTAAAGTCTGCGATGGAGCTCCGTATGCCACGGCAAACTGGCTGACACTGACGGCGGCGGTGCACAAATTCTGCACAGGTAGCGCCATTCGACGGCCAACACCGCGGTTCCTGGTGTGTCCGCTGTGCCGTGCGTGTGATCATTGCTTGTACAGCCCTCTCGCAGTGTCCGGAGCAAGTATGGTGGGTCTGACACACCGGTGTCAATGTGTTCTTTTTTCCATTTCCAGGAATGTAGATCTAATTGGATACACAATTAGTTTTTGCGTAACGTGTTCAAAAATCTTGTTCTTTCAGTTCCCTCACAGAAAATTCAGTGACATGAGAAGGTGAGAGGCGTCATAGGTGTCTTTTGTAGGCCAATTTCAGGTTGTTCTCCGGCTCGATAGACAATAAGTGTGTTATCAAATTATTCGTCTCGACTTTTCCTATACTCGTTTGGTACATGGTAAATACCTATAGTTTACTCCCTGTATAGATTATGGTTTAGTATGACATCGACGATGACGTTTTAAGAGGACTTTGACAATCGCGAATGGAGGAAGAATGGAAAACGAACTTGGCAGTGATCTCTTCTAGATATTCTTCCCTATATTTCCCTTAGGCGATTTAGGGATAAATCTAGATAGCCTGACAGACGAGTCCAGTGTGTCACCATAGGGTGACCTCGCTCGGTAATATACTTGAATTCAGACACTTTACTCTAGAAGACATTCACATTTAATCATCGACTAAAAAGGATTTAAAGAAGTGACGAGCGAGTTGCTATCTCGTGCTTCTCAAACAGCAGTGAATTAATACATTAGATATTTTGTCTTATTTGTGACGTAGTGTGATTTCACTCATTACCGCTTATAAATTCTCATATCAAAAGAATTATAATTTCTAACAAATGCATTTAGTAGTGAAAACTCAGATCACTGTAAACTGCAAGAAAAGATTCTGCAGGTTTGAGTGTGTGCAATTTGAACAGATTCTTGACGAGAAGATACAAGTCATGACGCTCGGGAAGGAAGAGGTGAGTATTCGTTCCGAGATGCAGATAACTGTGACAATTTGCATATGGAGCACAGAAGCCCATAGCCTCCAAAGATAGCCATGTTCTGGATATTCTCCTAGAAAGAGTGGATGCTTAGAAATTACAAATAATTATTATGTATTTCATTTATATTTGTATTGTATTGTATTGTACTGCATGTTAACCGGGGACCTAGAAACGATGGAGAGGCTCCGTCCCCGCTGCAGCCGCAGTGGTCCGCAACCCCACGACGTCTACCGCAGTCCACTTCACCCCTCCGCCGCCCCACACCGAACCCAGGGTTATAGTGCGGTTCGGCCACAGGTGGACCCTCCTAGGGAACGTCTCACACCAGACGAGTGTAGACCCTAAGTTTGCGTGGTACAGTAATGGTGGTGTACGCGTACCTGGAGATCTTGTTTGCGCAGCCATCGCCGACATAGTGTAGCTGAGGCAGAATAAGGGGAACCAGCCCGCATTCGCCGAGGCAGATGGAAAACCGCCTTAAAAACCGTCCACAGGCTGGCCGGCACACCGGACCTCGACACTAATCCGCCGGGCGGATTCGTGCCGGGGACCAGGCGCTCCTTCCCACTCCGGAAAGCCGTGCGTTAGACCTCTCGGTTAACCGAGCGGGCTCATTTATATTTACTTTCATTACTATGAGTCTTCATGAAAGAAACAACCCTTATAATACTTTGTTTTAAAACATTTAAAATGCTAGTCAGAGTATAATTTCAATGGAAAACTTCTAAATTCTAATAAATGAAATGCCTAACGCAGATAGTTTTCTTGCAGGCGCAGGAATATGTGACAGTGAGTACACAAGAAGGAGACGTCAGAGGTCAAGTGGAGAGCACGTACACAAACAAGACCATGTACAGCTTCAGAGGCATTCCGTACGCAGAACCTCCAGTCGGTGACCTCCGATTCCAGGCAAGTCACTCAGCTGTTATGAACGTTATGCTGTCTTCTTGCCTCGTATAGTGTTCTTCACTCATACTTCTCGGTATCTGAATCGTAACATAAGACATATAATATGTTTTAGTGATGTTTTTAGAGACGAACCATTTATTCTAGTCCAGAAACTATGGTTATTTTCGACATATTTGTTAGTATGTTATTGACCGCATGTCACTGTGGCTCAGTCTGGTTAAATGAAAAAGAAAGAATACGTTTCTAATACGCATGGGAATTGGAAACACGTCCTAATCTCTTCCTGTCCTCGATCTGCGTCCATCTATGTCTTCCTTCTCATTTCTTTGCCCCTCTACTCCCCCTCCCCTCCCCTTCCTCCCTCGCCCCTTGCTCCATCTCCTTCTTCTGCCACTACTTTGTGACGTCCCGACAAAAAACATGTCAGCTGTCTTTTTGTAAGGTTAACCCGGAATACAGCGGACTTGAGTTGCAGTGCTGTTAAGATCATATCTTGGGATGGACTGTCTCCTCAGACACGTAGGGACTAATATACACGTACTGGATCGCCTCACGTGCTCCACGTAACATTTTCATGAAGCCATCATTCTCTTTCCAGTAGCTTTAGAAAGCGCAGAACATTGTTTTGATGGGGTCAAAGGCTTATTCCTCGCCGACTAAGAGGAAATATCTATATCCTGGCTATCCTTGGTCAAGTCATTTATCGAAGAATCTGGAATTTCTAGTTGGAGAGCAAATTTTTTTGTGATAGATTCGACCCATTTTATAGAAATTTTACGCGCTGCGAAGATACCCGTGAGTGACATTCTGGTACGCTTCGATGTGAAATGTGGATTTAGTATCATCCCAGTAGTAGATACTATGGAGGAGATAGGGGAGAAATTTTTGACCTGATTGAACTGTGTCTGCGATAGAGGTATTTTAAATATAAAGGAAACCTTATGAACAATCCGAAGATGTCGCTATGGGTAAACATTTGTCGTCAGTAGCAGCTGACATTTTTATGGAAATCAGTCAGAAAGCAATGCGCCACTGACGCCTTCTTTTTGGCTCCGCTATGTATGTTGATGACCCTTGTTCTATGGTCACAAAACAAAGAACAGCTTCTAAGATTTAATTTCATAAATGTCGGAAAAGATTTATCTCAATAACATAATTTCAACAGAATGTGAGTGGGAAACTCCCTTCTTTGAAGTGAAAGTGACACTGGTCTTTGACTATGTTCAGTTAATCAGGAACACAAGAGGATTATGAAGATGATCCCAGCACAAGATCGAAATGTGGACTTTGTAAGAGGAAACGGAAGAGGGACATCTTGCACTGTCTAAAAACCTATGATATCACCGTCAACGCAGTATTACGTCAGCTAAAAGCAAAGCAATATTTTGGAAGACATGAGGGTTTGGGTGTCTTATCCCAGTCTCACAGTACAAAATACAGTCATGTGTGAAACTGAGGTTTAATCAGAACTACTGTGATAATAACACACATAATTTTTGCAGCAATCATTTAACGTTTGCGCTAATTAAGCAGAGTGATTCGAACTTCATTCGTGGAAAGCAGTAAAAGAAAGAGTCGTGTAGCATTTATGACTTCGTTCCAGTAATGGAACTCAGTCTTCCAAAACAAGTCCTTAACTTTGGTCATCTTCAGGCCCTATAATATAAAACAGGCGTAACCCGCTGTTTAAAATTGCCAAGTACAAAGTGCACCAAACTTAATAAATAAGGCGATCTTTTTTATGTTTTGCCATTTTATCTCCCCACACGGAGGCGAGCCAGCAGTAGCTATGTAGTCACTCTTCAGCCCATATTTTGTTGACATAAAAGCGGTATTAAACGTAGAAGGCGAAATGATGAGATCCCATAATCCGAGGAGACCCGCACCGCAGTACTAGGCAAGGTCCTAGTGCAGGTGGTTTGCCATAGCCTTCCTCCGACCGTAATGGGGACGAATGATGATGATGACGAAGACGACTCAACAACACCCAGCCATCTCGAGGCAGGAAATAAATCCCTAACCTCGTCGGAAATCGAACCCGGGACCCCGAGCGCTGGTAGCGAGAACGCTACCGCAAGACCACGGCCTGCGGCAGAAGGCAAGGAAAAGATGATATTAAAAAAACTGGGTAATGCTGATGCGGCGGAGTTGAACTGCTCGGAGTCTTTAAGTTGCTAAAAATAATGCTGATGCCGGTTTTTGCATGGTGACCAGCTACAGGTAATGGATAGCTGCCAACAGATTATGGCGGAGACAGGACAGAGAATGAGCAAATGTAGCTGAATTCGGAGTTAAATATAAGGAGAGATGATTGTTGGGTGTGAATTATGAGGGTTGTGGGAAGGGATCCAGATACGTTGTGGCGTGGGGATTGGTATCGCGGGGTTGGATGTGCCGCAGGAAGTTGTGCTGGGGAGTTATTAGGAGAGGATGCCTGGTCGAGAAAACAGAAAGTTGGATTGACTTTACGACTTTGTGGACGTGGTATGTAAATCGAACACGGAACGGACGTCGAGGGTGACCTGATGAAGGACATGTGGCTGCTCAAAAATGTGGATATTTTTATAATATCTTCAATGGTCGGGGCAGAGCTTGAGAGTTGTTTTGGAGAAATGAGACGGTAGGGCGGATTGGGTCGGTCATTCACATCTGGTTTAGCTTTACAGTAATAGACGCAGGTGGGATGGGTTTGATGACAAAATTTGAATTGGGCCTGAAGATTAGGACAGAATTGCTGCATCCGGTCGGGGAAGGTCGAAATTTGGAGGTTACGTGGTTATTAGAGATGAAGCAGATATGGTAATAGTGGCTTTGACCTAGGTCCAGCAGGATACTCATTTGGGACGTATGTAGCATCCCCTCTGAAGGAGGTGATCTATTGTAGTTGAGTCTTAGGACAAGAGGCAGATGAGGGTTGTGGGGACAGGGTGGTGGTGAATTTGGTGGCCTTTTCGAATTACGGAACAGGGAAGGGACTTTAGCTCCTCCTCGACTTTCTCTACTGTGATCATTACAGTGAGAGTCGGGACTGTCTGTGATATTAGGGACAAAGAGGGAGTAGGGAGCCATGTAGAGAGTAGAGGAGTTGATAATTAAGGAATCTTTGCGAGGCATGAGCTGTAGTATGTTAAAGTTTGGGAGGTACTTTTTGTTTACAGAGACAGAGTTTTCCAATGAAGGAATTTGATGTGTGGACGTGATGGGAATAAAGAATATGTTACAGGAGATATTCGGGTCCCTGTGGAATTGGAGTCAATATGTTCTGTTGTATGGGGCTGGTATGGTGGCTCTTCGGTTGCAGGAGTAGGTATGGTGTTTGTGATAGTTCGTCTCAGGAGTTCGTTTGGGGGATAGGTTGCGTGTGTGCAATGATTGGGGAATGAAGCCACGCACATATCGCCGATGCAGTCACAGCTGCTGCCTATGAAGTTGGTGCGTGTCTGACTGCCGCGTTGTGGTGGCAGTGGAGCTGCACGCACACTGGAGTAGTATTATCTGGAAAAGAAGAGTCTGGTAAGTTTCAGGAGACTGTGTTTAGAAGTAGAAAGACGTTTGGAGACATATGATGAGTGGAAAAGGTCGGTAAACTGGGGATAGCAGGTGGGGATAGTGAGTGGGTAGCAAATGAGCAAGTAGCAGTGGGAGTGAATAACATGTGAATGTAGATGTCTGTGGACGTTGTGGTAGTGGAATGGTACATCGTAGATTATGAGGCCAGCGACACTGAAGCTTGAAGGCAAACGGTTTGAGCGACGGCTCCGATGGCAGCCGCGAAGGCGACGACTGGTCGTAGTTGCGGTGACGAAGATGGCCACGGCGTGAAAGCACCTCATGTGCCTACGTTAACTATACAATACATCATTTATGGAATACAACAATTACTCGAGACAGCTCTGTAAGAGGCAGTAACACTTCGTGCATATGCGCCTACCAGAACATCAGCAAAATATGATTAAAAATAAAAATTACAGCGAGTTGGGAGACTTTATTTAACAGAAGTGACAAATATTACAAAGAAAACAGACTGTGAAAACGTAACATAACTTTACTTAAAACATTTAGTTAATCAAAACTGCCAGCCTCGGTGGCCGAGTGGTTCTCGGCTCTACAGTCTGGAACCGCGCGACCGCTACGGTCGCAGGTTCGAATCCTGCCTCGGGCATGGATGTGTGTGATCTCCTTAGGTTAGTTAGGTTTAAGTAGCTCTAAGTTCTAGGGGACTGATGACCTTAGAAGTTAAGTCCCATATTGCTCAGAGCCATTTGAACCATTTGCATCATCAAAATTGACTTCAAGTAGAAATTTTAGTATAAAGTGAAATAGATTTTAAACAAAGGCTCGTTTAGAGTCAGTTGCCGATAAATCTGAAAAAATAAAGTGAATATAGCGTCGTTCTACAAACATATGTAGAGGTATATGCATAAAGTTGTGTATGCACATAAAATTAACATATTTCCATTATAAGCATGTGGCAAGAATAACTTGCATTCCACGTCGTTATGAGGGAGGTGTCAACACAAAAAACAAATGTAATAGGCAATTGTGAGTCAAGGTTTCACCTCAGACTAGCGAAAAATGTTGGACTACCGTTGCTCAAAAAGTTACAGTTTTATTAAATGGTTAATGGCTAAGGAATATGATGACAAACAGAACTTGTCTTTAGCTTTCCTGCTTTACGAATCAAATTTGTTTATGTGAACCATAGAAAAAATTTAAATCCAAGCTCAGCCAAAAATATACAAACGTATAAAACAGCCATAAAATAAGAACGTGTAAACGGCATCTACGTACAAATGCGTCGCCATAGATACCGATCTACTATCCTTGCGTAATACTCGTACCTAAGAACAACAATTAATATATCAGGAATATTAACAGGTACGTGGAGCGTTATTGATCATCATATGACATATAATCAACACGAGCAGCAAAATCCTTGGAATAGCTGTGTCTACACTCTCTCGTAGTTCCGAAAGCTAAACAGCAGTGCGTAAGAAGTATCACACATTTAGCACTTAATGGCAGGTATACGCCGAGTAAGAATATGTTCCGATTTTGAAACTGTTAATAATTAAGAAACTGTCAGGTGAGCTAAAATGTTCCCTCACTTTGCATTTACATCAAATTTTAGCCAATGTCATAAAAAGTGCGTGGGAGTGGCTACATACTAGAGTTTCTTGGAACAGTTGTTTACATGCCGCCCTGCGTGCCCTTACTAGTATAACTTCATTGCAACTGCCTCTGTGGGAACCATATGCACAGGGATTAAACATTTTCACAAACTCTACCTGTTTTTGAAACTTTACCACGAAGGTCTTGCGAGATATGCAGCATTATTCTTTGAGTGTCTGCCATCTAAGTTTAGTTGACACTACCTCACGTGGCGAACAAGCTTGTGACTGTTTACTCTGCCATTGTTTTTCTAGGCTTGACATCCCCCGTTAGCCCCTCCTGACGTCTATAGGACATACTACACCTGCGATTTAGCGTAGTCTGTACTACTGTTTTGTAGCAGTGTCATTCGTAGAGAGCGCAGAAAATTGTGTGTCTTTGTATTTTTTCAGCACTATACGTTCGCAGAGAATTTGCATTTTCTCCTCTAGTCTGTTGAGAAATCGAAGTCAATATTTGTTGTACCCATAGCGTAATTGTTTTAACATTATTATTATCAGGAACTGATTCCGATATGTGTTTATTTAAATTGACGCAACTAATGTTATGCAGTATAGTGGAGTTGCATCGACAGGAAGTAACAATGACTTTCTTTGTAATTTTAGAAACGTAGCACAGCTCACACTATTTTTTTTCTTTTTTTAAAATTTTAATCACCAGTTGAGAACGAATTAGGCCACTTCCAATGCTAAAGTACAGCAGGAGGTTGTAGTTTATTTCAAAACATACTTGAAGTAAATCGATAACCTTTTATATAACATCATCTGGAATACTCCGTGAAGTGAAGTAATCTACTTTTCACAGCCGCCTGTGAGAAAGGCAGCCTGGACAGGAGTTCGAGATGCTCTGGAGTTCGGATCAGCCTGCACCCAGGGTATATTTGGTTCAGAGGACTGCTTATACCTCAACGTGTACACACCGGCAGTATGTATCTCCATCAAAATAAGATTTAACTCAAAGTAATTTTAAGAAATGCGTTTAATTATTTCCTTTACGCTTAGGTCACTGTTGCTACTACTAAACATCAACCTAAATGTTGTTTTTAAGTGTACGTGTACATACCATAATAAGTTATTTATTAACACAGTGCTTACAATCTGTTAATAGTAAATGTCAAAAACAAGGCGAGGCATATTGCAAAGGCGTCGTCGATACAACTTTGCAGTACGACCACTGATGAAAGGGAGGCTTACTGCAACCTGGGGGCGTTGCGTGCACCAGACGCGGTAGGGAAAATGGCAGATCTGCCGCGGATGTGAAATCATTATAGCGACGGAACGGGAAGCAAATGAGGAAATCCACTTACATAAACAATGCTGACAGATCTGCGGATCGTTTCGGCCAAGCGTCAGGAAACGAGCACCTAAGAAACGATGAAGGTATTTGACCCTATGTATCTTACTCCCCTCAACACTTACGGATAGTTGTTGAGGGACGATGAAACCTGCTTTGGATGTCCACTCATCACAGAACGTGGCGTCGGAGATTTCCCCGCACTGCAAAGCACTACAGGTACATCTGGCGACAGAGTACAACTCTGTTGGTGGCACTGGTGTTTCAGAGCTCACCGTTTCAGAGCGCACCGCATTGGTGAACACGGGACTCGGCAGCAGACGAGCCAAACGTTTTCCATTGTTGATCCATCGATGTCGTCAATTACGATTGCGCTGGACACCGAATCAGCGAGACTGGACCTGGATGATTCACGTTTCTTGTATCACCATGTCAATGGCCATGTACAGATACGCCGTCATTCAGGAGAACGACCGCTCGAAACATGCACCAACCACACCACCGACGCAGACCGATTGGGCAGTGTTATACTGCACATTCGCCTGGTGTTCCGTGGGTCCTGTGCTAGTAACCGAAGGAGCCATGACAGATGTAGACTATGTGAACATTAGTGTGCACCAGCTGCACCCCTTCTTGCTTGAAGTCGTCTCCAAATGCGAAGCCATCTTCCAGCAGCACAACTGTCGGTGCCACAACGCCAACCAGAATCGTAATGCAGTGACTGAAGCATAATTTGAACTTACCTTCACGCTCCGATGGATCTGCGAGGCTATCAGGCATCAGATTCACTTCCACGAACCACTAATCCGTAATTTACTGGAATTCCGCCATCTTTACATAAACATGTCGTGTCACACAACTCCGTAAACTTGCAAAAGAACTTTTGACTCCCTGACACGCGGAATCGCTGCTGTAACGTGTTGCAAAGGTACACCATCAGACTATCAAGGAGGTGCTCGTAATGGTTTTCTGTAAATTTCATTGCAACAGGCGAGAATCTGTAACTGTGCTCACATCTTCATCAAACTGACTATACAGTTTTTTCTAGCTTATTTCTTTATTTTTTGTCCATTTCTGTTCATGGAACAATGTAATAGAGGCATCACTGACCATATAGACCAGTGATTCCCACACATTTCCTCTGACAGAGCTCTCAGAATCGTGGTATTCTTATGGACCGCCTTGCTTATTTTCAAGGACAATACAATTTTTAAAAAGGAGAAAAACTTATTTTAATCTATGATTACTTAAGTTTAAATTATAAATAACACAGAAATCATAATAATATTTAAAAAACAACTAGTGTCGTCAAAATGTCTAAAAAGAACTCCGTGTTATTAACAAAGTTTAGCGGAGTCCTTATTCACTTCCAGCAGAACAGTGGTGTATTTTGTGGACTACCGTTTGGGAAACCCTGATATAGACTCATTATGTGCAGGATAACGAAATTTTGTCGAGTAGTTTTTTGGCTGCAGATATGAAATAGTTATTCGTTCTAAAGTTGAGTAATGACATTTAAATTCAATTTGTTACACAATGTATTTGAAATATGTAAGGACATTTTCTCTTTTTATTCTTGTACTTCACACGCAGTCTGCTTATATATGTACATGGAGAATTGAAAATGGCCGTTAATTTGGAATTCAGCAGTATGTGGAAGAATTATTAAAATGTTACACAGCCACTGTGGACTCTTGATTTCCTTTAATTACTACATAACGGTGATAATTTCCTGAAATTTCATGTTGAATAACGCCTAGAACTTGATAGAATCACGAATAAAGAATTTTTTTATTACTTTTACATTTACTGTGGTACTAAAGATTTTTCCACTCTCTACAATATTATTCCCAATTTCTGCGCAGATGCCAACGCAAGGTGAAGCCCTGAAAGCTGTTATGGTTTGGATTCACGGAGGGTGTTTCACCGCGGGAAAAGCTAATTTGTATACGCCCCATTACTTTGTGGACAACGACGTTGTATTTGTTAGCATGAATTACCGTCTCGGACTGCTAGGTAATGTAAGCTATTATTTGCATTTTTATTCTATCTTAAGATTTATTTCACTGTATTTTGTGTTCGTTGCAGTTCTGTTTATTGTTTCGTGAGTATATTACTGTACGCTAAATCGATTACTGTGACCACGCAACACATGTTAATATTAACGGCATTTCAGAATCATCTTCAGGGAATATGCAAATTATTAGAGGAAACGGGAATAAGGCACACACAGTGACTCCTGTCGCACTAGAAAGACAACAATTCAATGTATTGTATTAATGCCATCAAATTCTACAAGAGTAGCTATGTTACGACGTGAAAAAGAGATAAATTGGTTAGCATTCATTAATGATTAAGGAAATAAACTTTCATCATTTTAAGGCACAGATGGATTCGTTAGGGTATAAATAATTGTACATTGACAGAAGATAAGAAAAGGGGATCCTGTATGAGTGACAGGTTTCATTCGTCCGAAGTACGTTATCCTGAAATCGTTGTTCAACATAAAGCTATTGCTTAATGAATTCTAATTTTTGCGATCTTACGCGGACGGTCAATGGATTCATTTTCCTTCTCTGTCTAGGTTTCCTCAGTACCGGAGATGAAGTCGTCCCTGGAAACATGGCCCTCAAGGATCAAGTGGAGACTCTGAGATGGGTGCAGAGGAACATAGCGGCGTTTGGCGGCGATCCAGAGAGAGTGACTATCTTTGGACAAAGCGCAGGAGCAGGGTCTGTTCATTACCACGTCCTTTCTCCACTTAGTAAAGGTATATTACTTAGCGCTAACTTTTGAGGAACGTTTATGAACCTGCTTCATAGAGTTTAGACTCAAATTTCTTAAGTATACAATTTTCCATAGGTAAAATGTATTGTGACTCCAAGTAGAAGAGCATGAATTCACTAAAGTGCATAATTTAACGTAACTCAAAATTTCTGCGAGTCTTCTGCGACAATTACTCTCACCAAATAAAAATAAAGGCTGTTAAACATTCTGTTGTAATCAGAGATAATTTGTACTGATGTCGAGGTTAGTATTACGAAACCTTGTTTTAGTGTATGTCTTTCGAAAGAAAAAGTGAAACATAAAGGAAAATGAGTGCCTTTTGATATCCTTAAATGCTTAAAATTTGACTAGTTATTAACAGCGGCAGTGAGCTGCCACTAAAGCGGAGATACCAGACACGGTTATCCGAAAATTCATCACCATAGAGGCAGAAATAAATTCGAATCAAGAACTGCTGCGACTTGCAAGTAGATGTTCTTGGTATAGTGAAACAGCTTAAATTACTTAATAAAGGCAAGGCCTAGTATACGAGCTACGTCCCTTTCAGAGTATGCTGTTACAATAGCTACGTACTTAGAAGTCATATACAACTGCTCGGCGAAAGATCCGAAACTACAGACTGGAAAGTTGCACAGGTCACACCAGTACTCAAGAAAGGAAGTAGCAGAACTCCACCAAATTACATACCCATGTCACTAATTGCCAAATTAGAAGATGCAACAGATGTACTAAAGAGACAACGCTTGTCCGTCCTCTTCTAGAATATTGTTGCGCGGTGTGGGACCCGGAACAGATACACTACTGGCCATTAAAATTGCCACACCACGAAGATGACGTGCTACAGACGCACAGCAAGAAAATGCTGTGATATGCAAATGATTAGCTTATCAGAGCGGTGGCGACACCTACAAAGTGCTGACATGAGGAAATTTTCCAACCGATTTCTCATACACAAACAGTAGTTGACCGGCGTTTCCTGGTGAAACGTTGTTGTGATGCCTCGTGTAAGGAGGAGAAATGGGTACCATCACGTTTCCGACTTTGATAAAGGTCGGATTGTAGCCTATCGCTATTGCGGTTTATCATATCGCGACATTGCTGCTCGCGTTGGTCGAGATCGAACGACCGTTAGCAGAATATGGAATCGGTGGGTTTAGGAGGGTAATACGGAACGCCGTGCTGGATCCCAAAGGCCTCGTATCAATAGCAGTCGAGATGACAGGCATCTTGTCCGCATGGCTGTAACGGATCGTGCAGCCACGTCTCGATCCCCGAGTCAACAGATGGGTACGTTTCCAAGACAACAAACATCTGCACGAACAGTTCGATGACATTTGCAGCAGCATGGACTATCAACTCGGCGACCATGGCTGCGGTTATCCTTGACGCTGCACCACAGATGTGATGGTTGTACTCAACGACGAACCTGGGTGCACGAATGGCAAAACGTCATTTTTTCGGATGAATCCAGGTTCTGTTTACAACATCATGATGGTCGCACGCGTGTTTGGCGACATCGCGGTGAACGCACATTGAAAGCGTGTATTCGTTATCGCCATACTGGCGTATCGCCCGACGTGATGGTATGGAGTGCCATTGGTTACACGTCTCCGTCACCTCTTGCTCGCATTGACGGCACTTTGAACAGTGGATGTTACATTTCAGATGTGTTACGACCCGTGGCTCTACCCTTCATTCGATCCCTGCGAAACCCTACATTTCAGCAGGATAATGCACGACCGCAAGTTTCAGGTCCTGTGTGGGCCTTTCTGGATACAGAAAATGTTCGACTGCTGCCCTGTCCAGCACATTCTCCAGATCTCTCAGCAACTGAAAACTTCTGCTCAATGGTGGCCGAGCAACTGGCTCGTCACAATAAGCCAGTCACTACTCTTGATGATCTGGGGTATCGTGTTGAAGCTGGATGGGCAACTGTACCTGTACACGCCATCCAAGCTTTGTTTGACTCAATGCCCAGGCGTTTCAAGGCCGTTGTTCTGGGTACTGATTTCTCAGGATCTATGCACCCAAATTGCGTGAAAATATAATTACATGTCAGTTCTAGTATAATATGTTTGTCCAATGAATACCCGATTATCATCTGCATTTCTTCTTGGTGTAGCAATTTTAATGGCCAGTAGTGTAGTACTGACGGAGGACATCGAAAAAGTTCAAAGAAGTGCAGTTGGTTTTTAATCTCGAAATAGGGAGGCAGAATACCACTGATACGACACGCGAGTTGAGGTGGTGAATTTCGATGCGGCATGATCTTTTTCTTTAAATGTGAAAGTACTTTCTTGGCTCCCACCTACATGGGAGAAATGATCACTGTAACAAAAAAAGAGAAAAAGTGTTTGTTTCTCCAGCGCGCGGCGAAGAAATAGCCGGAAGATGATTCGATGAGCCCTCTACCAGGCACGCAATTACAAACTGCAAAATAGACATGCAGTTGTAGATCTTCCATAAAAACAATTATATCGGTAGCATTTTTGTCTTTTTTAACAGTGACAGGCCTGTGGACATAGAATATCTGTTGTCGTATGACAAATTGAAAATTTCCTTTCAAATAATTTTTTTTCGAACTTTACAATATATAATGAATTCAGAGTACCAGCTGATGAAATTACCTCCGATTTATGACCGTGAAAGGGTTTCTCATATTTACTTACAACTATATACACTGTTATTAAATATACGATTGAGTTGAAATTTTCTCACACACACTGTAGGTTCTTTTTATGACCGCTCCGATCTAAGATCTTAGCAGTGTCCATACTTGTAATGAATCTGTGTAATCTTGTTAGCAGCAGCAATACAATATGCACTGAGAGCTTTTATAGTTAAATTTCATGAGATACCCAACACTCACAGTTAACAACATGGCAAATATAAAGCAACAAATAATGCAGATTCATTCACCACAAAAGCTTTCTCGACTCATATCGTCCTCTGTATCAATATACAGGAAATCCATGGAATCTGATAACTGATGAAAAAAGTTCGTCTGACGCTTCGATGGCTTCGTCTTTTTAGCAGCACTCAAGAATCGACAGCACGATGCGTTTGATTATGGTGGGAGCAGATGCTGCCTTTTCCATTCTGCTCTTTTGTTTCTCTCTACGAAGTGTGTCTTTTATTATAACGCTATGAGGTGCATAAAATGTTATCTCTTCTCGCTACCTATACTTCCCGACAACAATCAAAGCTAAGCCTGCAGAAGAAGAGGAGATAACGAAATTACACTTCCCGTGTTGGATCGGTATGTGATGGTATTTCTTTGATTAAGAATAGTAGTCAGATTTACTAATAACTGATGCGGTTGGGAAGGGTGTCACAAAGACACTGTATCTTCTCCGGAGACCAACCGTCCCCCAATTGACGTAATTTTCCTGGAGACTGGCTTGAAACGAAGTTAACGTGAGAGTGAATCCCATGCATGTTCCACTAGGGCAGATCTGGGCATCTCACTCGCCACAAAAGTTCCTCAGTATCACACAGACAGTTTCATAGAGACAAGTGGCATGTGTCGTCGACCATCATGCCGTTGTAAATTGTCACCACTATACAGCTGCATGAGCGGGAACACATGAAGACGCAGGGTGTCCATCACGAACAATTGTGGTGTCTATGTTCTCTCAACGACTACCTGCCATGAACCAAAATCATATCCGAAAGCTCCCAACATCATGACGCCAGTTTGTTTGTGCTTATCCAATACATCGGAAGAGTGTCGCCACCATATATTCCGACGACGTTCATCCGCGGTAGTGCATAACCGCGATTCTTCACTGAACACAACACGATGTTATTCGACAGCAGTCCATGCTTCCCCATCACAACGCCACTCCAAACGCAGCTGTTTGTGTTGTGGTGTTATCAGCAACCTACTCAAGAAAGGGTGAGGTCCACATTCGACTGCTGGTAGTACCCAAACAAAGGTGCGGAATGACACAGGATGTCAATTACTTGTTCTCGGATAGCAGGGCCGGCCGCGGTGGACTAGCGGTTCAGGCGCTCAGTCCGGAACCGCGCGACTGCTATGGTCACAGGTTCGAATCCTGCCTCGGGCATGGACGTGAGTGATGTCCTTCGGTTAGTTAGGTTTAAGTAGTTCTAAGTTCTAGGGGACTAATGACCACAGATGTTAAGTCCCATAGTGCTCAGAGCCATTTGAACCATCGGATAGCAGGCACAGATGTGACGGCTTACGATGTGTTTAGTGCACTGTACGGCGATCATCCATTGTGGTGGTTTGATGTTGCCGACCGCCCTCGCGTACCGTGTTGTGCAACATCTGGCCACAAATTCTGTCAGTCATCTAAACGGAAATCTACAGTGAGGTCGCTTTCAAACTCTGTAAGGTGCTGAAAATGCTGTCTCATACGAATGAACGAAATCACCGTATTCTTCGCAGTGATCAATCAACATCTGACGCTGTTCTCGCCTCATATAAACCCTAGCACAACACTAAAAACACTCGTAACAACACTGCACATGAACCAAACTAATGCACTCTGGTGGTCATTCTGCCTGCAATTCTAATCATTTAAAATTCTGGTCCTTTGCATACCATCCGATGACGTGCACTTGTCCGTAGTTACATAAACATCCGATTATTACTTCTAGAAGTTTCACGTTTTTTGTCGGGAAGTGTAGGTTTTTCCTTACGAATCGGAAATCTCGAAGGTGACAAATCATGCTCACTTCAGGAGCAAGATGAGAAAACACTATACTCCAATTACGTAAAAACAGATTGGTAGGTGGCCCAAACGTTGCTGGCTGACTTTGTGGTAATGCAAGACAACGGTTCCCCTATAATTCAGAGAGTTTGCGTCTCTCATCACTGCTATCACCTGTGGCAATATTGGTTAATGTAAAAAAGTTAGTACCACTTCGACTAGCTGGGTAAATTAGTTCAATGAGCGAAGGAAAGTAATGGTATACGATTTCCGATATAACCATTCCTAGTAAAACACTGTGGTCAAACGAATTTTGAGGTTAATGATCGTTTTACTTACATGGTTTAATTGAGTAATTAAAAGTGGTGTATTGATATTTCTTCAGTTAGCTGAAATTTCAGATAACGCGCAGTAAAAATGGCCAAAAAATAATATTTAAAAATCTGTTGGGCTTAGTTAAATACTAAAGTAAACTACGCCCGAACAGGCCATGAAGGGCCAACGGCACCGATCAGCCGCCGTGTCATCCTCAGCCCATGAAATTACGGGAATTCGTGACGAAATTCGCCCTTCGTCGTCTTGCCCGCCGTCCAATTCCTCAACTTACCATACACTGTCATTTTTCAGTTCCAACAACATTCCAAGAAATCAACTTACAAGAAAACCAAGTTATACAGGGAGTTACAAAAAGGTACGGCCAAACTTTCAGAAAACATTCCTCACACACAAATAAAGAAAAGATGTTATGTGAACATGTGTTCGGAAACGCTTAATTTCTATGTTAGAGCTCATTTTATTTTCGTCAGTATGTTCTTCCACCTACGCTCAATGGAGCACGTTATCATTACTTCATACGGGATACTCTACCTGTGCTGCTAGAACATGTGTCTTTACAAGTACGACACAACATGTGGTTCATGCACGATGGAGCTCCAGCACATTTCAGTCGAAGTGTTCGTACGCTTCTCAACAACAGATTCGGTGACCGATGGATTGGTAGAGGCGGACCAATTCCGTGGCCTCCACGCTCTCCCGACCTCAACCCTCTTGACTTTCATTTATGGGCGCATTTAAAAGCTCTTGTCTACGCAACCCCGGTACCAAATGTAGAGACTCTTCGTGCTCGTATTGTGGACGGCTGTGATACAATACGCCATTCTCCAGGGCTGCATCAGCGCATCAGGGATTCCATACGACGGAGGATGGATGCATGTATCCCCGCTAACGGAGGACATTTTCAACATTTCCTGTAACAAAGTGTTTGACGTGACGCTGGTAGGTTCTGTTGCTGTTTGTTTCCATTCCATTATTAATGTGATTTGAAGAGAAGTAATAAAATGAGCTCTAACATGGAAAGTAAGCGTTTCCGGACACATGTCCACATAACATATTTTCTTTCTTTGTGTGTGAGGAATGTTTCATGAAAGTTTGCCCGTACCTTTTTGTAACACCCTGTATATAGATTTACGAGCTTCGAGCACTATTTCAGGGACATCACACGAAGAAATTAAAGACAATTTATCCACAAATGCTGTGATGTTCGAGGTGGCGACGTAAACTCACAAGCATTTCGCTCCAAATCACATTTTTGGTTATTGCAAGCTATTCAAATGGCGGGTGAAACGTTTGGCCTTGAAACACTTGACTTGTCGCTGTAGGTCTCGAATGATATAGTATGAAGACTTTAATCTTGCATCATCATTGTGCAATGCTAAATTCTTCACCTTAGTATCTTATTTTCGTTATCCAGCTTTCCCGTAGACAGCATGTTGAATAATGATATGTTTGCATCTATGCTTCACAAGCTACGACTTGTTACCGAACATCCTTTCGGTACCAATAGTGCTTAACCACACTTTTATCCAGTCGTGGATGTTGCGATCGGATAACGGCTGTAGGAAAGCCGTCATACGATCTTCAGTACCTCTGATTTCCGCCTTAGCCTTTTCGAAAAATTTACGAAACGTGATTCAGTTTTGTTTTACTTTCATGGAACGTTACCTGCAAAATTTCAATATTGATGGACAACGTCTCAATTGTTGAATCTGCCATTGCAGGTTTTCAGCATCCCCACGACACTTTTGCGCTTTCTACACACATCCGTGATAGAATGATCCACCGTCTTTTAGATCCCCTTTATATCCATTATCAGTCCTTCCAGGTAATTATGGTGAATTGCAGAGCAGTGCTTAATAATGGGTAAGAGTCCATCGAGCGATGCTCCTGTAAAATACTTCGTTCATCAGCTAATCACGTTTACTCAGGTATCAGTATTGTTAAATAATAATACTTTCTAGTACTTCTTGGAAAACGTTTGGGTAAATAGTTGAGCGGCGCAGAGCAATGAGGATAAAGAGGAGGAGTCTCGTACATGGAGCGTTCATTAACCAATGCAACACGTTTCTTTCTGAAAGCAAGTTCATTTTATACACTATATTATTCGCCACTGTTTCGGCTACAAAACTGTATTTTTCAACATGAGACGAACTTACGTCATCTTACTGGAAGCGCCTTTGTACCCTCGCACTACTTTACTTGTCGCCGTCGGAGCCAAATCTTGCAGCGTCGATAAACTTCCCATCATCCAAGTACTGCTTCCCATGGAGTGCATCTTTCATTGGGCCAAACAGGTGGAATTCGGAAGGTCTAGTTCGGAGCTGTTGGGTAGACGAGGCAGAACAGGGCAACGATGTTCTGTGAGATTCTTCGCATGGGCAGACTCGTGTGAGGCCTTGCATTTTCATGGAGGAGGTGAAATTCGTTTGCATTTTTGTGTCGACGAACATGCTGAAGTCGTGTCTTCATCTTCCTGAGGGTATCACAGTACACTTCAGAGTTGATCGTTGCACCATGAGGGAGGCAGTGAAACAGAATAACTGCTTCAGAGTCCCAGAAGGCCATCTTAATACCTTTACCGGCTGTGGGTGCGGCTTTGAACTTTTTCTTCGGAAGAGAGGTGTTGTGGACCCACCCTATGGACTGTAGTTTTGTTTGCGGTTCGAAGTGATGAACCCATCTTTCGTCGCCTGTGTTCGACAAAAAAGTGTCATAATCAGCCTCGTAACGCGCAAACAATAACGCACAGATGCCGGCGAGGAACTCAGCGGACCAACACGGCTGACTAACCCAACTGGTGGACGGGTGTATCAGTGCTACCAAAAGAGACGTCCATCTGACCAGAGAGGTACTTCACTGTGACCCATCGATCACCTCGAATGAGACTGTCCGCACGATAAAACACAACAGCAGTCACAGCTGTGTGTGGCCGGTCGGCAGGCGGGAGATCGGACAGGTTTGCGCGACCGTGTTGGGATCATGACAGACGCCTTGCCCAACGGCTCGCCGTGCTTTTGTGCAATGTCATGCCTCCATAGACATTCTTTAGGCGCCTATGAGTACCTGTGATGCTCAGGGATTTCCAGCTAAAGACACTCAACAACAGCTCTCTGCTTGTAACGCACCTCTGTCACAAATGGCGTTTTCGTTCCCGAGATACATTGTAGGTACTTCTTACCTCAAGATAATTATTAATACGTTGATTGCCACCATACCGCCGCCAGCCACAGCAGAGCCCGTCGCCGTGGCGTGGCAGGTGTGGTGGTGAAACATCCATCAGTCTCCACGCGATAGTCAAAGTGTTACCTTGATTCGTTCCACTGAATTAAGTTGTTGTTGTTTGTTGTTGTTGTTGTGATCTTCAGTCCAGAGACTGGTTTGATGCAGCTCTCCATGCAACTCTATCCTGTGCAAGGTTCTTCATCCCCCAGTACCTACTGCAACCTACATCCAACTGAATCTGTTTAGTTTATTCATCTCTTGGTCTCCCTCTACGATTTTTACCCTCCACGCTGCCCTCCAATACTAAATTGATGATCCCTTGGTACCTCAGAATGTGCTGTACCAACCGATCCCTTCTTCTAATCAAGTTGTGCCACAAATTTCTCTTCTCTCCGATTCTATTTAATACCTCCGCATTAGTTATGTGATCTACCTATCTAATCTTCAGCATTCTTCTGTAGCACCACATTTCCAAAGCTTCTATTCTCTTGTTGTCTAAACTACTTATCGTCCACGTTTCACTTTCACACATGGCTACACTCCAAAGAAAAACTTTCAGAAACGACTTCCTGACACTTTCTTCAGAAATGCTTTCCTTGCCATCGCCAGTCTACATTTTATATCCTCTCTACTTCGACCATCATCTCTTATTTTGCTCCCCAAATAGCAAAACTCATTTACTACTTCAAGCGTCTCATTTCCTAATATAATTCCTGCAGCATCAGCCGATTTAATTCGACTACATTCCATTATTCTCGTTCTGCTTTTGTTGAGGTTCATATTATATCCCCCTTTCAAGACACTATCCATTCCGTTCAGCTGCTCTTCCAAGTCCTTTGCTGTCTGGCACAACTACAGTGTCATCGGCGAACTTCAAAGTTTTTATTTCTTCTCCATGCATTTTAATTCCTACTCCAAATTTTTCTTTTGTTTCCTTTACTGCTTGCTCAATATACATATTGAATAACATCCTGGAGAGGCTACAACCCTGTCTCACTCCCTTCCCAATCACTGCTTTCCTTTCATGCCCCTCGACTCTTATAACTGCCATCTGGTTTCTGTACCAGTTGTAAATAGCCTTTCGCTCCTTGTATTTTAGCTCTGCCACCTTCAGAATTTAAAAGAGAGTATTCCAGTCAACATTGTCATAAGCTTTCTCTAAGTCTAGAAATGCTAGAAATGTACTTTTTCCTTTCCTTAATCTATTTTCTAAGATAAGTCGTAGTTAAGGATGAGTAAATTTTAAGTATTATATTGGAGCAGATATATTTCAGTTCTGAAATAGTAAGCGTCGTCACTTAATCCATTTTACTAAGAAAATATACTGAGGTCACAAAAACAGTGGGGTCCTAATATTGTGTCGGACCTCCTTTTGCCCGGCGTAGACGTGAGGTGGCCTCTAAATGTCGTTAGAAGTCTCGTGCAGAAATATTGAGCCATGCTTCCTGTATAGCCGTCCATAATTGCGAAAATGTTGCCAGTGCAGGATTTTGCGCACAAACTGACCTCTCCATTACGTCACATAAATATTTAATGGGATTCATGTCGGTAGATCTGAGTGGCCAAATCATTTGCCCCAACCGCCCAGAATGTCCTTCAAACATATCGTGAACACTTGTGGCCTGATGACATGACATCGTTGTTTGGATAAAATGAATAGCCGCGGATGGTCTCCAACCGGCTGAACATAACATTTTTTAGTGAGTTATAGGTTCAGTTGGGCCAGAGGACCCAGCCCATTCCATGTAAACACAACGCACGCCATTATGGAGCCTTCACCAACTTACACATTGGCTTGTTGACAGCTTGCGTCCATGGCTTCGTCGGGTCTGCACTACAGTCGAACGCTCCCATCAGATCTTACGAACTGAAATAGGGTCTCATCTGACGGGTCACGATGTGGTGACGAGCCCTTGAAAGGCGCTGCAGGCGATGTCGTGACGTTAGCAGAGGCAATCGCGTCGGTCGTCTCCTGCCGTAGCCCATTAAGCCAAAACTTCGGCGCACTGACATCACGCATACGCCCTGCCTCGTTTTCTGCCGTTATTTCATGCAGCCTTGCTGGTCTAAGCAAACGCCGCTGCTGTCGGTCGTTAAGTGAAGGCTGACGGCGTCAGTGTTGTTTTGGCTAAAGGTAAAGCCTGAAATGTCGTATGCTCAGCACGCTCTCGACACTGTGGATCTCAGAATATCGAACTCCTTAACGAATTCCGAAATGGAATGTCCAATTCGTCTATCTCCAACTACCAGTCCGCGTTCAGAACCTGCAAATTGCCGTCGTACGGCCATAATCACGTCGGAATCCTTTTCACGTGAATACCTCGAGTACAAATAACAGCTCTTCCATTGCAGTGCCGTTTTATACCTTCTCTACGCGATGCTACCGCCATCTGGATATGTGCATATCACCACCTCATGACTCCTGACACCTCAGAGCATAATATTGCATAAGAAGGAACAGTTAGTCCTTGGTTTCATGGTCAAAAACCGTAAGATAAAAAGCAATATGTAGTGCTCGTATGTCACAAGACACAGCGTTGCTTTTCGGTTTGCAGGTTTCTGATGTGTCTTTGTAACTGCCAGTGGCGTGTAAGTGTTTCACGGTCACGGGTCTGCAAGAACGATCAGTATAAACGATGGGATTCGTGGAGGACAGAACCGATGGAGAGAGTGTGAGGCACTGGGGGTCGATGAGTTTGGTTGGGCTGTGGTGAGTTGCGGCGTTTGATAAGGTCTGTTGAAGAAAGGTGGCTGAGTGGTGGATGTTACTTTAGAGTTGGAAAGGATGGCTGAAGATCTGCGTATCAGTGGATTCTCTGCTCGCACTCCTGTTAGTACTGAAGTAGTCCTGTATATGTTTAGGGAAAGGCATTATAAGTGGGTGCATGTGTGATGTGAGTTGTGAAGAGGATAGTGAGTAGAACAGACAACTGATGACTTCGAGTCGAGTCGAGGGCTTCTGCAACAATGCGCTGAAGGAGGCTAGCAGACGAGATTATGACGCTTGATGTGACTGAACTAGGATGTTTCTGTGGTGACCAATAGTAACTCAGGGCATGTATGCTGTCGAATAATGGCGACGTCACCGTCGAAGGAGTCAGTAAACCAACATCACCGCTGGAATTCGACAAGGCATCGGTTAAGGTCAGCAGCAGAAGTATGTATCGAAATGTTTTCTCTATATGGATGACGAAATCGTACGGGATAGTATGTTCGAGTCGCATATTTACAGGGTTACAAGTAATAGTTATGGTTTTGAGGAAGAGAGTAAGGATGAGATGTTCGGTAGGGGTATTTCAGAAGAGTTGCCACCGAACAGAGATTTTCCTGTAGTGGCCAATATCAACCTCATCTCTTGCCGTGAGACATGGATTACCCGTGCTGTGTAGATTGAAGAGCAAATTTTGGATATTCTGATGGTGTTGTAGGAAGGTTTTATTCGGGATTTAGGTATCAATATGGTGTAGGGAGAAGCTGTTCGTGAATAGGATTTTCTTGGCAGAGATGAAGCGAATATTTTGGAACAGGTTATTGTACGAGAGTGTTTTGTACCTAGAGGATAGTACATCTAGGAACATATGATGTTTTTTGTTCAGTACTTCCGTCTAGTGACTGATTTTAGAACTACACGAAGGAATGTATGTTAGAGACTGCCATAAGAAATAGCTCTCTTTGCTGCCCCGTCTTCTGCAAGCTTCTTCATCTCCGAGTAGCTATTGCAACCCCCATCCAATCGTGCCCGTTTACTGTACACGTCTCTTGGTCTCTCTCAGCAATTCTTCCCCCTTCCCCCTTTCCCACCCATCACACGCCTCCAATAATAAACCGTCGACTGTTGCATGTATCAGAACGTGTCCTATCAACCGATCCCTTCTTTTGGTCAAGTTATGCCACGAATTTCTTTTCTCCCCAGTCCTATTGAGTACTTCCCCTGAGTGACGTGATCCACCCTTCTCGTCTTCATTATTTTCTCGTCTGAACTGCTTATCCTCCACGTTTCGCTTTCGTAAACGACTACACTCCAGATATATATCTTCAGAAAAGACTTTCTCTCATTTAATTTAATATTTGTTGTCAACATATTTCTCTTTCTCAGAAAAGCGTTTATTCCATGTGCCATTTCAACATTTTACATCCTCTCTGCTCTGACCATAGTAAATTAATTTACTGCCCAAATACCAAAACCCTCTTACTCAAATTAGTTTCTCATTTCCTTATGTAACTCCCTCAATTTAGCCTGATTTAATTCGACTACGTTCCATTACCCTTGATTTGCTTTGGTTAATGTTCGTTATTGTGTAGTAGAGTAAAAGTGTAACTGATAGACAAGTGTATACAGGATTGACAAGATTTTTTCTCGATTGTAATATCAGAAACAGAATGCAGCACACAAAAATTGAATGCGTGCATTTAAAATGAGAAGACCAAAAAATTAACTTCGATTATAGATCTTGTGCTAGAGGCGATAGGCTGAAAAGTTTTCCAAGATACAACGCTCCCTTTACTGCTGCTGTGCCGTGATTTAAGAATAGAAATTGTTTCGGGTGGCAAAGTGTTCCTAATGGTCTAGGGGTAGCGTGTTTGATCACTTATCAAAACGTCCCCACTCCCGTGTTAGAATCCCGCAAGCGCTTAAATTCTCAATAAAAATCATTGTCAGTGACGGCCGATAACTTCCGGCAAAAGAAGTCACTCTCATTCACGCAACGGAATTTTCAAGGAGGGTGATGGAGCGGAGAGAGGTTCAGGGTGATGTCTTGTCTTTGGTGTGGAAAACTGCTGCTAAAGGCGGAAGAATCACCAATGATCAACGACATGAGGACGCAGAAGGGAATGGACACCACTGCATTAAAGACATGTACTGTGTATCCACAGGGCAAGTGGCTCGTAATTGGAAAATGTCATGGTGATTGACCTCTCCATCGACAAAATATTCTGGACTAGTCCCCCATTCCGATCACCGAGATGGACGGCCAGGACTTAATAACCAACGCTAGGATAACGTTCCATGAGTCGCAGCGTGAGTGTGGTGAGAAAACTAGAAAATTGGAAAAAGGAAATGCTAATGCTCAATCTGGATATAGCGGGGGTCAGTGAAGATTTCTAGTCAAATGCCTATAAGGAATATCAACAGCAGCAGACAATGGTATAACGGGAATGTGATTCGCTATGAATAGGAATATAGGGCAGAGAGTAGGTTACTGTGATCAGTTTAATGATGGGATTGTTCTCATCAGAATCGACAGCAAATCAACAACGACAACGATAGTTAAAGTATAAATGCCGACGTCGCAAGCTGAAGACCAAGAGAGACAGGAAGTATATGACGATATTGGTCGGGTAACTTAACACGTAAAGGCAGATAAAAATGTAATAGACACGGGGGATTGGAACGCGATTGTAGGAGAAACACTAGAAGAAAGAGTTATGGGTGACTGTGGCCTTGGAATGAGAATGAAGGAATTCTAAGTGAGTTCTCCAATAAATTTCAGCCGGTAATGGCAAATATTCTATTCAAGAATCACAAGAGCAGAATATACGGAGAGATTTCAGTTAGGTTACATCATAGTCAGGCAAAGATTCCGGAATCAGGCACTTATTGTAAAGCGTACCCGGGAGCAGATATAGACTCAATCACAATTTAGTTGTGATGAAGAGTAGGCTGAAGCATAAGAGGCTAGTCAGCTAAAAGCAATGTGCAAGGAAGTGGGATACGAAAGTGCTAAGGAATGAAGACATGCGCTTGATCATCTCTGAGGCTATAGATACCGAGATAAGGCATAGGTTAGTAGGCAGTTCAATTGAAGAGGAATGGAAAAGTCTAAAAAGGACAATCACAGAATTTGGAAAGAAAAACACGGGCGCAAAGAATGTAACTGTAAGGAAACCGTGTGTTACACAGGAAATACTTCAAAATACTTCAGTTAATCAATGAAAGAAGGAAGTACTAAAACGTTCACGGCAATCCAGGAATACAGAAATGCAAGTCACTTAGGAATGAATTAAACAGGAAGTGCAGCGAAGGCAAGGCGAAATGGATGCAGGAAAATGCGAAGAAATGGAAAATAAATGATTGTCGATAGGACTGACTTAGGATATAAAAAGCCAAAACAACCTTCGGTGAAACTGAAGCAAGGGTGGCACATTAAGTGTGCAGTGGACATTCCAGTGTTAAACGTAGAGAAGAGAGCGGATAGGTGGAAAGAGTACAACGAAGACCTCTACGAAGGGAAGAGTTGTTTGATGATTTGGTAGGAGAAGAATAACCAGTTATTATACACTCCTGGAAATGGAAAAAAGAACACATTGACACCGGTGTGTCAGACCCACCATACTTGCTCCGGACACTGCGAGAGGGCTGTACAAGCAATGATCACACGCACGGCACAGCGGACACACCAGGAACCGCGGTGTTGGCCGTCGAATGGCGCTAGCTGCGCGGCATTTGTGCACCGCCGCCGTCAGTGTCAGCCAGTTTGCCGTGGCATACGGAGCTCCATCGCAGTCTTTAACACTGGTAGCAAGCCGCGACAGCGTGGACGTGAACTGTATGTGCAGTTGACGGACTTTGAGCGAGGGCGTATAGTGGGTATGCGGGAGGCCGGTTGGACGTACCGCCGAATTGCTCAACACGTGGGGCGTGAGGTCTCCACGGTACATCGATGTTGTCGCCAGTGGTCGGCGGAAGGTGCACGTGCCCGTCGACCTGGGACCGGACCGCAGCGACGCACGGATGCACGCCAAGACCGTAGGATCCTACGCAGTGCCGTAGGGGACCGCACCGCCACTTCCCAGCAAATTAGGGACACTGTTGCTCCTGGGGTATCGGCGAGGACCATTCGCAACTGTCTCCATGAAGCTGGGCTACGGTCCCGCACACCGTTAGGCCGTCTTCCGCTCACGCCCCAACATCGTGCAGCCCGCCTCCAGTGGTGTCGCGACAGGCGTGAATGGAGGGACGAATGCAGACGTGTCGTCTTCAGCGATGAGAGTCGCTTCTGCCTTGGTGCCAATGATGGTCGTATGCGTGTTTGGCGCCGTGCAGGTGAGCGCCACAATCAGGACTGCATACGACCGAGGCACACAGGGCCAACACCCGGCATCATGGTGCGGGGAGCGATCTCCTCCACTGGTCGTACACCTCTGGTGATCGTCGAGGGGACACTGAATAGTGCACGGTACATCCAAACCGTCATCGAACCCATCGTTCTACCATTCCTAGACCGGCAAGGGAACTTGCTGTTCCAGCAGGACAATGCACGTCCGCATGTATCCCGTGCCACCCAACGTGCTCTAGAAGGTGTAAGTCAACTACCCTGGCCAGCAAGATCTCCGGATCTGTCCCCCATTGAGCATGTTTGGGACTGGATGAAGCGTCGTCTCACGCGGTCTGCACGTCCAGGACGAACGCTGGTCCAGCTGAGGCGCCAGGTGGAAATGGCATGGCAAGCCGTTCCACAGGACTACATCCAGCATCTCTACGATCGTCTCCATGGGAGAATAGCAGCCTACATTGCTGCGAAAGGTGGATATACACTGTACTAGTGCCGACATTGTGCATGCTTTGTTGCCTGTGTCTATGTGCCTGTGGTTCTGTCAGTGTGATCATGTGATGTATCTGACCTCAGGAATGTGTCAATAAAGTTTCCCCTTCCTGGGACAATGAATTCACGGTGTTCTTATTTCAATTTCCAGGAGTGTAGAAGACTTGGGGGATCCAGTGTTAGAATCAGAATTTAAAAGAGCTTTGGAAGACTTAAGACAGAATGAGGCAGAAGACATAGATAATATTCCATCAGAATTTCTACAATCATTCTGGAAAACTGTCAACAAAACGACAATTCACGTTAGTGCGTAGAATGTGTGAGTCTGGTCATATACCATCTGACTTCTAGAAAAACATCATCCACACAATTCTGAAGATTGCAAGAGCCGACAAGTGTGAGAATTATCATACAATTAGCTTAACAGCTCATGCATCAAAGTTGCTGACAAGAATAATATACAGAAGAATGGAATATAAAATTGAGGATGTTTTAGAGTAATATCAGTTTGGCTTTAGGAAAGGTAAAGGTACCTGAGAGGCAATTCTGTCGTTGCGGTTGGCAATGGAAGCAAGACTGAAGATAAATCGAGACACATTCAGAGGATTCATCTACCTGTAAAAAGCGTTTGACAATGTAAATATGGTGCAAAATGTTCGAAATTTTGGGAAAATAGGAGTATGCTACAGGAAAGACTGATAATATACCGTATTTACAAGAACTAAATGGGAACAATAAGAGTTAGAGACGAAGAAAGAAGTGCTCAGATTAAAAGGGGTGTTAGGCGGAATGTAGTCTTTTCCCCCGCTGTTCAGTCTATACAACGAAGAAGCATTTGCGAAAATAAAAGAAAGCTTCTAGAATGGAATTAATGCTCAAGATCAAAGGATATCAATGATAAGACTTCCAGATAACATTGTTCTCTTCAGTGAAAGTGAAGAAGAGTTAAGGAGCTACTGACTGAAATGAACTGTATAATGAGTACAGAATATGGACTGAGAGTGAACAGAAGAAAGACGAACGTAACGAGAAACAGCAGAAATAAGAACAGCTAAAAACATAATATCACTATTGGTGTCACGAAGTACATGAAGTTAAGGAACTCTGTTACCTGCCGGCCGCCGTGGTCTCGCGGTTCTAGGCGCGCAGTCCGGAACCGTGCAATTGCTATGGTCGCAGGTTCGAATCCTGCCTCGGGCATGGATGTGTGTGATGTCCTTAGGTTAGTTAGGTTTAAGTAGTTCTAAGTTCTAGGGGACTAATGACCACAGCAGTTGAGTCCCATAGTGCTCAGAGCCATTTGAACCATTTTTGAACTCTGTTACCTAGGCAGAAAAGCAACCCATGACGGTCGGAGAAACGACGACGTAAAAGGCAGTATAGCACTGGCAAAAAGGATATTCCTGGTGAAGAGAAGCGTACTAGTATCAAGGATATGCCTTAACTCGAGAAATAAATCTCTAAGAATGTGCGTTTGAAGCCTATCATGGCATGGTAGTGAAACATGAATTGTGCGAAAATCAGAAAAGAAGAAAATCGAAGCATTTCAGGTGATGTTTTACAAAAGAATGCTGTAAATATAGGAGTTAATGAGGTAACAGATAAAGAGGTTCTCTGGAGGATAGTCGAAGAAAAGAATATATGGAAAACACTGACAAGAAGAAAGACGAAGGGACAGGATGGTAGAACGCGTGTTAAGACATCAGGGAGTAAATTCCATGCTACTAGAGGAAAATGTAGATGGTAAAAACATGGGAGGAAAACAGAGATTGGAATACGCCCTTCAAATAATTGAGGGCATAGGTTGCAGGTGCTACCCTGAGCTGAAGAGGAGAGAAACTTGTGGCTGGTCTCATCAAACCAATCAGAAGACTGCGTACAAATGACAACTCCACCAATTGCCATTTAACACCTTGAGTATGTGACACTACCGCCATCGGTAAATGTGCATGTCGCTATTCCATGACTGACACGTCAGTGTATAGTGTGAAATTTGGCGATATCGGAGCATAAATTTTATTTGCTGCGTTTCGTATTTAAAGCGCAGCCTTGATAGTTATTTTAAATGTGAAACCTTTTCAATCGTAACAATATGGGTTCAATTTATATTAGTTTCATTATTATTATCGTTATTGTGCTCAAATGCTTAATTTTAACTGTGACTAATCCACTTTTCTGTTCCTCGCCAGGTCTGTACAAGAACGCCATAGCAATGAGCGGGTCAGCACTGAGCCCCTGGGGTTTCTCCAAAAACGCAACAGACAGAGCAATACGTTTCGCGAGGAACTTGGGATTCACAGGCCAGAATACCACAGATCTTTTAGATTTTCTCAAAACTGTGGATGCACGGACTCTAACCAGAGACATTAACTCCGCCCTTTCAGAGGAGGTATGTACCTACTCTTAGTGAATCTCCCGTGCTTACGTCAAAAAGGTTCATATGTACTGTACGTCGTAACTACAAGGACATACTGAGAAGTATTGCCTTCGATTTTTTTGTGTGAAAACCCTTACAGCTTTTTAAAAAAGACAAACGTTATTAAATTTCTACATTTTTATACTTCATGTCTACACATTTATTTCCCATCATAGTTAACTATGGCGACGGACACTTTTCTCCCATCGAAAGACCAGTTCGTTGATACCGTCACCGTAGTATGTTGGACTTCGTTGGTGGAGCCACAGGATCATCTCTGCTTGCACCGCTTCATCACTATCACAGAAAAGTCGTCTAAAGTGTTCTTAAGTTCTGGAAACAGATGAAGATCGGATAGGGCCGGGTCGGGACTGTTCGGAGGATGATCGATGACAGAGAAATGAAGGCGTACTGCACTTCGATAGAAGAATTTTCAAAGAAATATCGAAACGTAACTGCTGATGACCGTTCACAGCTAAGCTTGAGTGTAGAACCATCTATTCTAGTGTAGTGAGGGGACGTACTTTGACCGGAACTACTATATAATCATTCTAACGCCCTTAATCGGGGAATACAGTGGTTCCGAAATGACATAAGAACAGCTCTATCTTCATTAATAGATGTAGAATAGTTCTTCAACCATCTATATTCTAGTCCGCCCTCTAATACAACCTTCATCTGCCTACATGAAAGTCTTCTCTGAGAAGAATTGGACGAGTCAACTAGATAATGCGCCATGCATCTAATAATATTCACAGATGGCCGGAAAAACACGCTCAAGACCTCAGTATATATCCTTGATCTACAAATTTCCCCTATCGTAAAGCCTATCGATCATATATAGAGTCCTCCGAGCCATAGCCTGTGGTTTGTAAGTTACCAAGACTGCAGTAAACAATACTGTCCATGCTGTCAGAATAATGTCGCATGGACGCGTGATAAGAGTCACCTACCTCACACGGACTACAAATCTGCAGCTCCATACTCTTCGAAATTTTCATTTCTGATCTGGTATTGTAAGTAGGCCGTTTAGGTTTTTATATTGGTAACGCCACGTAGCGCTCTGTATGAAAATCACTGACCGTGCTGTGTGCGGTCTGTGGCTGGTTTGCATTGTTGTTGACTGTTGTAGTGTTGGGCAGTTGGCTGTTAACAGCGCGTAGGGTCGCTGAGTTTGAGGTGAGACGCCAGCAGTGGTGGATGTGGGGAGAGAGATGGCTGAATTTTGAGAGCCGATGATCTGGACGTGTGTCCATCACATACAGTAAATTTTTAAGACTGGATGTCACGAACTGATATTTGCTAACTATGCCTATCAGTAGTTAGTGCCTTCAGTAGTTTGAATCTTTTATTTAGCTGACAGTAGTGGCGCTCGCTGTATTGAAGTAGCTTGAGTAACGAAGATTTTTGTGAGGTAAGTGATTTGTGAAAGGTATAGGTTAATGTTAGTCAGGGCCATTCTTTTGTAGGGATTATTGAAAGTCATATTCCGTTGCGCTAAAAATATTGTGTGTCAGTTTAAGCACAGTCATGTATAATTTTTCTAAGGGGACGTTTCAGTATATATTTCCATTATGGGTCTCTGTAATCGCTACGGACGCTGAGCCAGTTGGAGCAAGTTTACATCACTTTATTCAAACTCTGTAATGATTCGTCCTGTATTCACACTCTGCAGAAAGCACGATCATTCTGACTTTGTAATACTGTGTGGTTGACTTTGATATGCGCTGCGATACAGGAACGATAGCCGTCTACTCGAAGCTTTCCCTTCTGACGTTGCAGCGACGTAAAAGTGGCGGTCATAGAAACTGGAATTTCAAGGATGAAACGCTTTACGTAACATGGGATTAGAGAGTGCAACAATGTCAATGAATGCTTGGACAACTATCTAACGAAATGAAGATTCGGTGTGACTAGTTTTTGGCCTCGTAGCAGTATGCAACGTAGTCCTTGCATCTACGTACGACGTACTAGCTGGCCCTGTAGTTCAGACCGAGTGATAAGTCTTGAAGAATGGGATCAAACGCAGTGTATAATTTTTCATATGAAACTGAGTGAAGTAAACCGCTCTACCAACATTCTTTTATTTTTTATGAATTTCTTTGGCCTAGGAGCTTTGGAAATCTCAGGCTGCTTCTCGTAAGTGACTGTCATTCTTACTGTGGGACTCGTGACACATATCATTACACAGAAGACGAAAATTAATGGCTAACAAATCAAAGATAAACTTATTGACAGTACAAGTGCTCGAATGTAGTCCTATTAATATTGTCAATTCTACTTCAGAGACTACAGATTTTCATTAGTAATAATATTGGTGTGCAGAATGTTTGTTTAGTAGTAGTAGCAATGTATCATTTAACGTGATGTACTAGGTTGAAAACATCTTTGAATTCTAATAAGTGGAAGAAAATAGAATGGTGAAAATATTTTAAGACATTTTATCTTTGTTGTAGTCAAAAAACTTATCTCTTACATACGGTTGCATTTACTTACTTGCTCTTTCTACTTCGTCTAAATTTTTCGTGTAACTTGTTACACTTATTTTGAGTTACTGTGTCTGTAAATGTAAATATACGAATACCTTTTGTGACAGGACAGTCTGAGTCTCACCAATTGCGTCTGGGCACCCAGCGCCGAACCAGAACATGAGGCAGCATTTATCACTGAAGAACCGTGGCAGCTGGTGGCTCAAGGTCGCTACAATTACGTCCCATTCATGACGGGAGTCACGGACCTCGAACAAGTTAACGTTGTTTACGGTTTGTATGGAAGGGATTTATATGTTCCTTTTTCATGATAACATCCAATACTTTGCAGATAATATTCTAAGTACAAAGCACCATTTGTTTCCACGTAACTGCAGATGAACAAGTCACTACCAAAACGAAGGCGACTGATATTAAAAATTTAAACCAATGCAATACCAGTAGTAGCATAGCTACATGGGGTGTACATTAAATAATGAATCAAATTTTTTTCTCGACCAATATCGGTTGAAAAAATGAGGAATTTGTTGCAGGACATGGTGGAATTTTTCAGCTTCAACGCCTATAGGTTCATTAAGTTTCGATAGGTGGCGACACTACACATAGCTTTCAAAATGACGTCCGCAACGGAGGTGGGTTCCAAGGAGACAGCTATCACTGAGTTTCTTTTGGTGGCAGTCCAGAGCATCACAGACATTCATAAGCGCTTGTAGAACGTCTATGGAGACCAGGCAGTCAACAAAAGCAGGGCGAGGTGTTGGGCGAAGCGTCCGTCATGATCGGAACAAGGTCGCACCAACCTGTTCCACTTCCCGCTTGCCGCACAGCAACGCACGGATCTGACTCCTCCTATGCTACCCTCAGGAAACTGAAGAAACGACTTCAGCCTGTCCATGGACACAATAATGCAAATGGACTTCTCCTTCTTCATGACAACGGAAGGCCTCTTAGTAGTCCGTGAACCCGAGAAGAGCTCACAAACCTTCGTTGGACTGTTCTTCCTCATCCACACCTACAGCTCCGATCTCGCACCATCCGATTTCCATCTGTTTGGCCCGATGAAGCAGGCACTCTGCGGGAAGCAGTACGTGTAGGGTGGAGAGGCTAGTGATGTAGCTCCGATGTCGACCAGCTGAGTGGGACCACGCGGACGTGCAGACCCCACCAGTAAGGCGGGGTAAGGCCATCACACTGAACGGGGATTATTTTGAAAAATAGGATTCGTAGCCAAAGGGCTGGAGAATACTGTGGTGTGCTGGAATCTTGAATAAAAGCAACCTGACCTGCTTGCAGAAAAGAAGTATGTTGCTTTACTTATTGAACGCTCCTCGTAGAAGTATCTAGCATAGTAATAGGGGAATTCGCATTAATTGAAACAAGTGCTAATGAAAATATATCACCTATAGTGTGCGTTACCTAGACTGCATATCATAATGTCACGATATTATGCACCTGTACTGTTAGTCTGTGTCAGGAGGGTGTCGAATGGACGCCAGTATTGGCAAGCGATTTAAGACTACATGCAAAGTTAAATAACGTATTTTTTTTATTTATACAAGTATTATAAATGGTAAGCAGTTACGAATAATAACGTAATTGAATGTCAGTGTCGAAAGGAATATTATGATAGGGGTAAGTTAAAAACAGCACTAAGTATATGAGGAGTAGAGAAGCTGTAATCCGTATATTGACTGTTTATCATCAGGAAGAAGTGATCATAGATCAACACTGACCACCGTAAATTCAGTGCTTCAGAACTGATCATTGAATTACTCATTTCCGTGAATTACATTATTATCTACAATCTGTGTCTCGTTGTCAGGTTTTTCGGTATTATGTCTCACGTCATGTATCAGACTGAGCCGTGCCGCGGCTCGCATTGGTGCTGTTTGTAGGTTTCCGCCCTCTATTGCAGGCCAGACGGTATCGTTTAGTTGGCATGATCGCGGTTGGTTGTCTTCTTCTCATGTTGAATGGAGCCACTCGGTTTCGCGAGCATTCCCTGTCCGCTAGTGGCAGCAGCGGCGGTTATCACTATGTGGTACGGTTGACCTACCTTTGGGGCGACTTCGTTGGTTTTCCGGGTCGTGTGAGAGGGCCAGTTCGGTTGAGGACTCAGGAGGAGCCTGGTCGGAGCAGTGGGAGAACACGCCGGGACAGCTGGGGGCGCTGATGTACTGCCGGATTGAAGGCCTGCGGTCACGAGGTTGTACGACCTCGTCGTAAACCAGATCCTGCTCTCTTTAAGAAGAGTGCATTTCCATTCAAATAGAGAAACCTCCACCATTGTGATATCTCCCGATTCTCCAGTGACTTGGGTTCGTGTTGTTGCTCGAAGTGTCGCCGAGGCGAAGAGCAGCGAGTGGAGTGCTTGGGGAAAGTGGATCTGATTAGCTTTCCTCGACTTATTACTACTATTTACAGCTTGTTATAATTTGTTAAGCTCAACCAGTGGTATTTTTCCTGCCTGGTGGCCGCTAACGCCCCATTTACCTGCCCTGGGGGTTACTGTATGTAACGGCAGTGTACGTTTCCTCGCCTTGCCGCTGCTGTCCGGTAAGGTGTGTAGTTTTGACAGCTTTCTTGATCGTAGGCCGTTTGTGATTCTTCTACTCTGGTGGTGGTGCTTCCTTTCTCGTTCTGAGCGCTGTGAGCACAGTATTCTGGAGGTGTAATGCAGTCTGCCGGTTCCAGCTTTGGCGTATTGTTCCATCGTTGCATTTGGTTTATCGGACGTCAGGTAGCTTCAACAAGATTATAATTAGTCATTCTTTAGACTGCCACTAGTCTGAGCTACCATTTGTGAATTGTATGCAACTCTTGGCTGCCTATCTCATCGCTTGCGAAAGTGTTTGTTGCCGGACCTTCTCAGAGGTCTATTCCTGGAGCACCGTCTGTGACTGGTCCTTGTGTTTTATTATTGTTCTATTTAGTACCATACCTTGTAATGCCTACATTAAAGGTTATGCATGTCAAGTTAATAGTTCCTGTCGCCTTCTGGAATAAATCTAGCAGTATCAGGGTTGTGTTACAAGGTTACCATCATCTTATTTCACCGAAGTTTACGAAGTCCTTTTAGCACTTTTCGTTATTTAGAGACAATTGCCAATTTTCGCACCACAGCGATATCTTTTCCAAATTGTTTCGCGATTTGTTTTGATCTTCTATGACTTCATTAGTCGATAAACGACAGCGTCATCTGCAGATAACCTATGACTGCTGCTCAGATTGTCTCCCAAATCGTTTATGTAGATAAGGAACAACAAAGAGTCTATAGCACTACCTTGGGGGACGCCAAAAATCACCTCTGCTTTACTGGATGACTTTCCGTCAGTTACTACGAAGTGTGACCTCTCTGACAGGAAATCACGAAACCAGTCACATAACTGAGACTATGTTCCATAACCACGTAATTTCACTAGAAGCCGATTGTGTTGTACAGTGTCAAAAGCCTTCCGGTATCTAGAAATAGGGAATTAATCTGAAATCCCTTGTCAATAGCACTCAACATTTCATGCGAGTAAAGAGCTAGTTGTGTTTCACAAGAACAATGTTTTCGAAATCCATGTTGACTTTGTGTCAATAGACCGTTTTCTCCGAGGTAATTCATAATGTTCGTACACTATATATGCTGACTGACAGAAACCAAGGACACAAAGAGCTAAATATAAGAATATATTTAGCAACAAAAAAATAAAATTGGTAAATAACAACTACAAAATTATGTGATTTTTAAGTCACTCTAGACATATTCACCTGACTATAATTGTTCCCATTGTGTTTAGGCCGAGGACTGTTATAATGCAACCATCAAGATAGTTTATACTGTGCAGGTCTTGAACTCTGTATGACTACTGCAACGCATAACCATTGAACATGCTTGGTATAATCAAGCATTGTTCTCGCTCTAGAATTTTCAACCACTCTCGCCTTCCCCCTTTCTCCCTCCCCCCTCCCCAACTCCCACAAACACTTTACCCTCCATTACCAAACTGACGATTCCTTAATGCCTTAGGAGGCGTTCTACCTAGCAATCCCTTCTCTTAGCCACGTTATGCCATAAAGTTTATTTTCTCTCCAATTCGATTTAGAGCCTCTTCATTAGCATTCTTGAGCATTTTTCTGTAGCACCACATTTCAAAAACCTCTCTTCTCTTCCTGCGTGAATTGCGTATCGCAAAGGCTTCAGTTCCGTACAAGGCTGTGCTCCGGGCAAATACCTTCATATAATACTTCCTAAAACTCAAATCTATTTTATTGCCAACAAATTTTTCTTCTTCAGAAACGCTTTGCTTGTCATTTCCAGTCCATTTTATATTTTCTCCGTCTCGGCCCTCGTCACATATGTGTGGAATGTTCAGTTGTCTAAAAGAGAAACAACACCTTACACCCTGGAAATCTAGCTGATTTAGTGGTCATTGTTTTGTTTCCTCACTGCAACGGAGTCAACATGGCATGTTATATCGAGTGTCTCCTGGAATTATCTCTACTGAAGTGGTCTGCTCAGGGCTCGGTACGCAAGAACCTTCTCTCAGGAAGAAAAGGCACAATACATTCATCAATGACCACATAAAATCGTAATTATCAGTTCGATAGTACTTGAGATATAAACACGACAGAGCAGTTCTGCTGGCTAGAATAAATGTCTCTGTTCGAGCAGTCAATAGTCTGATGAAGTAAAAGTTCGCTGTAGTGCACATTTACACTACTCTAACAGGAAAAAGTCAATGACAGGAAGGACCACAGCTGTGGACCGCTGTTCAAGAACACATCACACAGGATGGGGCAAATAAAAGCGCCCCGGGGAACAGAGTTCCAAGGTACAAGGAAACACAGCAGAGGAAAGGAAATAGTAGTCGTAGTAGGAGTAGAGGGTTTTTTGGCCCACGAGAGCAAGGTCTTCAGCGCCCGCTCAGTAACATAGTGAGAGGGGTGTCAAGAAAAAACTCAGAACAGTAATATAAAACAGAACATAAAACACTGGTAACAAGCTTTGAAAAATATGTGCCTACCCACACCGAAGCAGGGCGTCAGCAGTAAAACATGGACAACATAGGGAGAAAGTTGTAGAGGGAGCTAAAACAATGTAGCAGTTGGAAGTGGCTAGCTGACCGCAAGGAAAAAAGGGAGGAGTCAGCCACTCTGCAGTGCACTAAAATCTCCAGCCTAAAAGTTTAGGCCAGAGTCCAGACACAACACAAAACTTTAAAACCCTAGACACACACGTCTCATCGTTAGCTAAAACACAAGGCAAATCCCTATCAACTCGTGCTTCTGCCCTTGCATCACGGTATAAAATGTAATCTGTTAAAATGTGCCGGACATAGACGTACACAACACAAGCATGACAAAACAGAGGATCCTCCCACCGTAATAAATAGCTATGTGTGAGAGGTCAGTGCCCGATCCGAAGACGTGTGATGGTCACTTCTTCCCTGAGAAACCGGCAGGAGGAACGCCACGACCGAGTTGTTGACTCCACCAACCGCAGTTTTTTTATTTATTTTATTTTATTTTTTGCCGTCACCGCCAGACATTCTTCCTCCCACAACTCCATGCACTTCTTGTGGAGTGCAGAGATGACAGACTGCAAGAGAATAGGACACTGGAACACATCCTGCTCTCTGCAGGCCTCCTTGGCAGCCCGATCGACCTGTTCATTGCCCCATATACCTACATGACCAGGCACCCAGCAGAAGGACACGTCCTCGTCCCGCCGTTGGAGCAAGTACAGTTGGTCATATATCAGCTGGACTATCTCCTCAGCGGGGTACAGATTCTGCGGTGATTGTAAGACACTAAGAGAATCGGAGCAGAGAAGAAATCCATTGCCCCGAATACGATTCGTCTGCTCCAGTGCCTTTAGGATCGCGTGGAGCTCCGCTGCGAAAACGGTATATTCATCTGGGAGGCGAAGCCGGGTAACATGATCAGGGAACACCACAGAACAGTCAAGGAAAATCTCCTGTATGGAACCATCAGTGTAAACGACGGTGAAACCGTGATGTACATCTACAATGTTAAATAACAGAGATTGGAAACTAAATTATGGTGTGCTATCTTTCTTAAAATTAGTCAAATCTAAAATAAGTTTGGGTCTCCGGAGGAGCCAAGGCGGAGATCTGCTCCAACCGCGACGTAAAACACGAAGAGCAGCCATAGACATCGCAGCGAGGCAATCCTGTGCGCGAATCCCATAGGGCTGCGTCGCACGTTGCCGGTGATGAAATAGCCGTGACAGAGGAGGCTGAGCAACGCTATGGTATGCAGGTGTGCATGGTGTGGACAGTGTTTTATAGGCCTGGCGCACTTTAAGTAGCCGTCGCCTCATATGAAGAGGCGGTTCACCAGCCTCTGCACAGAGGCTTGGTATGGGGCTAGTTCGGAATGCCCCAGTGGCCAACCAAAGCCCTTCATGGTGCACAACGTCCAGAAAGGAAATACAGTGCTGACCTTAGACCCTAAGAGATAGTTAATCGGTGTGCCCTATGGCTTTGCACAGCGTCTCTAATGGCTTTTATCCCGAACAGGCTGCTCTGTCCTTGTGAGTAGAGAATGAAACAAAAGCAAAACCAAAACAAGCACTCTCATCTGAGCTTGCATTTGACACTGTTCACCGTGATCTAACATTCAGAAGTAATTACTAAGGATCAGTCCTCCACGGATTATCTGCCTATGGACTAGATCTGGACTGTGCTGCTCACAATCGCATGCACGGATTGTTGCATGCTGGGCTTCCACTTGGTGGCCTCATCTTCGCGACCTCAGCACCAAGAAGCCACAGTTCTCTTCCACACTGTACATTTACAAGAACTTGTGTATTTACAAGCTTCTCAAATTTATCAATAAGACTGCGTCGTAGAAAATCCTGGGAATAGAAAAAGCCTGGAAACAGTCATTCTGTCATAAGAAAGTAATTTCGCCTTCGTAGATGAAGGACCATTGGATTTCCACTCATTGCGTTGATTGCTGTTTCGCTAGTGCCCTGAGTTAACGCACAAACATGTCGTCCGTAGATGCAAATCACTGCACAGTATCAGATTGTTATAAATGGTGGGAAAAAATTCATGTTTTTAGATACCATTTAACAAACTTTTATTCAACTTCTTCAAAGGCTTCTCATCCTAATTCTTCCGACATTCGCATGGTTACACGAAGTTACGCCTTTTATAGATACTTATAATTGTGGTCACGGTTTTGTATCGACCTTGACGACGATAATCAAGAACAGAACTATCACTGAATTAAGTTCAAAATAAAACAGCGAACTCTTTATAACAATTGACAACTTACGACCAATTTTCATTGGCAGTAAAACGCTCAAAACAAAAAATGTTATAACGACAGGACATTCTTCTTCATCGACTCCGTCCATAACATGAACTGTTATCACTTATCATACAAAATGCTAAATCTGAAACTGAACTGAAGAATTATTTGGTCCCCACCTATTCCACAACAGAACTTTTATTTGGTGAGATCTTGTGGCTCATGTAGCACAAATCACTACAAACTCGTCCCATGGCATTACGGTGTGACATACAAATACACTCCTGGAAATTGAAATAAGAACACCGTGAATTCATTGTCCCAGGAAGGGTAAACTTTATTGACACATTCCTGGGGTCAGATACATCACATGATCACACTGACAGAACCACAGGCACATAGACACAGGCAACAGAGCATGCACAATGTCGGCACTAGTACAGTGTATATCCACCTTTCGCAGCAATGCAGGCTGCTATTCTCCCATGGAGACGATCGTAGAGATGCTGGATGTAGTCCTGTGGAACGGCTTGCCATGCCATTTCCACCTGGCGCCTCAGTTGGACCAGCGTTCGTGCTGGACGTGCAGACCGCGTGAGACGACGCTTCATCCAGTCCCAAACATGCTCAATGGGGGACAGATCCGGAGATCTTGCTGGCCAGGGTAGTTGACTTACACCTTCTAGAGCACGTTGGGTGGCACGGGATACATGCGGACGTGCATTGTCCTGTTGGAACAGCAAGTTCCCTTGCCGGTCTAGGAATGGTAGAACGATGGGTTCGATGACGGTTTGGATGTACCGTGCACTATTCAGTGTCCCCTCGACGATCACCAGAGGTGTACGGCCAGTGTAGGAGATCGCTCTCCACACCATGATGCCGGGTGTTGGCCCTGTGTTCCTCGGTCGTATGCAGTCCTGATTGTGGCGCTCACCTGCACGGCGCCAAACACGCATACGACCATGGAGCTCCGTATGCCACGGCAAACTGGCTGACACTGACGACGGCGGTGCACAAATGCTGCGCAGCTAGCGCCATTGGACGGCCAACACCGCGGTTCCTGGTGTGTCCACTGTGCCGTGTGTGTGATCATTGCTTGTACAGCCCTCTCGCAGTGTCCGGAGCAAGTATGGTGGGTCTGACACACCGGTGTCAATGTGTTCTTTTTTCCATTTCCAGGAGTGTAATTAACGCAACCAAACTTGTAGCTATTAAAAAGGGTCTTGATCCAGATACAAATTAGGGAGAACTCCCAAGACCTGTAAGTGTAAAAGAACCTGGCGAAATACCAAAAGAGTATCGAGTGGATGAAATATCTAGAAATGTTATTGGCCTGGGTTACTCAGAAGTCGCTTCACATTTGCCCTCAGACGATTAATTTTCTGTTAAGTTTGAGGTATGCATTAACGTTACGCAGATCTGTGTTGTGGAAAAACACTTAAACATGCTAGTGATACATAATGTAAAGAAGACTCGTAAAACAGTACAGCTCCAATGTATGGAACAAGTAACAGATCAGATGCCATTGCTAACTCGTTTCACTACTGGAAATAATATCCACTTGACTTTCCATCGCAGGTTTTGGAAAGCTAGCAACAGAAGAAGGTATTAGCGACTTCAACGAAAACTTTGAGGCAATTATTGGATGTGATCTGAGACTTCCGACCAGAGCTGAACAACTGAGCGGCGCTCTAGCAGTGAAACAGTTTTATTACAATGGTAGCGACATCACACTGCAGGATAACTACACCACAGCTTTGGTAAGTGGCAGGAGTACTCGATTAAATTCCTTTTCTATGAAATGCCTATGTAAAGAAATCTGTAACAAGTATGAGAATGGCCTAATCAAGAAACCAAACTAACAAACACTCTGTAACATTTAAAATTAATCTGCTGTGCAAAACTTAATTTATGGTGGCAAGGTAAATCTTAACAGCAGTTTGTAAGAACGTTGCACTGTTCACAGAAGATGGTCAAGAAATTAATAAGACTCCTATTGGTACAATGTGTATTTATCTTAAGAATCCTTTAGTTGTTTGTTAAGTGCCTGAGCCTGACAATATTCAGAAATAATTGATAGATACTGGTGGTAACGTTGTGGTTTGTACAATTTTACAAACAATTATGACGTCGAACCGACTTTCATAGTCACACTATACTACGTTGAACTGGTGGAAGCGGTTTCTGTACAAGTAACCCACACTTGGAAAGTGTGAGCTGTCACGCAAATCGGTCGACCACCAGAGCTTTCCAATATATCTGTACTTCAGTAACTTTTGTTTTTCCTGTACAGTACTGCCAACCTACAAAGCAGCTCTTCAGTTGGAAAGAGGGCCCAATTTCGTATTTCACTTAAATTATTGGGGAACTTTTTCGATGCAAACTTTTAATGACTAGTGACGAGTGTATTCCAAATCATTCTGTTATATCGCAGAGTCTACTGTGAGTCAATTATCTGGCGTCAGCCCGCTCGTGGAGTGAAATGACGCTAGAGGCGAGACACGACACCGATTCCTAACTGACTCCGTCCCTTCACATGGGCAACGACAACATGAGCCAACCCTGACATTTGACGTACGGATTGTAGTACTGCAGATGAGTAACTGTTAAATTTCGAATTACTTAGAACATAAGAAATGTTTTCTCTACCACCAGTCACACACAACGATATTAGTAACGATGATAAATTTTTAATGTTGGGCTCCATAAGGTTCCCTTCTGGGCAGCGAACGTGGAATACAAAATTATAAAGAAACTAGCAACAAGTCGCGGAAATATAATTTATTTTTCTTGTTGCTAATTTATTTCGACTGATATCAGTCATGGTCGGTGCATTTTTCTAACCGACACATATCACACGTAGAATTGACTGTCCCCAGAATGAGATTTACACTCTGCAGCAGAGTGTGCACTGATATGAAACTTCCTGGCAGATTAAAACTGTGTGCCCGACCGAGGCTCTAACTCGAGACATTTGTATTTCGCAGGCAAGTGCGCTACCTCTGAGCTACCGAAGCACGACTCAGAGACGGTGTTCACAGCTTTACTTCTGCCAGTATCTCGTCTCCTACCTTTCAAACTTTACAGAAGCTCTCCTGAGAACATTGCAGAACTAGCACTCCTGAAAGAAAGGATATTGTGGAGACATGGCTTAGCCACAGGCTGGGGGATGTTTCCAGAATGAGATTTTCACTCTTCAGCGGTGTGTGCGCTGATATGGAAGGTAGGAAGGTAGGAGACGAGATACTGGCAGAAGTACAGCTGTGAGCAGCGGGCATGAGTCGTGCTTCGGTAGCACAGAGGTAGAGCACTTGCCCGCGAAAGGCAGAAGTCTCGAATTCGAGTCTCTGTCAGGCACACAGTTTTAATCTGCCAGGAAGTTTCAGTAGTGACTGTCCTTGGTGCAGATTTCTATCATGACTTCATGATAGAAATCTGCCAAGGATAGTACTACTACTTATGACATGTGTCGGTTAGAAAAAATGCACCGATGATGACTGATATCAGTCGAAATCGATTTTCAACAAGAAAAATAAATTATATTTCGGCGCGTGTTTCCTACATTCTTTATAATGATGATAATGCCGTTGAAACATAGTGCCACGATATCTCGCAGATATTTCACAGTTTTTATAACGCCCAGCTTATACAGCAGCAAAAACAGATGGTCCGCTTCATAGTTTTATTCTGAACTATCACTTTTTGTTGATTAAACACTTACCGCCACTGATAATGTGTTATGTACACTGATGGCAGTAAATTGTCTTGGAAATCTTTCTTATCGTGCTGCACGAATACAGTCCACTTTATAGTACAAATGTACCTCAGGACCATTTGCAAAGAGAAATAAATTCTTCAGTCTGATGGAAAACCGATTGTTTGTCAGTCATGTATACACAATATTTAACACGGTCAATAATGAAACTGTTAACGCAACGCCGGCCGGGGTGGCCGACCGGTTCTAGACGCTACAGTCTGGAACCGCGCGACCACTGCGGTCGCAGGTTCGAATCCTGCATCGAGCATGGATGTGTGTGATGTCCTTACGGTAGTTAGGTTTAAGTAGTTCTAAGTTCTAGAGCACTGATGATCTCGGAAGTTAAGTCCCATAGTGCTCAGAGCCATTTGAACCAATTTTTTTTTCTTTTTGCTAACGCAACTCTACCATTCACAGGTACACAAAACAAAAGATCCTCATTCCAATACACGTTGTAAATATGTTTATAAAATATAGTGGAATTCACTGTGAACTGAACATTATCACTTGCGTTCTGTGCAAAACATCTAGATCTACTTAAAGTCTGAGTACAGATGGTATAATAGGAAAATGTATGTCTTATATTTTCATACAATAGAAGAAAAACTGTAGTAGCATATTTCGTTATTGAACACTTAAAATAATAGAAAGTCATTTTGTATAGCTATTGTCCCAGGTTACACTGTAAAATAAATAACTCACCTACAGTTATGTTCTTTACACTTGTTTTTTGTTTGTATTTTATGTAATATAATTAGGAATAGTATTTTTTCGCTCATTTCATTCTTGTATTAAGGAACTGATATTTTCACTGGATCCAGGTTTATCGTGGTTATATTTTTAATTATAATTTTCAGTTAAATTCTCATTTGTATTTCGTGGAAGGTGCTGACGCTGTCGTAAGGAATATGGCAAACCATTCTTCAGAGCCCGTATACTACTACGAATTCACATACAACGATGGACCGTTCAGCGGCTCTCCTGAAGGTAAAAAAATACACCTTGTTGTAAATAGACTTCAGAAATGTTTGTTTAGAAAGCAGTTCTGTTTAAGTAAAGAAATGTAATCCTCGAAATATCTCACGCAAACAGTTTAGAATGTCAAATTAACTAATGAAATATTCTGAGTACGATCAAACGTGAAAAAATTCAGAAGATTTTCTGTAGTATTTATCACCAACATCCTGTTTAAATTTCATTTTAGACCTTCTGCATACTAAAGTTTGACCTACAGCACGTAAAGGGGAAAGCACTACAGAAAATTTTAAACCAAAGAAGATATTCTTAGTAAACTATCATTTGAAAAGCATTATTAACTATGTGATTTCATTTTCCACCTACGTCTTCATGTATGAAAGGCGTGTGTGGTTTCAGTATTGATCAGCGTTTGCTTGTTTGGAAGGCGTGAAGAAATTACAGAAAATAAGCAAAATTGTCGTATTAGTTGAACAAGATGTTTCATATGGATTGATCAAGTCTACAGTGAATGGATCATATAAGTTTCATCTTTTCATCAGACACTGATTTGTTCCACAGGTTCAACTAGTTCGGTGCACAGTTTTAATAAGAAATGTGACCGATGCCCCCTTCTTCAAATTTTAGACAGCCTTCCATGTTTCCAGCACACATTCAAATTTTTTTATTGATATAAAGGAAAATCGAAAGTAAGAGAATATGGTTGAGTAATCAATGTGAAAAGACAAATTTATTGTACTTAATGTATATTTTTTAAATTGTCACTTACTGTTTTATCATCTATACATGGCGGAATATTAACAATAATAGTAGAAGTTTAACTCTTGTAATGGTTGAGGAAAATAGAGCTCACTGTAGTTGCTGCTCTCTAGATGAATATAAGATTGAATCGAGAGCAGAGGAAGGGTAACACTGGAATGGAACTTGGTCATCAATAAGCTCATGAAATTTCATTTCAAATTTTACTTATACCTTTTAATATTGATATTTTGCTATAACTTCTGTAGTGTTCTTCCTTCTGCTGTAGGGTATTACGTGAAGAGGAAAACCAAATAGAACAATAATAAACAGTGTTATTCATAGTCTCTTACACCACAAATTAGATCAAAATTCATTGATCAATCCTTCTTTTGCTTGTTATACACTGCATTTCCACGTAATAGCAACAAATGTGTGACTTTGATGTTCATGTTCTCGAACTCTGTATAACAAACAGCAATAGCTGTGTTACTGTTACAGTTTGTGTTCTTACTGTTTCTAACTCACAATTGTATATCTTAATATATTTCAATTTTATATTTCTATGTTATGCTTGTGAATGTAACACATCATACGCTACTTATTGATAGACGAGATGCTAATCACTTTTGTATAAATTTACTACCATGAGGTTTTCCCAAGACTTGCATACTTAATTCGTATGCTGGTTCTCCGTTACATTACGTCAGTTAGAACAGGACGGGACTCTGTGTGGAATTTCTTATCTGAGAACTCCCAGGCCTTGTAATCGGAAATACCAAATGCTCTGTACATGTTGTTACGTTGATATTAGAATAAAATAACTATTTTATATTTATGTTTCATGTTAATATCTTCTAGGCGTAGGCCACGGTACCGACGCTGCATATATGTTCTTTTCATATGGGCTTGATCCCACATCAGACGGAGCTATTCTCCGGGACCAGATGACTGCGATGTGGGCCAACTTCGCTAAGTACGAGTAAGTACGATTCTCCTCACTCTGTTTTCGGCTCATGCAGTATTATGAATATGAGTTTCGAAAACCATACGAAAAATCAACAATATGGTAGAATTACATAATTTTGAAATTATCTTACAACTACCAAGGAAGAAGGCTCCGAAAGATCACAGATACCACATTCTGCAATTTTGCAATTATCTCACAGTTACCAAGGAATAAGGCTCCAAAGGAGCACAGATACCACATTTTACAATACTGACGTCAGTTTCGATGAAAATGCTTAAGAATCTTGAACGTATATGCCAGTTGACGTTCATAATCACATACCTGAACTGTACAAAAAATCGCAATACTCACACCTCTCTGCTATCAGTAGGGGCTGCAGGACATGTGTGATAAACCAAGATACGTTTGCCTTCTATAGCTTGTCAATTTATTTTTATTCATAACTCTTTTGCAGGATGTACACCTACACATAAGGAAGAGTGTGGTGTGCATGTAATGGATTCCAGCGCGTTTCATTCTGACTGTTCGAGATTGATGATCGATGGATACGAAGGAGGGAACACATTCCGTTACACGCACGATCCCACAAGTCAGTCCATTGTATGGATTATGTGCAGTCACATAAAACAATTCATAACGCAGAGCATTTATCATCAACGTGCCATAGGAGCCTCTGTAAGCTTTCGATCAAACCTAGGTATCATTGAAGGGATCCGATAGACCATGATCTGCAAATGCATGCAAATGTACAGTCGAGCGGGATATACATTCAACATTTATTAATAATATCTGATCCGAGAAGTTTTTAAATTGCCCTTCCAATAATAGAAACGCAAGATTTTGATACATACGCGTTTACGAGCTTTTCCCTCGTTTTGATGCAACAGACTTGTCCCTAGAGATAGCAAATGTTTTCCTGTATATCTGTTGATCAAGACAATTTGTTAATGTTATTGCTTTTGTTTCAGTAATCCGACTCCAGAATTGAACTCACTGCTGACACAAAAATGGGAGGCGTACAACGAATCGTTACCGTTCTATATGGATCTAACAGCTCCTCTGAAGCCAGGAATGAGATTATATGAGTCCTACATGAATTTCTGGCACAGTCTACTGCCATACTAAGTACAACTACGGTAATATAATTTTTGTAATACGTTATCAACCCTAAAGTCAGTGCAGTGCTATAGTGCATATTTCGATTCACAATCACTCAATGTAACGCTCCACTTTCTTAAGATTAAATCATTATAAACAACTATACGAATGCCAACAACAAAGGTCTACATTTACTTTTCAACTGCTTACTTGAGCTGAACCTACTGATACAATATTCGCAGTAAGACATACACAAAATGTACAGAAAAAATTAATTCATCAAATCTTTTTGTGTATGATTCATACAACAACGTAAGTATTATTTCAAACTATATATATTTGTAGAAACATATGAGAACTACATGTTCACAAGGGTCTTTAACATAACGAGAATCCATGCACTCACATTTACTTGGTCAGTATCAGAAAGACGAGAACTGCACTCAAATTGTTAGATATGTGTATACTATCATGGGATTTTAAGGGTGGTTTCATATTTATTTCGTACTTCTGTAGTATCTTCCAGCTGCTAATAATAAAGTGAATTAGAAACTTTTAGCGTTCTTCAAGGACAGTATCAGCAGCAGGTCCAGTCCTCCATTAGGGGGGAAACAGTAAAAACGCATATGAAATGTCAGAAATTGTTAAAAGGAACACCAAAAGACATCAATTTCCGAAGCTATGAGAAAAATGTCATTATTGACATGCAATGGTGGAAGTATGAATCACTAAACGAACTTCAGAAATTTTAATAACAGAGTTCATAAATGCTCCATAATACGCTATGTGACGAAAATTAATTTCTCATAAAATTTATTTTGAAGAACGAGGCATGATTTTTCAGTTTCACCGTTAAGCAACAAAAATTCTCATTGTAGAAAATAAAAGTAGAATAAATTTAGTGATTGGATTTTTCCGTGAATTCGTCATACAATCCTAAAGTTACAATACGCATGTGTACCAAGGTTTGTACAGAAGCTATATATCTAGTAAACAAATTTTCCCTCTTCATGAGGTTGGATGTGGTCGATTTGGTCAATTCATGGACATCAAACACAAGCCATCACTCTCCAGAGGGATTTCGTATTGTACCCACGATTCAGCAAATTGCCTCCTGTCTCCCCTTAGAAGACCAGTACTTACAATTTTTCCACCACCAGGATTCGAAATATAGAAACTAATGAAAATAAGAGCTTATGAAAATCGGGCGCGTTAATGCGGCCAACGTTCGATGCAATGTCGACCGAGACTTTATAGAGGAGGAGGACAAGTATTTAATGAAGGAAGATGGTGTAGTAATACTCTCGTGACATTGTGTTCCCGTCATGTAAGTTAAGGAAGTCACAGAAATTCAAACAAGGGAAGTCCAAACCGGGCTGGAACAATGCTCTTCCAGGACACAACTGCAGTGGCTCAATCACTGCACTGCTTTGCTCAGTACTGAATTTGTGGATACCGGTACTCATAAATTTCGACTGGAGCTGTCACCATGGACTGGCCAACTTACACTTTTTCAAACCTTTTCAACACTCACGCTATTGATCTTGATTAATCAGTCCAATGTTACTAATACACACATCTGTTCCTTGTGTTAAAGACTTGGCAATCATTTTTAACATTTTTTGTTATAACTCCTGCTAAACTTGGATATTTCAATATCCCTAAATATAACATGACAGTTAACCAATATTCTCATGCATATCTTATTAGCTGTTTGTATACGCCTTTTTAGTCATATACATATTTAGTCTGAATGGTGACAATTTTTTCCCAGTTTGTATATTCCACGTACTATGATGCACAGGTGTGAACAACTTTTCGTTACGATGCGTATTAGATAACCTTTGTGGTTTGTCAATGGCAATAATAGTGGATCATTGAATAGGATACAGTGAAGCCTTACCGAAGCCTTTTTTACATGGTATTAATGGACACAAAACAGCTGCACAACATTAACACAAAAATGCTGATGCACCCATTTTTGGCAACACTGTGCCACACGTACAAGTAACTCAAGCAGACGACACACAGACGGTCACCATCTAACAGACTGGGAGTGTTGATGCAAAACAGCAACAGCTTTACCTAGAGATGCGCGAGGATTCCACACAGTAAAAATGGAGAAACAGTCGTCTACGTACAATGAATTGCTCACCAACTTCTGGAATAGCCGACGTGTAATCATTTTTTATATGTAGGAGACTGATGTGACTGTCAACATAGGACATTACAAGCAGTTTCAAAATAAATTCATAGACTGCATTAAAATAGAAAGGTTGCAGAAGATGTGAACTTTTTGGTGACAGTCTAATAACATTTGGTAGACTTACTGTAAAAAGACATAGTTTTGAAACGGACATGGTACGTCATCACTAAATGCAATTGTGGACTTAGCATCAAGAAAAAGTAGACTAGTTATGTGGTGATTGTGACTCTGAAGGTGCTGGAATTACGTGGCACCCACACGGTGAAGTCACATATAACCTACACTATTGTATGTAACAGACAGCTTGTTTCCGTGAAGTAGGTCAGATCAATCTATTAGAAAAAATTAAAGATTGTACCTTCACTACTATTATTTGGTAATTACATGTTATTAGTACATGATTTTAGGACTGAGTCAGGCTCTCTTACAGTACATGTACTTATAAGAAAAAATATGAGCAGGAATAGACGTAGAGATGCATAAGACGTTGGAACGTAGCCATGGTAGATAAATTAAGAATATTGTGTATTGAAATGCACTCACTAACTTTCATACATAGGAAAAGGAAACTGCGCAAGAAAGAAGAAAAAAATTGTGTTACTGCGTAACAAAACTCACGGAGAGCAGCACTGAAGAGAACTGAACCCTGATCCAGAGTCAAGAACAAACGAAGATATGAAGAGGAGAACTGACTACTTCTAACATAACAGGAATAATGGAGAGAACTTACAAATCAGAGCAGTGACGACATCACAAAAATGTAGGCAGAGGAAGATAATGAGAAAATCGACACACGAACTACATATGAACGAAGGTGTAGCAGACTTGAACATAGTAAAGCTGCATTATTGATATCTGATATTAAATTTCAGTAGGACATTATTACCGATCTCAGCCTGAAGGAACTTTTATGAACCAAAATAAAATTTCACAAACTATGTGAAGATATACTGTAGTCTGATCCCTTCATTTTTCTTTCTTTGTTTTTCTCATCGAAATGAGTAACAATAGGATACCTTTTGTATTTCATTTTACACTGCCGTATATATTTCATATTCATATGTTCAGCGCTGACACATTTCGTAATATGTTGTTAAAAATATTTCAAAGTTTTTAAAGTTGTATATTAACGTAACTAACGTAAAATTTTACGAGATTCACGAGTTGTGACGTGTAATCTAAAGTTGGCTACGTATAGTGGTAACAAAGGAATCTGAAGAGGAGTGTCGGTCGTAAGCGTTGTATTTGGGCATCGAAATGAGTCGTTGCCGACAGGTGAAAATCTATGCTAAACGCGAGAGACGTCTTAACCGCCATGGTCATCCGAGCACGCTTTCCATCCCACCCAAAATCCCAGTCTGTTCCACACACTAGCGTAGAATAGTCCACTCATGAACACTCCGCACGCTACATTTCGTATTCCCACCTAGTGTGCAACCGCGCTGTAAGAATAAATCTTTGTTCGCCGCACCTTACATTGTGCAACCTGTCGCCTCAGTTTTCTCACTAAGTAATTTGAAAATTAAGGTGTGCGGACACTGGAGTAACGTGTTTTCTAAGTAGGATAGGTGTTTTCAGAGCGGACTATGAACAAAACAGGCCAAATGACCAAAGTGATTCTCGTTATGAATTATCTTATCAGAAAACAATAATGTGAAAGCAACAAAATCGGTACAGTGAAGAGAGAGATTTACCAAGCTGACCATGAAGTTAAGGTACAAATATGCGTCTTGCCATGCACTGATATTTCCCAACCGATTCAAAAGCTAAAATGTGCGACAACGGAGTAGCAGGTTTGCAAAGTGGACTGTTCTTGACACAGAGCACGTGCTGTGAACTATACGTAACAGTATAAAGCACTTTGGCCTACATCGCCTACTATAGATACTTCACTCACCGAGGAGACTGTAGATCACTCACCTACTACTACCTTTACATACAAGGGGACACTCTCAAGAGGAAAATTTCACCGGTAATTCTTAATAAGGATTACACTTCTTCATTGGCCGCCAGTATGCGATGACGACGCACCATTTCCCCCGCAAATGTTTCTGCTTAGAACATTGTCACTGGTAGGACGTTTCCCTCCCATAAACGTCTTTCAAAAAGACTTTTGTAATCTGTATAAACAAAAATTAATTGCAGTGTCTATGGGAGCTCATCACCTGAGAACGGCTCGACCGATTTGGTTGACTTTTTATTTTTGTTGTGCTCGTTATTGTCAGGACAAGATATGAATGAAACAATACTTTTGGATACTCCGACAGAAAAGTAGGAAGTTTACCCAGTATATGGGTAACATTATGAATTAAGAACGCCTCAACAGATTTGATTGGTTTTTATCTTTTCGTGCTCATAGTAATCAGGACCAGTTTCGTAGGAAAGAAAATTTTTGGAAACTCTACTGGAAAAATTGGAAATTAAAATCAGTTGTGAAAGATCATCACTTGAGAAGAGCTCGACCGATTTGGTTGATTTTTTATCTGTTAGCGTGTGTGTGTCTGTCTGTGTGTGCGTGTTCTGTGAATAGTAATGGTATTTTTGGTATGAAAAACAAATTAAAATAGTTTGCTTTCAGTCTGACATATATATTGTGTGTGTATGTATATAAAGGGGATCCCACAAATCTCGATAAGTTCGTGACCGATTTAATTCCAAGTTGTACATGATACTCTAATGACCATTCTGACGGACACAAGCTACACACTTCTTAATATGTTACACATTTTTGGTATATGACATATATGAATATAACATTTCGAAAATATCTAGACACATTTACTTCAGATTTTTACACAATACACCACCGAAGATTCACATACAAATGGAGATAGGGAGGGGGAAGGAGGAGATGGAAAGAGAGAGGGAGGAGGATGTTGCGCACAGAGTGATGGGGAGGAGAAGGTGTAGGGAGCTGCTGGACAGTCAGGTCAGTAACTTGAAATAAGGCTGTTGATCTTACACTGTCGGCATTGATTAGTACAGGATTGTTCGAAATTCATCTCCTAAGGGGGCGAAGCAGGGCATAAAAGGTTTTCTAGAAATATATCACTATTAAGACAACTTAAAACTAGGACTTAGAAAATTGGTATTTGGTTTTTCGGTCAGTTACATGAAATATGTGCTTTGTCATTTTTTGAAAAGTAAACCACTAAGGGGTAAAATTGTGGATAAAAGATTTTTAAAAAATCTTTATTAAAGTACTACTAAAGAATTTTTAAATCTAGGTCTATGAAAATTGGTGTTTAACTTCTCAGTTAGAAGTTAAAAAATACATCTTTCAGAACTGGAAGTTAATTTTTAATTCTAAATCTATGAATACTGGTATTTCACTTTTGTGTTGAAAATGGAAGTTTCTATGGGAATACCTCCACAAGAACTCAAAAGGCAGGATTAAGAGAAACTACTGATTTCAGCGACCAAAAGCACTTTTTGGTCAACACATTTGGAAAAGGTAATGCCTCTAAGTCTTAATTAGCGACAAAAATTTAGAAAATGTTGCAATTTTTTAACGTTATAAAAATTTGATTAAAGGAAAACAAAACACATCAGTGGCGACCATGAAGTCTACACAAGCCAAGCAGCCAGCTCTCAGCTAGTAAACATATAATTTCTATTGAAATTATAGCATTTAAAAAAAATTAACTTCATTTAATAGCCTTTGGTTAAAGTTTAATGTACCAGAAATATTATATATTTGCAAATACATTTGTTTTTGACACTGATTTTATTCTTGTAGCATTTATGTCTGCTACACATTCCTCTGTAATGATATTAGATTTTTCATTTTAGATTTATTCGCTCTTTACTAATAAATGTGTTACTGGTTTCTTCTGCATGTTCATCCAAATTGCAAGTCCAATTACGTGCAGTCTTAGTAAAATATACACATTGTACAATGTCTGCCATTAAGTCAGTTGGCTATGGCGAATCAGGAAAGAGTAGCAGGACTTCCGTTGGTAAAGTATTTAAAGCATGTGAGAAATTTAAACCAAACAGATGAATGTTGACTTGCAGTCGTTTATAACTCCTAACTCGTCGTACTGCAGTGTTCCAGAGCCGTTGTAAATGTTGTGTACATATTTTCTGAACAGAAATAATAATGTTAGTGCAAGTAAGTGTAATATTCAGTGGTTACTAAACATTTCTTTTTTTTTATTTACCAGATTTCCATACTGGTTATCTTATGCTTATTTCATTCGGAAAGTATCATGTTTCCTCCACTTTTAACATGTGGTAGTCAAGTTCAGCTTCGATTTGAAAGATTGGCTATTTTCATCACTAATTTTCTTTATGTATACATAGTTATTTCTGATAGAAATAATGTAAGGGAGGTTCCTGGTTTGAAACACCCACTGAAAGTAAAGCATACTAAAAATAATCATTCCAGGCGATACGTGTTTCTCGTTCCACTAGAGGTCATTTTTCCACCTGCATATTGCCACAATCGTCACCAACATGCTGAGAATACCTTGTGGTCAAATAGCACAGTGTGGAAAATCACTAACAGCAGTAGTGAGACAAGGATAGCACCATTCCACGTAGCATTGTTGCCAAATTTATTCAAGTCGAGAGATCCATGATGGTGCACATAGATGTGGAAATGGTACAGTGATGTTATGGTGGGAAAGTTCAAATTTTGGAAGGAAAATAGGTCAATTGGGCTACCCCCACTAACCTAACCCTCCTCCCCTCCCCCCCCTCCACTCCTTCTCCCATCTCCCATCTGAAAATTGGCGGCAGCCAGATCCAGATGGGATAGACATAACTCTTTATTTGGTTTGCATTGCTCCCCTTCCCTGTTAGGAAATTGGCAGGAAAAGGACTCAGTCTGTGATGAGCTCCCAGATAGGGCACATGTAATTCTTTGTGTTATATGCATTGTTTATTTAAACAATTTGAGCTGCCATAGACAATACCTCCATCCAGTGTGTTCACCATAATGTCCAGAGTCCAACTGAAATAGTTCACAACACTGCCACCAGAGTGCACTGTTCGCTCTCCCCCTCTTTCCTCCCATGGCAATAATCCAAGATGGCGGTCTGGGGAAGAAATTGTGGGAAAAGGACTCAGTCTGTGTCTAGCTGCTGTACTGGGAGGACAGACATAATTTTTTATTGTGTTCAGTAGATGTGATGTCTGTGTTGGAGAAGGAGGAGTTTAATGTGTATATTAGCAGTATCCAAGCAGCTGAGGAATGTGTCAATAGCAGCGATATTTGGTGAATAGGAATATGCTTCATCAAATAATTAGTATGCAGCAGGATGGGGCTAAGTTACACTTCACAACTCATGTTGATAAATGTGTGTGCTGTAACTATAGATCATTCGATAAACGTTCATTTAATTTTCTGAAGCACAAGAGGCGAGACGTTCACCCACGCTGATCCAAGCATGCACATGTAACATTGAGAAAATGCTGGTTGCGTGCAGGGATGAATTTAAGTGATGGAGTTACAGTGACTGTACACACTATTACCATCCTTACAAATGTATCTTCCTATATATGCCCACTATTTGTCAGTACTTGATGTAGTCGATAGGCCTATCATGGAGGGTTGAGTGAAACATGCTCATCACAAGGACTTTGTTGTTGGTGACTGGTCCTGTGAAGATGTAAAAGAAGCCCTGAAGAAAAAAGAATGGAATACTCCTTCCTGGTATTATACGAGCAATTGTTGTAGATCTATACAATTGTGACAAGAGTAATGTCCTCATGACGCTGCTGATACACGTAGATGGAATCCGATTTGAACTGGATTGTGTATTTTCAGAACACTGTTTCAGCCCAAGCATCAGCTGGTACAGGAGACACTATGCGGTATAAAAGGCGTCACGTACACGATATCAAATGAAAGCAGTGATCTCTCTCTACCTGAAATAGTCGGTCATAGGGGCATTGATGTATTTTATCTAAGCCAAACATAGTCCAGAATCCGGAAACAGTTGGTTAGAAATAAAGCAAACCTCATTATAGCCTTCAAACAAGATAATCTGAATTTAAAACACATTTACCAAACACATGTAGGAACTGACATGTCGTTAAATGATTTTGTAAAGATATTTGCCTATTGCTGGAATCGTTCACAGTAAGAGTTTCTCGTCATTGGCAAAACAAGAAAACTGAATTGTGGTAGCTACAGGCGAAACTTCCAAATGTTTCTGTAGATATAGACCAGTAAAAGAGGTGAGTGCATCAGTATACACTGCACGATGGAGAAATCCGCGAGCGGGTATAGCTCTCAACCTGAGGAATGGGTGTCATAGACATAACATCCCTTGTACATGGATGCGAAAATTCAGGCTATCGTGCATGAAGTTGGAGGTGTGCGCAGGAGGCTATAGACGGGTTACCAGGCTCTTTTGAGTATGATCAAACGTATTAAATGAGTTAGTTAATTAAATCGATGAGAAAGTACCCTATTCAACTGAAAAGGTCGAGGCTCTTTAGGGGAGAACAGATGTAGAGGCCTTTGTTGAGAAGTTATAGCAGGCACTTAATAAGAGGAAGAAGAGCGGATACGTAAAGCGTCACGCTGCAGAAACGTCTGATTAATATAAACCGTGATGTCAACGAAGCAGAATGTCATACTGGTGCGGAAAGCTGTTCTAGAGAAATTACGGTTGCTAACATTAGGGCATATGGATCGACAGCAAACACTGAGAGAGACTTTTAAGTCAGAAGAAGACCGTATATGCTGGGTATGCAGTCTATAAATATAACTGACGACACAGTACTGATTGGTGATAGGCGGTTTGAGAGAATACCTGGTTTAATGAATCTCATTTTCCTAAGATCCACGAAGAAAAACATAAATTATTCAGTTAATGATAGGGAAATGTACCGTGAAATACTGCGTTTGACTGATGTACATAAGATCGAAAAAGCCAGAGCAACAAGAAATATAGAACCATTATAATACGGTGAAAACGACAACAGCAGAGCAGCATTCGAATGAGGTTGTTTCAGTGTTTCAATAACCTCTGAGCTTAGTGAGAGAGGTATCATCGAAATCATATGGAGACAGTAGATCGAGAACTGCACAAACCAGCATGCAAAACATCCCCTCCAAGACACTTTACAATTAAATGTTTGGATGAGTTATGACAGGCAGATCTTGTAGACATGAGGGAATATTCACATGACAATAATGGATTCAAATATATTTTAATGGTTATTGATACATACTCCAAAATTTCTGGGCATTACCTGTTAAAACAAAAACGGGGAGAAATCTTGCGGATGTGTTAGACCGTATGCTGCAGAGAGGGACGAATCGATGCCCGGACAACCTCCTAACCGGTCACAATGGAGAGTTGTACAATATGTATTTCAAGACCGTGATGCAGCGGTATGGAATACATCACTACTCAACATTCAGCCACCTGAAGCCGACCATTGTGGAGTATCTAAACACAACAATAAAAGGTCAAATGTGGATACGTTTTAAACTTCACGGCTCATGCAAATGGAGAGATATCCTCCCAGAAATAGTTACTCGGTTAATGAAGTGCTCAGCCACAACCACCACGCAAGCATAATACACTTGCTAGGAGACGCATTAGAGGAGATGGCGTATTCTAGACAAACTGCCAGTGGAATTAAACACTTCGATATATAACTACTGTGTACCTGGAACAAAGCTTCAAAAAGTGCTTGGTACCAGGTGATAAGGGGATTAATCTGCTCGACGAAGCATGTATCGAACACGACATTGCATACGCTGCAACTGAAGATCTCACAAGTAGTCACGCTGCAGATAGGCTAAGACAATACGCAGAATATTGATATAGGTGAACATGTAGGAGCATTTGCAGTTGATAGAACCATATGTGGAAAAATTAAGTTGTGATTAGTGGTGATGAATTTCAAGCGAGTTATGAGGGCTGCACGTTGTCCACTACACAAGAGGAAGGATAAGAAGGGTGTGAAGCAGAGGTGTTTGAAGAACGGTACCCTGACAGCGATGTATGCAGCTAAAAACGCTCTGATGCCCTAGGATGCAGGAAGAAGAAGTGAATAGGTTAAAGAACCTCGAGTCCTACCAACACGCAAGACGTCTGGCGGCTTTCCTCTAGTCCTCATCCCTGTCCTCTCCACTTTCTCGGCGGTAGGGTCCCTCGCTGGTGGTGCTGTAAAAATTGCTCGAACAGTCAAGAACGTGAGAATTCCCAAATGAAGTTAGAAGAAACAAGAACACATAACTGCATGATCGAAGCCGCAGGCATCGATAAAGGACTATACCTGAAACTGTACAGCAAAATGCTTGGTCTCTTCATAAATAAAATAAAAGCCCATTAGCAGCCCTACGAGATCGGCCACTCACAAATATTGATATTCTTATGTTTTTTATAAAAAAATTCGACATTGCAAGATTCCGTAGTGTGTTTATACGGGGCACATTACCAAAGATTATGTGTGGTAAACTAGTGAATGTGGTATTGTGAATTTAGTTGTTGTTGGAGGGCCCGGCGCCCACTGGGTGTCGTATGTTATGAAAAATGCAAATACCTTCTACTATTTCGACTCATTTGATGATCTACAACCTCCACAAGAATTACAACGATACATCACTCGCAGAAGAAGGGTGTTCTAGAATTTTCGACGCTGTCAGGACTTTGAAAATCGTACTGAACACGTAACGTTACGAAAAAAAAATGTATATACATTTCCCGGTCCTCATCACTGAAACCGGCATACATTACGTGAACGGAAAAATATTTTCTCTAACAGCCGCATGTTAAAAAATAAAGAAGTAAAAAATAACTGCATTTACGTTCTTGCTGTGCCGACTCGATTAATACTGTTGGAGTCTGTTGATGCAATGATCTCTCAGCCTCCAGCTGATGATCTCGATCAGCCAACATCTCGGGAATGAAGTCTACAACGATAAGAAGAAAAAGAAGACCCATTATACCAGCTCCAGAATAAATATTCATCACACAGTAAAATTACAGCAACAAACCTTTCAAAAGCTTGATAGTAAGCAGATCTGCCTCTACTGACTACAATATTAATAAGTGCTGTGATATCTACTACAATTACGTGGCATACATAGGTACAATAAATGATTACAACAATTAACTTACTTGGTAGACTGTCATGGCCGGCCGCGGTGGTCTCGCGGTTCTAGGCGCGTAGTCCGAAACCGCGCGACTGCTACGGTTGCAGGTCCGAATCCTGCCTCGGGCATGGATGTGTGTGCTGTCCTTAGGTTAGTTAGGTTTAACTAGTTCTAAGTTCTAGGGGACTGATGACCTAAGATGTTAAGTCCCATAGTGCTCAGAGCCATTTTAACTGTCCTGGTGAAGGTGTTCGCTGCTACTGCTGCTGCTGCTGTCGCTGGCTGAATGTTTCATCTTGTACTGTAAATGAGTAGCACTCAAATTCAATCACACACGTGAACTGACGAAGGCACAATGAGAGCGACTGCACCAGAACGACGGTTGATATAACCTACAAGCTCTCCTCCCACCATTGTGCCCAGGGAGTCATTAGGAGTGCGGCATTCCACCCCATCTGCAGATGTATGCTGGTCTGGGAACGCAGGATAAGTTGGTGCTGGTCTGCTAGCCACGGTTTTTGCCCAGTCATGGAAGCCGCCGGTCAGAACTTCACTCTGTGGGGAGCTTCGGCCGCTGATGGACGCGCAGCTGCTTTGATGGTCCTCAGTTACAACCGTGCCACGAGTAGCAAAAATCTGTGATAGTGTATATAACAATATTTTTCTTATGTGGTGCAGCATCGTTTCAGAGTTTCGACGTGGTGTATTTGCGTTCATTTACTTGAGCGGTGTATTTTTTCGTGTATATTTTACCGTAATGTATTTCCATTCCACATGCACCCGGGAAGACAGTTAGCGTTTTGTGTACGACTGTATTTGAAGTAAATTGTTAAAGCAACATTTGCAAATGTGTAGAAGCGTTAAACATTTTAGCTAATTTGTTTATATACGCAGATATTCCTCAGTAGTGGAGCAAGACTGAGATGTTTCACAAGTGTGCGGCGATCTTTATACAGCCTGTGTTCAAATGTGGCGGTATACACTGCTAAATTGAAGCAAACTACGGTGCAGCTGTCTTTTTGAAAGTATGTTTAGAGACATATTCAGTTGAATTTAGTAACTCTTGAAGCACCTCGTCCTCAAAGACAGGGGTACTTCCCACAAAAGCGTGGGTCGTTTCGTAATCGTGCTGTAACCTTTTTTTTTAGAGTCTGTGTTCGAGATTGGTGGCATACACCGCAAAATTGAGGTACACTACTGTGCAGTGATCTTTTGGATATTGTACTTAGAGAGACATTCAGTTGAATAACTGATTTTTAAAAGGTACCTAAGTCACTTTTTCGTAGTTTAGAGAGAAACTAATAAAAATTTCTTTCTTTCTTTTATGCTGTTAAATGCTGCACTGGTAAAATTGCTTATTAGAAGGTACACATAAATCTGCAGTGAGGTACATTTTTTACTAGTTATACCTAATAGGAAACCATAAGAAAATTATTTTACCTTGGTAATGTAGGTCCCTTTTAACACCCCATAAAATATAAAGCACAGTTTTACTTCAAAATAATGCAGGTTTTTATCACATAAAGAATAATATCTGTTAGTTAATACTACAAACAGAATTCTTTAACAGCCAAAGAATTTTATTGCAGTACAGAGACATGTATTTCTGAACTTTATTATCATCGAGAGGAACACCAGCTATTGGCCACTGTGAAAGTCGATCGTAAAACCTTTTCTGTTCTTCTATGGTACACAGAATAATTTTTTCAAGTCTTCAGTTGTTGTTTTTTTTTTGTACGTATTTTTCTTCTGGATAAGTTTTTTGACAAGGTAAAGATACTTCATTAGGTTTTTTTTTTTAATGGTGAAGGTATTCAGGCTTTGAATGCCAGATGATCTTATGTACTGACTTGTTTTTACAGTACCTTCGTATCCCTGTGAGTATTCAGAATAATGATGCTGTGAATATGAAACTGCAGCCTTTCATTCCTCGAAAGGTATCTGGTTTCAAGAGAGATTGTCGATTTTTATAATAAGTATGCCACCAAGTATTGCACCCAATGACCATCTGTGTTTTTGTCATGTGGGGTGTAGATATGGTCACATTTCCTAATGCGGCGTTTCATTACACTGAGCTTGCGTTCGCATGGATTATAGGAGTATGCATGTTAAGGAAACAACTGTGTAATCTTTTTAAACCTGCATGTACCGGTTAGGGCAAGACAAACTCTTGACACTGTGTGATTCTTGTTTTGCCCAGAAGAATTATTCGAAAACAGGTGTAGCTCGGTAACTGTTTCAGGCAAATGATGTTTAATGTAGTCCCACAGGAGCGAAACAACTTCATCGGATCCTTTGCGGCCCTGACCTTCACAGCAGATGTCGTAATAGGCTAAATTTGTATTCATGTTGAAAATATAAAAAAAACGTTCACTGTGAGTTGCTTCGGGTAGTAAATTTCTTGAACAGGGATCTTCAGTAAACTTACATTTTGCATATAGTCGAAAACACGGTCTAAAATGTTCTCATTTTCTTTACTCCTCTTAGACGTTTCTTTACGGGCAGACGTGAACTCTCTAGCTCGTCTCAGGCGCACCATTAATTCTGAAGTCGCGTCTCTTTTTGCAGTATCATGTGAATGACGACTACGCGTGCGCATATTTCTCTCCTCGCAAAAGCAACAGGTGTCAATTTGTGGTTTCCTGAACCTCTGGTTAAAATTTTCTTTCAAATATGTATTAAAAAATAGATACTTCGTATTTGTACTAGGATATTTCATCTTATACAAGTCATACATTTTCTTGACGGACAGTTCAGATATATAGTGCGTTTTGTACACTGGAAATGGGTTTATATGTTCATGTACCATCAAAAGTCCGTTAGGGACGATTTTTCTTGCACAAGGTTTTCTGCCACGTTTATCGCTTGGCGATTTTCCTTCCAGAAGTAATTGTGTAATACGTTTAATTCGCTTCTCGGTCACATCATACAGGCTAAAAGAAGCCACCCGACAAACTTCTACCTTGGTTTCGTGGAGAATCACATGATATTTATATGAGTGCATCCTCATAGAAATGTCGTCATTCCTTGGACGGTTTTGCTTAACATCAGGTACCTCTATCATCCGTTGTAAATGCAAATCTTGATCATCTTTAGATTGGAAATCAGCGTATAAAGAGTGGTATACCAAGCCTTTTACTGCATCAGCGAACTTGATAAAACGGTTTTTCTTGCACCTAAAGCCAAATAATAAGAGATTTAGCTCTAGGAATTAATAAGATTGGAAGGAGCAATAATTACGTTCGTTCTTAGTATTAATGTTTTTTTTTTATTTCTTCTTTTAGATAAAAGGCCATATCACTACAAACATTTACCGTTAGGAGCAAATGTACAAACCAACATCTTCATTGGGGTAAACCATCTATCTATATCTTTAATCACAATACCAGTAATTTTCCGAAAACTGCAAACAGTATGTTTACAGTAATTTCTTCTTACCTGCAAGGCAAAGTGGTTGATCTTGATCGGTGCTGCTTTCCTCCGTGTCCAATGTATTCTTTACCTTATAATTTCAGCTTCTTAATAACATTCCTTTTGTAGGCTACTGAATGTGTCTTCCTTTATCGTGCTTTTAATGGGCTGTCATTTAAATCGCTACATTCACTCATTTGTAATAATCACCATAAGTTACAAACACTACAATAACGTTATCTCCACTATCTAACAATCAACACAAAATACGCAGAACAACAAACAAAGAATAGGGACAAAGAGATTCAACTGCAGAAACTAATTTGCAGTGTTACCAACAGTTGGTGTTAAAAGGGACGAGAGTCAGTGACTTTGGTAGATTTTGGTACTTATTCAATAAAACTGAATGTAAAACGCAGAACAAATACGCGACTGAGATATGTTTTGAGACTATGTACCTTCTAAAAATCACCCATTCAGTTGGTTTTAGTCACTCCTGAAGCAGTTGTGTTCCAAGATAAGGGTACTTCCCACAGAAGCGAGCGAAGTGTCTCAGAGGTGATTTCACAAGTGTGTCGCGATCCTTTTTTTCCCCCTAGAGTCCGTGTTCATGTGTGGTGGTGTTGGTGATCTTCCTCGGAATAAAACATGTAATTGTTTAAAAATTCTCATGTCATCTGTAAAACTCTCTCTCTCTCTCTCTCTCTCTCTCTCTCTCTCTGTGTGTGTGTGTGTACAGTGGCACATTTAGTTCCTGTAACATTTCAAGTTACGTATGTGACAGTATTCTGCACAGTGATTAAAACCAGGTGTAATAACTCCTGAAGCAGTTTGTGTTCAACTAAAAACGGTATCCGTGCGCCAGGGATGGGAAGGAGGAAGGCCGTGGGTATTTCCAAAGTCACAGGAAGAACACAACTATTCCTGTGGCTACTGCAAGGTGTGCCATCATCTCGGCATCCCGGCGCATGGCCTTTCTTCCTCCTTCTCAAGCACAGAGAACTCATCCACTCAATACAGTAAACAATTACATCCATTTTCCCAGTCCAGCAGCTAGATACAAACTGAGTCCTATTACCGCCACTTTTCCCCAGACCGCCATCTTGGATTACGTCACAGGAGGGGAGAGGGGGAGAGCCAACAGCACCCTTTAGTGCTGGTGTTGAGAACTCCAGACCTCGTGGTGGATGGAACTACTGTCTACAACAACTCAAATAGTTTAAATAAATAATGCACACCAAATAAATATATACATCCATATTGTCCATCAGTCCAGTACAGACTGAGTTCCCACCAATTTTCAGATGGCAGAGGGGATAAATGCATACAAAATAAATTAATTCCTCCCATCTGGCAGTCGTGTGGGGTAGCTCTACGGTCTCAGGCATCTTGTCACAGTCTGTGCAGCTCCGCTCATAGGAGGTTTGAGTCCTCCCCTGGGCATGGGTGTGTGGGTTACCCATAGCGTAAGTTACTTTAAGTAGTGTGTAGGTATAGGGACCAATGACCTCAGCAGTTTGGTCCAAAAGACCTCACTGCAATTTCCAAAATTTTTCCCCAAAAATTTCCAGATGTGGAAGGGAGGCGGATGGAAAGGTGGAGGGGAGGGTGGAAGGGAGGATGGAGGGAAGGGGATTAGATTAGTGGAGGTAGCCCAATTGAACAATTTTCCTGTCAAAGTATGAGCTTCTCGCCATGACATCAGTGCGACGTTGCCACATCTATGGTCGGCATCTTGGATCCACCTTCTTGAATAAATTTGGCAACAATGTAATGTGTGTTGGTACAATTTTTTCCCACAACAGGAAGCCTGGCTCAGCTCCTACGAGGTGTGACGCAGTTCATTAGCTTGCATGACCAAACAACACTGGCCCATTAATCAGTAAATGTGATGACTGTTACCATCAACATTTGGAATTGTGTGTGGTAAAATTTGGTGCCTTAAGGTGCACGGGCACTATGTGTCAATAGACTGCTCAGTATTATTTGTTAATTACTGTTATCATTATTACTATTAATTTTGTTCAGATGAAAGGCGTATACCTAGCAAGACTGACTAATCAACATGTCCAATGTTCTAAGCAGTTTAGTACACAGATAGAAAATGACTTAAAATGCCACTCGAATCAAAGCAATGTCTACGGTTTGCATCTGCAGAAAGCTTGAAGCAGATAGGGAACCCTGGTCGAGACAACAGGTAATGGTCATTTGATTGATTTTACTTTTAATACTGTGTTTTCCGTAACAATACTATTGACAGAAGCCTCATTAAATAACTTTTAATAACTTTTTTCTAAATTTTTCATCCATAATTCAGGTTCAATTGGAATAACCAATATGCCTGTCAGGGACAACAGAAAAAGAAATACCACAGTTATCGTTCACTGTCCAAGATCAAGCTGTGCCTCAAGTAGAAAAAGTGAATGACTGATTATGAATCTTTTGAGGCATTTAAAATGGGCAACCGATACAGTAAGTGTGATACCAAGCTACAAAAGTGGACGTCGAGAAATACCTCTCACTTACAAAGAATCGAAACCGGAAAAACAACATGGAAGACGTAAAAGAACTTTCCTATCTAGGAAGTACAATAACTGAAAGTGGTCGAAGAAAAATGGATGTGCAGGGTAGCTTGGTGCTTTCTATCCGGAAGAAATCTTTCTTTAATAATAAAAAAATAAAAAATAAAACACTCCACTGGCATCACATAACGACAGTGGAGCACTTCTTGCGTATTTTTGTGTAGTCTGCGACTTTTGTCAGTTTGAATTAACAAAGCAGATTCAAAGATGAGTGACCTTTCTGGTCACAGTTTCGTTCAGCAGGCACGAGAATCTCTCATCAGTCTCCAGTGCCAGGCATTACGACGTTGAGGTCTTCTGCGATAAGGAAATTTCTAGAACGCACAAAACGTCAAAAGAACCAGCCGTGTGTTATTTGCTCGCACATGCGTATCACAGAATGATTACAGTGAAAATATTAGAGTCCGTTCTTCCCACTCACTAATGGAACATAAGAGGACTAAATAACTATGGTACACGAAATACCACAGACCGAGTGAGAATGTATGTAAAGCATGCTTAAGATGATGAATATCAACAGTCCTTTAATTTTTTACCCACCTGTTGTGATTTCTGATATTTTTAAATTCTGAGGTAGACATAGTAGTCTTGAGTCAATTTTTTTCATGTTCAGATTACCACGTATTATATGTGTTGAATGTTAAACTTCTTTCAGATTGATAGAAACATCAATCGAACAATACAAACTCATATTTCGATTACGTTCGTTAAGCTAATGTCAGGAGAAGAAAATTATAGTTTTTTGAGAAGTTACAGCATGTATCCAAGAGATTACGAATAAATAATAAAGTTCGACTATTTTCACTTCATGAATACAACGACAAGTTCATTAGACGACTGCCATTGTTAAAAAATTGAGAAATATTAAATAAAATAAATAATTACCATCGAGATTAAGTCTGCTGACTTAGCGTCTGAAATAAACTCAAAGGTTCAGATCAAACAACTAAAGTCATACATGAAAATGCCAAACGAGCTTCTCTCACGACACTTCTGACTGTTTGATGCTAAGGTGTTCGCTAACATGACGCCACTGGTGGCGAAAAAAGGTGCATTTTGTTTTCAGTTATTTTATCCACAGCTGACAAGATGAAGTTGACGCTGTTGATAAATGTTCACACAGAACATCTGTGACGAAGATATTTGCTGATAATATCGGCGGTGAAAACCTGCTTTGTGCACTTAGCAGTTACGTCACTCATAATACACTCCTGGAAATGGAAAAAAGAATACATTGACACCGGTGTGTCAGACCCACCATACTTGCTCCGGACACTGCGAGAGGGCTGTACAAGCAAAGATCACACGCACGGCACAGCGGACACACCAGGAACCGCGGTGTTGGCCGTCGAATGGCGCTAGCTGCGCAGCATTTGTGCACCACCGCCGTCAGTGTCAGCCAGTTTGCCGTGGCATACGGAGCTCCACCGCAGTCTTTAACACTGGTAGCATGCCGCGACAGCGTGGACGTGAACCGTATGTGCAGTTGACGGACTTTGAGCGAGGGCGTATAGTGGGCATGCGGGAGGCCGGGTGAACGTACCACGGAATTGCTCAACACGTGGGGCGTGAGGTCTCCACAGTACATCAATGTTGTCGCCAGTGGTCGGCGGAAGGTGCACGTGCCCGTCGACCTGGGTCGGACCGCAGCGACGCACGGATGCACGCCAAGACCGTAGGATCCTACGCAGTGCCGTAGGGGACCGCACCGCCACTACCCAGTAAAATTAAAGACACTGTTGCTCCTGGGGTATCGGCGAGGACCATTCGCAACCGTCTCCATGAAGCTGGGCTACGGTCTCTCTCACGCCCCAACATCGTGCAGCCCGCCTCCAGTGGTGTCGCGACAGGCGTGAATGGAGGGACGAATGGAGACGTGTCGTCTTCAGCGATGAGAGACGCTTCTGCCTTGGTGCCAATGATGGTCGTATGCGTGTTTGGCGCCGTGCAGGTGAGCGCCACAATCAGGACTGCATACGACCGAGGCACACAGGGCCAACACCCGGCATCATGGTGTGGGGAGCGATCTCCTGCACTGGCCGTACACCTCTGGTGATCGTCGAGGGGACACTGAATAGTGCACGGTATATCCAAACCGTCATCGAACCCATCGTTCTACCATTCCTAGACCGGCAAGGGAACTTGCTGTTCCAACAGGACAATGCACGTCCGCATGTATCCCGTGCCACCCAACGTGCTCTAGAAGGTGTAAGTCAACTACCCTGGCCAGCAAGATCTCCGGATCTGTCCCCCATTGAGCATGTTTGGGACTGGATGAAGCGTCGTCTCACGCGGTCTTCGCGTCCAGCACGAACGCTGGTCCAACTGAGGCGCCAGGTGGAAATGACATGGTAAGCCGTTCCACAGGACTACATCCAGCATCTCTACGATCGTCTCCATGGGAGAATAGCAGCCTGCATTGCTGCGAATGGTGGATATACACTGTACTAGTGCCGACATTGTGCATGCTCTGTTGCCTGTGTCTATGTGCCTGTGGTTCTGTCAGTGTGATCATGTGATGTATCTGACCCCAGTAATGTGTCAATAAAGTTTCCCCTTCTTGGGACAATGAATTCACGGTGTTCTTATTTCAATTTCCAGAAGTGTACATTAATGTATCATTACGCCACAATGCCAACTTACTGATTTCAGGGTTTGAACTATCTGCATTATTGAGCGCATAAACTCATACCGGTGTGCACACTGTAATGGCACACCCTTTTCTAACATAACCATTTTTTTTATAGAAATAGCCGACTCCAGGACTAATCCCGAATCTGGTATAGGTGAACATTCTCGGATGTTTCACTGAAAGAATTTCATTTGATTTTGTATACGATGTATTATATTTGAAGCTAAAATATATAAAAAGAAATTAATTTGTTACGATCGATATGTACTAATAGTTAAAAGGTACTCTTGTTTCAGAAGTATTTGAAATTGTGAAATCTGTGGCATACTTATAATTCATATTATTAATTGCACAATCTAACGCGAATCATAAAATTTATTTCTGGGTTCATTTATAAGGTAATGATATAATATCGTAAGGATTCTACTTTTGTCAGGAAAATTTGTAAACTCTTTTGTGTTTTGTAAGGGAATTGTAATGGTGATGTGCGGGAGTGTAAGATTACAACACTTCAGTGATAATTAAGGAATTTCACCCCGGCTTCGGCACCATAAAATGTACGGTAACATACATCTGATAGCGAAAATTCCATCAGAATATTTAACTAAGTTTTATGGATTTATCATGTTTATTTGAAGACGAGCTTAGATATAATTATAACTGACAGTAATAAGTCGTATATACATACTCTTAATTGTCTTTATTCATTGCACGTTATCGTGTTACAATGTGTGTCGTACTGAACAAGTCAGAACCTAGTCAATTATTGTAACTATGTCTTTCTCATAGTATAATTGCCAGTAAGTTTTATTTCTTCTGTGAAGCTGTCTGACGAATCCGTTATGTGGCTGGCATGTAGCGTTCAGAGGTGTATTAATTTGACAGAATTTTAATTAATGACTCTAGTGGTTTCGGTTTTTTGCTCATTCGTTGTACAACGTACCTGTTTTCTTCAAACTGATTTCCTCTCTGACATCTTTAAATGGTATGTCGCCTGCCTTGCGACACATACTGGTTGTCGATGTCTTTTCTTATTTCGTATTCTCGAGGTTCAAAATTCTTTTTAAACAATCACGCCCTGTAGTTCTTAGCTGGCAGTGTTGGTTACTCACTGACATGCTCCACCGCCTGACGGCACAAACTGAGCTGACTGCTCGTTGGACCACGACTCCCCTCCACACAGCCTATGTGGGTCCGCCGTCACCTCATTACGTACCAGATGCTATGCGATCAAGGGCCTTGGTACTTAGGTTCCAAAGATTCCTTAATTAACTATACAACAAGAAACCAAACAGTTCGTAAGCGCTCAGATATTGTAATTGACAATTTTTTTTTCTTTGAAAAGATCGCCATCTAGTGAGTAGCTGCTGAAAATTCTTTTCCATTGTACATTCTGAGGATGCGTAAACCCTGCATAAGAAACATGTAGCGCGACTGAATAATACTTGCTTTCCTTGTAACGTGGAAACGAACCGTTTCCTGACATGGGTTCCTGCGTACACTGGTCAGCCAGAACAATATGACCGCAAATGTAACAGCCAGATCGTTGGAGGGATCTAGCACTACATCCGCAGACACAGGGCATATGAATCCTTTAAATTCAGGGGAGGAAGCGATGAGGTCTGATGCCACACTAAATCACATCGCAGATGTGTCCGAGCGCTTTCAGATCTGGCAAGTTGGGGGGCCAACACATCAACTGGAACTCGCCTCTGTGTTCCCGAAGCCACTCCATCACACTTCTGGTCTTGTGACATGGCGCATTATCCTGTTGAAAAATACTACTGCTTTCGGGAAACATGATCGTCGTGAAGGGGTCTTCGTGGCTTGCAACCAGTGTACGATAATCCTTGGCCGTAATGGTGCCTTGTACGAGCTCTACTGGACTCATGGGTGTCCACATGAATATTCCCAGAGCATAAGGAGCCGTCGCCAGCTTTTCTCTGTCCCGCAGCTCAGGTGTCATCGACCTACTCCCCTGGAAGACGACAGATTTGCACCCTCCCATCGGAATGATGAATAAGATATCGGGATCCATCATACCATCCAATAGTTATAGTTGCGGATGTCGCGGTGTTAACACTGGCACATGCATGGGTCGTTGGCTGCGGAGGCCCATCGTTAGGAGTGTTCGGTGCACTGTGTGCTCAGACACACTGATACTCTGCCCAGCATTAAAGTCTGATGTTTGTTCTGCCGCAGTTCTCAGTCTGTTCGGTTCCCAGTCTGCCCATCCTACAGCGTCCGACATCTGTAATAAGGGATGGCGGCCCAACCTGACGATGTCTGGACGTGGTTTCACCTTGGTTTCGCAATGTGTTGAAGACACTCAGCACAGCACTTCTCGAACAGCCGACAAGTCGTGAGTTTCCAAAGCACTCGTGCCGAGCCTCCAGGCCATCACAAGCTGCCCTTGATCAAAATAAAGCAGACCGTGCGCCATCGTCATTCTAGACAGGGACAGCAAGCTTACTGATACCACGAGCACTGCGCGTGTGTGTGTCTAGCAATCGTTCCTCGCCAGTGACCCTGAAACCACCCTGGCTGGCCGGCCGCGGTGGTCTAGCGGTTCTAGGCGCTCAGTCCGGAACCGTATGACTGCTACGGTCGCAGGTTCGAATCCTGCCTCGGGCATGGATGTGTGTCATGTCCTTAGGTTATTTAGGTTTAAGTAGTTCTACGTTCTAGTGGACTTATGACCACAGCAGTTGAGTCCCATAGTGCTCAGAGCCATTTGAACCATTTTGAACCACCCTGGCTGATCATTGTATCTAGTAAGTTCCCTCCACAACCTCCAGAAGTGTGTAACATGGATTGCGAAACAACCTGTATGTATTGTCCTGTCATAATTTCCCTGCAGTGTCCAATCAACAAAACGGGGAGGAAATGGCCTAAACAGGAAGTAAAGTCTGGGGATCCTGATGTAACAAAGCATCACGTGGTTTTACTAGAACTGATCTTGTTGTGGATATGCTTTCTTGCTTTCATCTAGCCCGAAATGCTCTTCAGACTAAGCCTTAAGTAACTGGCGACACATGACGTTGCAAGAAGTTACTAAATAAATTTGTAGCCTAAATTACAATAAACAATGGCATAATTTGAGGCTTTTTCCTTAGGAGCCACAAAACATTTAGCAGACATTATTATAAAAATAAGAAACATAATATCGGAATGAACTTCTTACGTCATCACTTCTGGCTGTAATTACGAAAATAACTTGAAGAAAGATGGAGGTAGTTAAGCGGTAGAAACAGCATTGACTCTAAAGTACTGGAAATGCACTACTTCCATATGACGATATTACATATAAACTACACAATCTAAGCAGAAAAGCAACTCGTTCATAAGGCAACAACAAACCAATGAGTTTCTTCTCCATCAAAAGCAACAGGAATGACTAAGGTAAGGGTAGAATTTCTCATTCTGACCTCGGACTGACCAATCTGGCCCGACCGACCACCGTGTCATCTTTACCAATGGTGCCATCTTGTGCGGTGTGAAGTGGCACGTTGTCAGCAAAAAGTGCTTGACCTTGGAACGGCTACTAATCGGTTCAGTAGCTTTTCAGTTGGCCGTACGTGGCTCAATGCACCCTGTACCAATACTCCCACCAAGAAAAAATCGCCGGCCGCGGTGGTCTCGCGGTTCTAGGCGCGCAGTCCGGAACCGTGCGACTGCTACGGTCGCAGGTTCGAATCTTGACTCGGGCATGGATGTGTGTGATGTCCTTAGGTTAGTTAGGTTTAAGTAGTTCTACGTTATAGGGGACTAATGACCACAGCAGTTGAGTCCCATAGTGCTCAGAACCATTTGAACCATTTTTGAAGAAAAAATCGCTGGCAGTACCGGGAATCGAGCCCGGGTCTGCGCATGGGGACAGCCGCACTGGCCACTCGGTTTCAGAAGCAGACAAGAAGGATTAAGCAAGTGGATTATTGAACCCATGAATGTTCATAAGAAATGAAGGCTAATAAATTTTACGTTTCTGTTAATTATTATGGAGGTTTCAGTAGTAATCGAGCCATATGTTTGTAAAAAGGGTTAGTGACGGAGATTGAGAATGACTAAAAAAATATCTGACATTTACAGTCACTGCCTTTGCAGTTACGTATTATTAACAAAAAATTTTGTGGTTCTCTCTTCCCCCATAAAAGTGCAGGGTGGGGGCAAATAAAAGTGACCCGTAGGGGAGAGTTCCAGGGTACGAAACAAAAGTACAGCATTAACCTAAACGTAGCAGATGCTGAAAGTGATCACCATTCATTTCTTGGCACTTCTCGGCCATGGTCAGGAAGTTTCTGAAGGCGGATTGAAGCTGGACTCCTGGAATTGCTGCAGTCTCATCCGAAAAGTTCTGTTGCAGATCTTCGAGAGTATGCGGGTCGTTGCAATACTCCATAGACTTCAGAGTTCCCCACACACAGTAATCGCACACTGACCGTCCAGGTGTCCTGTGTGGCCAGCCGCAGCCGTGACCACGCCTACCTCTGCTAACAACTCTGTCAGGCGTGAATATTGTGTAAAAATGTTACGCGCTGAAGCGGTGTGGATCACGTGACGGGCGTACACGTGGTGTGCACGTTACGGGGTGTGGTTCTATGCATACATTCAAGTCCAATCGTATCCACTCGTCAAGACCACTTTTATTTGCCCGAACTTGTATGCGTAACTATAAAGGAAGCCTGGCGGAATGAGAGAACAACATAAGGTGATTGGCGATGTTTCTACATAAACGTACAAATAGCACGTTCTAGTAACACATAAAACGCCGAAATCCAGCCGCGACAATGAATGAGTCGTAACTTAAATTCCAGAAGAATTTCATTTACTGGACGTCGTCATCAACGGCCATACCAAGGAAATTGCGGAATAGAAAAGCTATGGCGCTGAAAACAACTGATATCTGACACAGAGTGAAGAAAAAGCGAAGGTAAAAGCAGGACAACGGATAACTTGTAATAAAACAGAAATAAATCCAGTGGCCGACCGTGCAAGAGAGACGTTGTATAGCATGGAGAGCTTTATAGTTATAATACCGCAAGCGTGTGACAAGCAGTCATTTACTTTCTCCCACCTCATGTTGGGAAAATTAGATAAAAGCTTTTCCGGACACCAGTAGAAAAGAAATGGAGGAAATTAGACTGGTGGCTTGGGAAGCATCGATGTGGAGCCAAGGTCTATGAACTTCTGAAATTGCTTGTCAAGTCGAATAAATGATTCTGATTCAAAATATTTTCATGCTCAGATTATGTAGTGATTGTACGAATTTGTGTTTATGTTAAGCTTCTTTGAAACTGGTTTAACAAACAAATAGTACAAAGCCATATTTTAATTATGTTAGTCAAGTTACTGTCAAAAGAAGAAATAAGTCGTTTTGACACAAGGTATGTGCACCCTCGACAGTACGAATGAACAACAAGCTTTTTATGAATATCGCTTCATCAGTAAAGCTGAGTGAAAACCTTAGAACGATTTCCTAAAATAAAACAAATAAAATGAATAAACAGTATAGATGTTTAGTAGTCGACGTAGCAACAACAAGAAACCACTGATTTCTGCGTTTGTAAATCTCAGTACTTGAAACACTCTAAAATAAGCAGATCATGTAACTAGATTGAAATATGAAAAGGTTAAAAGAGTTTTTCTCGTGTCCCTTCAAACTGTTTTTCTGGTTCTAGATAATTACGTAAACTGACGCTTATGGCACCTAAAGTAGTTATGTTTTTCTAAGCACCTTATGGAAAAACTGGTAGAAGCCGACCTCGGGGAAGATCAGTTTGGATTCCAAAGAAATGTTGGAACACGTGAAGCAATACTGACCCTACGACTTATCTTAGAAGAAAGATTAAGAAAAGGCAAACCTACGTTTCTAGCATTTGAAGGCTTAGCGAAAGGTTTTGACAACGTTGACTAGAATACTCTCAAATTCTAAAGGTGGCAGGGGTAAAATACAGGGAGCGAAAGGCTATTTACAATTTGTACAGAAACCAGATGGCAGTTATAAGAGTCGAGGGACATGAAAGGGGTGGTGGTTGGGAAGGGAGTGAGACATGGTGGTAGTCTCTCCCCGATGCTATGCAATCTGTATATTGAGCAAGCAGAAAAGGAAACAAAAGAAAAGTTCGGAGTCGGTATTAAAATCCATGGAGAAGAAACAAAAACTTTGAGGTTCGCCGATGACATCGTAATTCTGACAGAGACAGCAAAGGACTAGGAAGAGCAGTTGAACGGAATGGATAGTGTCTCGAAAGGAGGGTATAAGATGAACATCAACAAAAGCAAAACGAGGATAATGGAATGCAGTCGAATTATGTCGGGTGATGCTGAGGCAATTAGATTTGGGAATGAGACACTTACAGTAGTAAAGGAGTTTTGCTATTTGGGGATCAAAATAACTGATGATGGTCGAAGTAGAGAGGATATAAAATGTAGACTGGCAATGACAAGGAAAGCGTTTCTGAAGAAGAGAAATTTGTTAACATCGGGTATAGATTTAAGTGTCAGGAAGTCGTTTCTGGAAGTATTTGTATGGAGTGTAGCCATGTATGCTAGTGAAACATGGACGATAAATAGTTCAGACAAGAAGAGAATAGAAGCTTTCGAAATGTGGTGCTACAGAAGAATGCTGAAGATTAGATAGGTAGATCACATAACTAATGAGGAGGTATTTAATAGAATTGGGGAGGAGTTTGTGGCACAACTTGACTAGAAGAAGGGATCGTTTGGTAGGACATGTTCTGAGGCATCAAGGGATCACCAATTTAGTACTGGAGGGCAGCGTGGAGGGTAAAAATCGTAGAGGGGGAACAAGAGATGAATACACTAAGCAGATTCAGAAGGATGTAGGCTTCAGTAGGTACTGGGAGATGAAGCTTGCACAGGATAGAGTAGCATGGAGAGCTGCATCAGATCAGTCTCAGGACTGAAGACCACAACAATAACAACAAGCACCTTATCCACAGCTGATAAGATGAAGTTGATGGTTGTTGACAATTGTTTTCTCAGAATATCGGTATCAAATGTATTTGGTGATAGAGTACCGCAACCTAAAGAGGAACCTCCAAATCGGCAAACGGGCGTCGAACTGAATGTAGACTGGTTGTCGCTTAAACGTTCCACCTTCATAAAAAGGAATGCAAGAGTTTATTGATGCCGACAGTTTTTACGTCTCCTATCAGGCTGCTTACCTATCACTGTGGGATTCCACACAGAAAGTGTAAAATTGGTTATTAACGTTCAAAATGGAGGATTTATCTCGGTTGTATAAAAGAACATTACGTTAGTCGTTTTGAAAGAATAACCTGTCTTGACACAAATGCTGCTGCTGATATTGCAGTATTTGCATTGTCTCTGCCAGTTACGTGGTTCATAACGCTCTTTGTTTCAAAGTCCACGGAATGTAAAGAATGTCCTAATTGTTAAGTGGTTGCTGATTTCTTGATTCTAGAAATTAGGCCGTGACGTAAGCCATGTTTTACTGCCTAACATTTGGTCTCATAATGATGGATTTATCTTCAGAGTATCAGGACATGTCTCCTACATCATTAGGAGACGAAACGCTAAACGCTAAAAAATGCCTCAGACCACGGGCTAAATAAAGCCCATGAAACATAAATCTCTAAAGAGCGAAAACAATGGGCGTGAAAGTCAGCTTTATACGTTAAGCTTGAAGTCCACTAACTAATAGTAGGATGCCGTACTCACATATTGTTCACTGCATTTTTTTTATTGCGTTCTTTCGTGTGGAGGTGGTTGGTGTAGAGATACGGTATCGTAATATGAGTGGACTTACAGCTTAACGTATAACGCTGGCTTTAACTGCCGTTACTGGCACTCTTTAGAGATTTCTGTTTCATGGGTTTTTGTTTAGCCCATGTAATCACACAAGTCCACTTTAGTTAACTCCTGTAACTTTCTTTTTCTCGGAATAATTAGGTGGGAGTTGTTCTCCCTCGAGACTGTCCAAATAAACGTCAATTTCGTGACTGGTCTGTAGCGTTCAGAAGTGGTACTAATTTAACTGAATTTCGATTAATTAGTGATTATAGCTCTTTATCCATTCATTGTACAATGTATCCCTTTTAATCACATTTACTTGCTTTCTGAGACCTTTAAAACTGTTTATCTCCTGCCTTTTCACGTACATAGACGAAGACTTCCTTTTGTTATTTCGTTTTCTCGAGAGACATATTTATTTTTAAACTAACACAGTCTTGTAGTTGTAAAATGGTGTTAGTTGCTCGCTGATATCCTCTCGCCACTTGCCGTGACAAACTGAGCCGACTACTAACTGGGACACGACTTCCCTTCACATAGCCGACCCTATAGTGTTATGTTTTTTAATTCGAGCCACAGATGTATACTTCACATGCCAAAGTATATAAAAGTATTTAAATAGGCATAGTTTTCCTTTGCTTACTTTGAAGGAGCCTATACGATTTTTCATTTTATTGTAACAACAAAACTCTATTCCACTTCATTTGTCACTTCAACTTTAGCTCACTCTCTTGTCCGATTCTGTACTGTGAAGAAGCATGATGTAAGTTGTGTTATGTACCCTGCTTATCGATCAATGAGCAAAAATAATTTAAATAACGTTATTTCATTCAGTAGAAGAAATTATCTTTCATCATGTCATTAACTAATCAGAAGTGTGTATTAGTATTATACAAAAAGCCATCTTCAACAGGACTGTAATTGTTCAGTGACCAAACGATTTCTCGTATTAGAGAGAGTACCTGTCTTCATCGTAACCGAAGTTCAAATACCTTAATCTCACATTTTTAACGGATGTAAGAATTTAATTGAAATACAAAAAGGTACTAAAAACGACGGAACCTTTCCACAACACACTGACCTGCACATCGATGAAACATAAATAAAGGGTGATGGGAATATGCTGATGCTTTTTTATATTGAATAATTCAGTTTTTATTGTGGGATCAACTTATAACTCTTGTAATGTGTCTTCACGACATGGTTAAATACATACGTGAATGTTTTAAATTATCCGCGTTTTTTAATGTCTGTATCATTTTCTCTAAGGAGAGCTATATTTCAGCTGCTAACTAATCTGCTCTTTGAGCACATGCCATCGCCTAATCACAAGTCTGATGCTAACGCTCAAGAGTCATGACAGGTTTCAAATATTCTTATCGAAAACACATAACAAACAAGCACACACTTTACTGACACACAGTTGTTTTAACTGGTGACCTGTTCTTGTTTGAAATGTTCCTTCTCTGTTGAGTAATGTTTGAATCATCTTTTCCATTTCCAATAAGGGACTGGGTAAGTTCTGGATTTATTTCTCAGTACATCTGACTTTTCTACGCTCATTATATACTAGAAGGTTATTCGTAAGTGCTTGCGGCGGTCCACAAAATGACTGTGTGAAAACTATAAGATGTACAGAAAGTTACATTTATCGATGGATAGAGAATCTCTGCAAGCTTTGGTTCCTAATACGTGCTGTGGGGTAGTTGCAATAGGACACGGCAGGGTTAGAACATGTAGCCAAATTCTCCGCTTCGTACTGCCGCATCTAATTAGTCTACGCCTCGCAGATATGCATCCCAATAAACAGATTTCCAAAGCGGTTTGCTGTCGCGATATCAGGCTAATTCGTATCAGCGATATCGATAAACCTCACGCAATTATTGGCGTTTGACGCTTCACAAACGGGGCACATATGGAGCACCTGCGACATTGATTAAAAACATGGACAGCTGCTCTGTCCACTGATGTGTGTCTGTTTTCTACATGTCTTGGAATTTCCACGCAGTTGTCTTCTGGAACCCTGGAGGTACTTATATGAATAATCGTGTATAATTCTTGTATAATTTAAATGATCCATAATTTAAGCCATTTCGTACCTCCATCCCTAAGCCACTATTTCACATCGTGAAACCATGCACGTATCTCCTTAGCAATTCACGATCACATATTTGCGCTATAAGTTATACAATTGCTCTACCAAAACCCTTAACCGGTGCCCTTATATTATGTTATAAATGCAGTATCGTTTGCAAACAAAAAATTATGAAATACTAATTATTTCGTATCAAGACTATCGACCAGGCTACACATCACAAACGACCACTTTTTAATAATCGTATAACACTTGACCTTTCCAAGTAAGTCATACACAAAATCTTTCTACGTCGACAGGATGTCGTTAGATAAGCTTGGCGTAAAATCCAGCAAAGGCATGCATCAAGGGTCACGACTGAGTAACCGTTCAACACATGACCTTTCCTAGTGGTTTATATGTACAATCTTAATCAGTCGATAGGAAAAGTTTCAGATAAAATGTCACGAACACTACAAGAGTAATAGTTCTTTTTTGCTGATATCTTCGATAAGAATTACGTTATTACACAAGAGGTTATGAGAACAGTTCTTATCGCGTCATCTAACGATAGCTGTGCTGTTTGAAGAATAGTGAGGTGTAACATTTAGCGTAATTTAGAACCTCTTTACCTTTATCAGTGACCTTTATGCGTATATCCAGAACGTCTGCTCCGCCCTTATCGCGTTGTACTTTAGAGCTGATACACCACATCTCTCCATTTCTACCAAATAAGCTCTGACATTGCAGTTCATTTAATAACTTGTGTACTGTTTCTACAAAATCTCCATTAATCAGATCACATCAACCTTCTTTGTTCAGTGTACTAAATTAGAATGGATAACGAAGATCATTTCAAGGTCTTTCGTTAACTGACTTCCATCGTTAATATATCTCTGCTCCGGAAACCTGCGCGTCTTCAAGGAAGAGCGCCCATAATGGAAAGTTTTTTTTTTTACGGTGTCCGAGCAGCTGTTCTTTCTCTTTCCTTCTGTATATCTCACCACATGCAAAATTAGAATAACAACCCCGTAGGGACACAAATCACTCCTCTGAAGTTGCATGTATCACCACAATATAGAACGTTGAGACAGTAACACCAATTTATTTTACATGTTTATTTGTGATGAATCCACATCATGAAACTGTTAAAAAAGTTTGTATGTATGCAAATTGCGACAAGATGCTACTGTACATTGTACTATCGCCCGACAAAGACGAAAATTTATGAAAGAAAGAACATGACCTGGATCCCCAACTTGCGGACATCGTTACCAAGTGAAGATAAAAGGGTCCGTAAAAAAATAAATGTAAAAACAATTGATTTACGGCAATGTCTTTCCTCGTTTCTTCAACGGAATTCAGAGGATTTCTGCAAGCGGGAACAAGGGACATACAAGTCCTCCGTTTATCACTGTGATAGCAGATTGTTGGCAGTAATTTGTCACACTTTTTTATCGCCAGCGTGCAAACTATACAGTGTGAAGTGTCACACGCCCTGATGAAAGGAAAAAGAAACAATTGCCCGGTAATACCGTGAATATCGCTATGACTGAACTCAAATGATTAGGCGGTATGGTAAAATTAAACCGTTCCTTGGTTTGAAACCGATTCAAGGAAACTCCCTGGACTTTGCACCACTAATGATAAATCAGTTACAGCAACAAAAAGTAGAGAGTCTTTCTACACCACTCAAATGGACAAATGTGAAAGGATTACGATCCACTAAAGACGACTGTGGAATACTCTTCTATAAGACAACACCTGATAATGATGAACCATTTAAGACTCTAGATTTTACCTGAAGGGGGACAGCTCGCCGTCTCACTGCACCAAACAAGTGCCCCGGACTACATTTGATCTCGCAACAAAAAGGACGAGTTTATTGGTTATCATAAATTCATTTCGGCAGTATTTCACCACTTTTACCGTGATTAAAGTATATATGCTAAAATCGAGGAAGTATAACTTGCATGTTGAGAAAAAGAACAAAGGATATAAAATTAATGTTGTATAATCAGCAAAATACATTTCAAAGTTTCTAGTTCATCAGTGTTCAATGCGTTAAGTGCGGATTGTCTACTATATGTCTCGTCTCGTCTTCATCCCAAAAGCCAAAAAAAAAAAAAAAAAAAAAAAAAAAAAAAAAAACGAAGTCGAAGCTGAAAAAATTTTAAGAGATAATATGAGGAATTACCTTTTATCTTCATAATTCGATTTAAGTTAAAATTTCAAACACAGTTTTCTCAGAATGTCTTTTTTGAATTTCACAGATTGTATTCATCACATATAGATTAAGAAACAGTAGTCCAGACAACTGAAAAATATAGTGATAATGAATTAGATATCAACCCTTTGTCCACTTACGTCATCCCACACACGCTCAAAAGAGGTTAAATTCGAAATCCATTGATTCCTCACAGCGATACATTCTGTTGGATTTGCTGATACCTAATGAGGCGTTTGTCTGGTGAAATGAGTTACCATCTGGAGAGCAAATTCTGGCTTGTTCGTTGGCACATTATGATTTGCTCCTTCAACGAAGAGTTCTGTCTTCATGTATTCTGCAATGCTCTTTCCACCTTACTTGCAGTAGTGGTAAGCCTAATAAAAACAATAATATGTGAACTTTTGGATCAAGTACTTGAAAACTGAGGAATAAAGTAAGGGGACGTGAAGCATTAACATCGACCATATTCCAAATTAATCGCGGGATCTGTAACACGTGAGAAACGTTTTCACCAAATATACGTTACAGTGCAGTACAGTCTTAGCAAGAAATCAAGAAAAACTAAATGTACTGAAGACTACCGATGCAAGTCGAGTGATACGTCACTGAAGCTGTAGCCTACCTTCAGAGACACCCTATACATCGTTCCAATAGGCTGTATTTTAAAATTATACTTTATTTAGAACTAGTAGTTTTACGCATGGTTCATTTTCGAATCCATCTATAACAGATGTGGATACATCGTCTTCGTCTCATCGACATCTCTTGTAAATGCTCTTGAACACGGGCCATGTCCGAAGCTGGAAGTGCTGAATAGAGTACAATTTAATAGCTCCTCAAATTTATTGAGGTTCTACTGCTCATCAGAAGAAAATGAAAGACGAATTTCATTATTTACATCACGGCAGCGAGAACAACAACCGTTTCGAAATTGTCTCGAAAGAAAAGCAGCCCACAGTTGCACTAAATTATGTTTATTTTAAACATTGAGCATGGTTACAGCTATAATAATGTAGCCTTCTTCAGAAATGCTGCCCAGGTAGTGAAGGCAGCATATAGGTATATGGAGACGTCTTTAAAAATGATGAAAACAAGACTTTTGAACAAGGCTATATTATTATAGCGAAACTATGGTCAAGGTTTAAAATAAACATAATTTAGTGCAACTGTGGGCTGTTTTTGACTCGAGACAAAAGACGAATTTAGTCCATCGCACAACTTCTGGTTACAAGGCGTAGAGTAGCAGCGCTTTTTTCAATTTCGTGTTCTGATATAAAGCGCACTGCGATCAAGACCACAGTTAGGTGGAAATTTATGCATAAAATCAAAGGGCTCCTAGAATCTTTCCGTTGTTGTTGGATACAGAACAACAGAGCACGTAGTATGGTGGTCTTACGCAGTCAGAAACATAATCCGTGTGTATATATTTTTGTTTAAACCCTAAATTAATTCCATTGCACTTGCACGAGCTCTAAATTTGAAAAGGAACGATGCCACTATTCGACGATGTTGGCAGTAATGGATTAACCATGACCTATCACAGCGTCAAAAGGGAAGTGGTCGAGCGAGAGAGACGACAGAACGTGAGGAACGAGAAATCGTCAGGCAGACACTGAGAGCCCCGGATTCATCACTATCTTCGATACTGCGTGCAAGCGGTGCTTCATTCACCACAAGGACCATCAGTAGGCGAGTCACAGAAAAGGGGGCTGATCTCACGGCGCCCCTTGCCCCAACTCTATATACCAAGAGGCCCATTTGCAGTGGTGTTGGGCGCATTCGGGCAGGAATCTCAATGAGTAGAATAGAATTGCACCCTTAGAATTGCGCCGCCGCTGTGCCGCTTTGTATTTATCCGACTTGGAACTTTAGTTTAAACTCAAACACCTCAAACACTTTCATCCTTAAATCACGGGAAAGCACCGGTAGAAGAGAGTGTTGTACCTTGTAATCTGTTTTTTACATGATTTTTTTTTCATTATTAGCGATTCTAAAAACCTGATCCCCTCATGAAGGGATTATTTTCTTATAAATTTATGAGTGTACTGTTCAACCACTAAAGTAGCGGATGTACTACCCCTTTAAATTCTTGTCCTTTTGGGACTGATGATTAATTTCTTTAGATAACAGTGTGGTTTTTCCGGAATGATAAGACTTTATTGAATCTTGTTCCAGTTGTGAATACTGTCACTGTTGGTTAGTAGACATACAAAGTTACTTTAGAGATAGCTCACGAAATAAGTGATGTGTTAGTGAAATGTTATTTGATAACGATCTCAACAGCATCACCTAAACGCTTCGGAAAGTTACGACAGCCTTTCCAGTAGTTTGGGCAGATGGTGGAACACAGTAAAAGTTTTTTTTACAAGTACATATCAATTGTGTAACTTTAGTAGACTGTCAATTGTGTAGTTCTCGGGACTATAGTAGATAAAGGTTGTAACTATCTCACTCGGGAAGTAATAGCTAAAAGCAGATAAACGAAAGATTAAATTAAAAGTAGTATTTTATATTTGATTCCTCAGTAAAAGCCTGTTTATTGCAACCTCAACTCCACACTATCCATAAATCCTTCCAAGAACTGGGGACACCCCTGCTCCCTCCTAGCCTCTCCTGCACAATAATCACCCGTTACCGGACAACCTAATGAAAGCCAACCACTTTCCATGTTATCTGTCTGACAGCTTCAATGTCTCTGAAAACCCCATTTAAAAAAAAATGGCTCTGAGCACTATGGGACTCAACTGCTGCGGTCATTAGTCCCCTAGAACGTAGAACTACTTAAACCTAACTAACCTAAGGACATCACACACGTCCATGCCCGAGGCAGGATTCGAACCTGCGACCGTAGCAGTCGCACGGTTCCGGACTGCGCGCCTAGAACCGCGAGACCACCGCGGCCGGCAAAACCCCATTTAGACTTCCCCTTATTGCCATCAGTTAATTAGTGCACCAACAACTTCCTTCGATGTCTTTCTCCTAGTTTTCAATATCCAGACAACATACCACAAACAGAGCTTAAAATTCCGCTACAGCAGAAGATAGTCAACCGATACTCCATAAATAAGGCAACACCGCTACCAGTCCCCATTGCATTAACAACAGACACCTGAAACAGAGCGCTCTCGTCTTCCTAAAAATGCTAGACACGCTTCACAGTGCAGGTCTAAACACAAGTTACACTACTGGCCATGGTGTGGGCCTGATGGTATGGGGTGCCATTGGTTACACGTCTCTTTCACCTCTTGTTCGCATTGGCGGCACTTTGAACAGTGGACGTTACATTTCAGATGTGTTACGACCCGTGGCTCTACCCTTCATTAGATCCCTGCGAAACCCTACATTTCAGCAGGATAATGCACGACTGCATGTTGCAGGTCCTTTACCGGCCTTTCTGGATACAGAAAATGTTCGACTGCTGCTCTGGCCAGCACATTCTCCAGATCTCTCACCAACTGGAAACGTCTGGTCAGTGGTGACCGAGCAACTGGCTCGTCACAATACGCCAGTCACTACTCTTGATGAACTGTGGTATCGTGTTGAAGCTACATGTGCAGCTGTACCCGTACACGCCTTCCAAGCTCTGTTTGACTCAATGCCCATGCGTATCAAGGCCGTTATTACGGCCACAGGTGGTTGTTCTGGGTACTGATTTCTCAGGATCTATGCACCCAAATTGCGTGAAAATATAATCACATGTCACTTCTAGTGAAATATATATGTGCAATGAATACCCGTTTATCATCTCCATTTCTTCCTGGTGTAGCAATTTTAATGGCCAGTAGTGTATTATCCTGAGCCATTGGAAACCTACCGAGTTCCACTTTTCCTCAAACCTAATAAATCTACCAATGACACGTTTTCCTAGCAGAAGCCTCACCTCAACTTCTCCCGATGCTCACAGAACACCTAAACCGACAGCCCTCCATTTTGTCAAGCATTTTGTCTTCCATCCCAGCTTCTCCTCTGATGACCAAATCCTGTACCTTATTCTGGGTGCTGTCATTTGGTTGGAAGACTGCAAATGAGACATACTCTCTGTCACGGTGTCTCTATCAGCAGATGAAAACAATCATATTTACTAATCTTCAGTCGCCTGGACCGGTAAGACACCAGCCTTTACCACCTATTGCAGGGAATTCAGTTTCCTAGATAACTGATTCGGATAATGAGGGGAACAGGGGAAAATTACAGGCCACTAACATATATATTCACGATAGAACACACAAATGTGAGGTTGTCTTGGCACGAAAGCGAGTTTTTGCAGACCCAAAATTTAGGGGTTTATTGAATAGCCACCGACATATGGGACAAGACAATGTACATAAAAGCAAACAAGAAACAACAATGTGATTCTTCAAGCTTTCCCGGCGGATGTGTTGTAAATAGTCTTCAGGGGTTTTCCACCGGATCACGTTGTGCAAATTCCACAATGTTTACTCGGAGCAACTGTCTGACATCTTCAGGTGGTTCAACCTTGCTAGTGGCTAGATAGGACTGACGGTATCCCCACGTCGACGCCCCGTTTCTAGAACAAGCGCTCGAAGAATGCGCAGCCGTTGAAATCGCGCATCCGCAGTGATTTGCCATATTCAAACTCCCTCTGCCGAAAATCGCAGAGCGGCTCTCCCGCGCGTGCGCAGTACGCTGTGTTTGTCAACAGTGCGGCCAGACGTTACTCACCAACGGCCTGTTATCGAAGAATCTTGATATTCGCGTCGTGATTTAATAGCAACGAATGCAGGGTTCCAGGCTGTGCTCAGTTGAAATCCCTTATCCTTGTTGATGAGATTATCGGCAGTATGGATATGTATAGCTTCCTTAATGACACAATCCCAGAAAGATCATCCCAGGGATAAAACTTCCGTCTTTTCATAAATCATACTATATCCTGTATTCAAGCAGTGTTCCGTAATTGCAGACATTTCCGATTGACGAACGCGTGTATGACGCTGATGTTCATCCCAGCGTTCTTGTACTGTGCGGCATGTCTGGCCTTCATACGCTGCCCCACATTGACAAGGAATCTTGTACACACCACATTTCCTCAGGCCAAGGTCATCCTTAACCGAACCCAACAGGTTCCTCAGTTTTGCAGATGGTTGGAAAACACACTCAATTCCATATCTTCCGAGGGCTCTTCCGATTCTTGACGACGTGGAACCAAAATACGGCAAAAAGGCCAAAGTGGTGGGTGTCTTCGTATCTTTATTCTGCTCCATAGAGTGAACTCACCTGGGCCTGAATGCATTACGTATCTGTCTCTCGGAATAACCGTTTTGTCGAAACACTATCTCCAAATGTTGTATTTCACTCGACAAGCACTTAGGATCGGATACCATTTGTGCTCAATGAACTAACGTACGTAACGCACTATCGCACTGTGCAGGATGATGGCAGCTTGTGGCCTGAAAATATAGATTTGTATGCGTTCGCTTGCGGTAGACGCTGTGTCCCAAGGTTCCATCCTTACGAAGGAAAGGATATGTCCGAAAGAACAGACATCATATCCATATAAGTACATAGTTCTGGCAACACCAGCCATGACCTTCTTCTTCTGTGCGGATGCACACATATTCCCCGACTCTTACGGGACTTGGAGAGAATGTCTTCCACGAGTAATGAGTGTGTTAGGGTGGTACACTACGAATGTAGTGTGTGGACATACAAGGCGAGGATGTGGATCTCGCGGGAGGCGTGCGCGAGATAGTGCCTGCAGTCGCGCTATCCTCTGTGGCCTCGGTGGCTCAGATGGATAGAGCGTCTGACAAGTAAGCAGGAGATTCCGGGTTCGAGTCCCGGTCGTGGCACACATTTTCAGCTGTCCCCGTTGATATATATCAAGCCCGTTAGCAGCTGAGGGTGTTAATATAATTCTAATTTCGTTCTAGACGGTTGCAGATAATCAATGGTGTCTGTTCTTTCGGACATGTCCTGAAGAACAGATACCACATCCACATATGTATAACTCCGTACTAAGTCCGATTTCGGGAACTGTTCCCACAGTCAGACTTCCTCATCCCTCAACCGAACATCTGCCCACATAACACCAATCCTACACACGACCCAAAATCCTTCAGATATCATTATACCCTGACTACTCGCAGTGAACGTAAACTCACCACTTTCTTCAACTGTGGAAATATTTTAAATGATTAACAAATCAAACTATTGTGTTTTAACCAAAACAACTCAAGATAAGTATTTAAATTTGCGAAGTCATTTATTTTTCTAACACCATTGAACAATTTTAATATCTTTTACATTTCTGAAAACCTTTTGGCTGAAGATTGGTGAATCGTAACCGCTAACAGCCCTCCCGCAACCCATATGGGGCAAGGTTGATGAAATAACAATGAAGAAAAAATACATTCCTTTTATTGAATTATTATACACAAAAATTATTTTACATTGTCCCAATAGTGTAAGACATCCTTGAGTTGTGGTAAAAATTGCTGTTTTGAGGAGTGTGCCACAGTGCGTAGTGTAAAGCAGTCGCTTTCCATTTCTGGCGGTGGCGCCGTTGTGGCAATCGCAGCTTTGATGTCTTCCTCTGCTGGGAAAGGGGAAAAGTTGCCTGTTCACGTGCATTTAAGGGGCGCTATGAGCTCCACAGTGACAACCCGTTGCCGCGCCTTTACCGCTGTGTGCCACCCTCTCTCCATCGCCACACCCTCCACCTCCTTCCCTAATGCAACTTCCACCGTTTACCCTCCTGGATGATGAGCTTCGCCCTGACGTCTACCCTTCCTACCAACTCTAACCCCATCTTCCTGTCCCCTCCTCAGGGCTCCCTCTCCTCCCCCTCCCTTCTCCTGAGCGGCTTTCCCCTCCTACTCCCCCTCCCTCTCTTGTGCTTCCTTTCAGTGTTTCTGCACTCCCTCCTGCCTTCCCTCTTCATGTCCTGCCCCACGTGTCTCCTGCCTCTTAGTGTATCCACTAACGCCCCTAATCTCTTCATCCCGCCGCCTCCCCTGCTGCCCCTTGCTCTCCCCTCCTCTTCTATCCTCTCCGACCTCTCCCTTGGCAGGACCCACCTGTCAGTCTTATACTTCACCGTGTGTGCTCCAAGTGGGTTTTAAGTGTGTTGTTATGGAGTGTTTTTAATAGTGTGCCCGACTTTGAACTTGTGCATGTGCATTCAGTGTCTGATTTGTGTTTTAAGACTCACCAACTGTGTTTTTTAACTTTATGGTGACTTTTTTAATTGTCCCCCCATGAACGTCTCCCTGTCAGTGTATTTTTACCTCCATTATCTCCCATTACTCTGTTTTATGTTCCTCTTTCTTATATCCCTACATATGTAGCATTTTATTCTTGTTTTAGTTATCATGTCACTCAGCTGAAGAGCGGCGGATTGTGCCACTGACAGCCCTCCCCTGCCCATATGGGGCAGGGGAATGAAATCACAATAAAGAAGAGGAGGCAGTTGGTCAGCCAGGGCAGTCTGTTAATCTCGGCGAGTCGGTCAGTTGGTCAGCCGGGTCAGTGTGGGGCGAGGTCGCCACTTGAATCCAGTGGCCGCGCCGTATAGCGAGGCGTAGTGACTTCGAGGCCAACACGATAGGAACAGGAGTCAACCCACGAGATCGGTCTGACCGGGACGAGATGCGACGCCGTGAGACCGGAGATCAGCGCATCTTCGTGCGTCCGTTGAAGAGGATGGCAGCGGACGGTTAGGGAGAGTGTTTTCGCCAGACATCGCAGTTTATTAGAAGTTAAGTGATTAGTGATATATTGGTTCAGTTACTTGTTAAATTCTACTTGTGTTCTTGGTCAGTCTCTCGTCCCCAGCGTGCTCTTCTGTATCTCGTCCGCAATTGTTAGGCGGTTAGTGTCTGTCTGTCGGTCTGCAGCACGTTAATAGCTGCCTCTGTCATGTTTGTCGGATTCTCTGTTAACGGATTTATTGCTTAAAGGCTGAATTCATGAAATATGTTTTTATCTTGTCTATCATCTTGCAAGGTGGTATATGTGTAATGTAGACCATATTGTACATTTTATGTAAGTCTGCATTTTATGGGTTTTATTTAAATTGTCATTTTTATAAAGTTGCAACCCTTACAACGTAAGAGTCCTTTTTAAAAAAAAATTGCACTTTTGGTGGCAAACAATTTTAGTGTTGTACGATTTCTATCCCTCTTAAGGGATACATCGTTTACATGTTGTATGAGTTATTAAAAATTTTTGTTTAAAGTAATCTGGTGTGTTGCAGATTTGCACCCGTGTACTCTTTCAGAGGTTGTTGTGAGCAGTCATGACTATGGCTGTGTTGAAAGGGAGCAGGCAAGCTTCTCAGCCCGAAGGGTCCTACTGTTAATATTCTTCTTTGCCTCTAAATAAAACTGTGACTTGATATTTAGAGTGTGCTTTTCTGCATATAATTTAAATTCTGTCTTGAAAAAGCTTTTAGGAATAAATTCACATTTGCTAAAAGTAATTTTCCATCAGTTACTTCCTGGCAACTACTTCCACGCTCACCTAGTGTGCTTAAATGTGTCAATGTTTTTGATGAATCGCCAGTAAATAAAGTAAATTAACGGTTCAACCCTGGCGAAGGCTGCTTGATTGGTGATCGAAACGTAGGTTAGTATTTTACATTGTGGCATGGTCCAAGATCCATAAGAATAGAACTGAGTATGATACCGGTGTCAAGTGCGTGCGAACACACGCATGTTTAGCCGTGGTGGCCGAGCGGTTCAAGGCACTTCAGTCCGGAACCACGCGACTGTTACGGTCGCAGGTTCGAATCCTGCCTCGCGCATGAATGTGTGTGATGTCATTAGGTTAGTTAGGTTTAAGTACTTATACGTTCTAGGGGACTGATGACCTCAGATATTAAGTCCCATGGTGCTCAGAGCCATTTGAACCATTTGAACACGCATGTTTACTGTTTTCTCAACTCTTGGGGGGTTGTACAAAAACGAACAGAGCGAGAAATGCATGCTTCAACATAAATGCAGGTGCTGGCCAACTCTTCCCGTTTGCACTGTTCTATTTGACCACCAATCCAATGTCCTCAGTAAGTTGCAAATGTCAGTCGTGATCAGAACATTGGTTAGTGTAGTTCTGAGTGCATTATGTCGAAGGTAAGAGAAATGTGAACGTCGGAAAACAGGGTGCTCGTGTTAGTCACCATGGGAGCCTAAATATTTTGTGTTTCAAGAGGGAGTGTTTCGGAGTTTTATACTACATACAGGGAAATAGAAAAACATCAACCATTAAGTCACAACACGGACTAAAATATTTGTTTACTGATCCTGACAGACAGTCATTGAAGAGAATTGTGACAAAAACAATATGATGACAGCTGCAAAAGTCACTCCAGGACTGAATGTCGCATTCCCGAATCCTGTCACTAAAATAACAGCACAAAGGGAGATCCATAAGCTGGATTGCAGGACAAAATGTAATTCCAAAACCACACATCTGGGAAATGGTTCAAATGGCTCTGAGCACTATGGGACTTAACATCTGTGGTCATCAGTCCCCTAGGACTTAGAACTACTTAAACCTAACTAACCTAAGGACATCACACACATCCATGCCCGAGGCAGGATTCGAACCTGCAACCGTAGTGGTCAGGCACACATCAGTGATGATAAGATGAAAGCATGGTCCTGAAGTTATAACACTAGTATTACGAAGCAATGGAAGAAAATCATTTGAATTAGTCTTGTTGCACATTCTTACGAATATATATCAAAGTTCACATGCCAAGAGTAAACAATGGGGTGAGTTCGGTGATTATTTGCGCAGCCACTTCATGGAATTTCGTAGGGCCCATGGGTGTTTTGAAAGGTCGCACTACTGTCAATTATTATGTGACTATTTGGGGTGATCGGGTATAACGTATGGTACAACATTTGTTTCTCGATGGAGATGTTGTCTCCCAAGACCTGTCGCTCCTTGGTCATACAGCTCGCATTGTCCATGGCTGGTTTTTTGAGAATGAGATCACCTTACTTATGGTATCTCACTATTATTGGGCCTTTGTGGTCCTGTTCGGAGAAAAGGGTGCATGAGAGTTTCCTGAACTTGTCACTATTTTGCAGGAAGTTTTGTATGAGATAACCTTGAGGACCATACAGTGCCTGTACTTATCCATTCTGAAGCGGTTTTGAATGACAACGGTTTTCCTGAACCATATTAAACATGGTAATGCGTTTCTTTCTAGTTTTTTTGGTGTTTCCACCCCATGCATGTTTCCATGATCCACAAAAGTTGAAACTGTTGAGCAAACGAAGTTAAGCTATCTGTGATAAATCGGTTGCGATATATATGTCATTCATTCAAGTTTACTTTTTTTTCTAATGTCTCTGCACCTGCGAAGTCCTTCCATAACTCCGCTACAAAATGTTGGTAGTATTAGTGCATTCTTTTCTTCTTTAACACGGACGCTTTGATAACTTATAAGCACTGTGCTTCATTTAAATTAGAACGGCAGCTAATCTCTTTCCCTGTTAATCATTGAACACCAGACTTCGGTGAACTTCAATTGCAACGCAATACGTCCTTCACAGTTAGATCTGAAAGACTGTATAGAACTAGCAGTTTCCGGTGACGCACACCGTTCACTCTATGCACCGATATACATCGTAATCAAGTGTTCCTTTAAAAGGTTAAGTACTGTGCGGCGATAAGCACGACTGCTATATAAAGACAGGCACACACAATTACTTTGCAGCGCCAGCATTTCAGAAGCAACATGAACTGCATCACAGTGCTTTTTGTGGGCACGATAGTGCTTTCCTGTTTTTCACCATGTTTCATAAACGTAAGTCTCTTTGTTTCACATAGTGTTATCATTTTTTGAACTCACTTAATAATACTATATAATATGTTGACTATACTAGTGTAGTACCAACTAAATGATAATTGTCATATTCACGCCTCAATAGCGAATTGTTTGCACATGTAGAACGTGAGGTAAAAATAGAATGTAACAGCGTTCGAAGGCGGTAGCTGGAATGAAACAATTCAGAGACAATGTGTGGTACCTAAACTGACCAATATTATGGTAATTTCCTAAATCGTGGGACGTCCTAACATTAACATTACGCAGTCGAATGCTTCATTGTGTTTACGTTTGAAATCACCAATTCCACTTTAGTGATTAGTGTTGTGTTGATAACGACAGTAGCCACAGGTGGCCCATACATCCTACCGAAAACTATAGGGAACTGAATAATTCTTAGAAATAGGACCAGAAGTATATAGCTGAAATGACGTCCTTAAACCATTGGTTGACTCAGGTTTAAGTCTTGGTGTCCTGTTAACAGAGAAAGTCGATGCAGCCGGAGACCCAGAGGAAACGTTAGCCTTCTGCTGTCTGGATGGTGCCCAGTTATCAGATAGCAGAAGGCGCTTCAAGTGCACTTGTCAGCAATGACGGTGAATGGAGGAAGACTCAGCCAGGGGGAAAAATTACACGTAGCATATGAACATAGGCGTCCTGGGACCTCTGCTGTTCCTGATCTATATAAATGACCTAGGTGACATTCTGAGAAGTTCTCTTAGGTTGTTCGCAGATGATGCTGTAATTTACCGTCTAGTAAGGTCATTAGAACACCAGTATCCGTTGCAAAGCGATTAAATAACAAAAAGTGTGAGGTGATCCACATGAGTTCCAAAAGAAATCCGTTGGAATTCTATTACACGATAAATAGTACAATTCTCGAGGCTGTCAATTCAACTAAGTACCTGGGTGTTAAAATTACGGACAACTTCAGTTGGAAAGACCACATAGATAATATTGTGGGGAAGGCGAGCCAAAGGTTGAGTTTCATTGGCAGGACACTTAGAATGTGCAACAAGTCCACTAAAGAGACAGCTTACACTACACTCGTTCGTCCTCTGTTAGAGTATTGCTGCGCGGTGTGGGATCCTTACCAGGTGGGATTGACGGAGGACATCGAAAGAGTGCAAAAAATGGGAGCTCGTTTTGTATTATCACATAATAGGAGAGAGAGTGTGGCAGACATGATACGCGAGTTGGGATGGAAGTCATTACAGCAAAGACGTTTTTCGTCGCGGCGAGATCTATTTACGAAATTTCAGTCACCAACTTTCTCTTCCGAACGCGAAAATATTTTGTTGAGCCCAACCTACATAGGTAGGAATGATCATCAAAATAAAATACGAGAAATCAGAGCTCGAACAGAAAGGTTTAGGTGTTCGTTTTTCCCGCGCGCTGTTATGGAGTGGAATGGTAGAGAGATAGTATGATTGTGGTTCGATGAACCCTCTGCCAAGCACTTAAATGTGAATTGCAGAGTAATCATGTAGATGTAGGCACGATCATTCATTCATCTTGATCAGCATGTAGTATGTGGATACCCATAAACTCGCTAGGTAACAGTATTTATCATAATCCATGCAATTCCAAAATGGTTCAAATGGCTCTGAGCACTATGGGACTCAACTGCTGTGGTCATCAGTCCCCTAGAACTACTTAAACCTAACTAAACTAAGGACATCACACACATCCATGCCCGAGGCAGGATTCGAACCTGTACAGTTTTTGTTCCGGGCCGTAATTAATTATTGGTGAAGGGTCCTGCTTCCTTGCTTGGGCGGTACTTCTGTATTTTTACGAACGCTGATAGGAACGACAGGAGAGTAAAAGGAGAATCCAGCGCCCACAAAATAGCCACAAGATGACGGGGGCCATGGCGTCGTCATGCATCTGACGAATCATCATCAACATTGTCACTCAACTTTACTACATTAGGCACTGTGGAGAGATGTGTTAAGCAATCACCATTTACGTACGCAAACTGGTCATCAGGACGTGTGTACCTATATCTGTCTCTCTTCGAGAGTACGTTCTGACACCGAAAGTTTCATCTACCTCGTTGATTCATACTAGGTTGCTTCCGACCCTAAGAAACAACTACACTCACTTGTTGGGTATAAGATACGTACAGAAGAAGCAAGGGTAGAGCCAGCAAATTAAAACTGGTTGCAAACAGTTCTACTGAATATTATCCTCAAATGGAGAACTGAAAAATCCAATGACTGTAGTGACACCATTTACCATTAGCACTGGACTTCGTAGTGCTGTGGTTGAAGCACTTGATCCTCATGTTCAGATCATTGTCTAAGCATTTCCACTGGCGTTTCACGAGGTCACTGTAAATAATTTCGAGTGTTTTCCGGCATGGAACCTTATTCAGTTTGGCTTGAGGTCTTTTTCCAGATACCATACAATGTACGAGGCTTTAAATAATATCCTTCGTCCCTCTACAGCCGCTAGATATTCAAACGGGTTATACATGAGTTTGAAAAGTCAGTGCGAAAGTTATGGCATAACTCAATGTGAAATATCTACAGATGATTTAACACCCTAGCAATAGATGATGAACCAAAGAGAACTAATATACGTAAATTATTATAAGTAGTTTCTTGGCAGTGTCCATAATTTAAGATTACACATCGTACTGTACATCAACAGTCAAGCAGTGTCATTTCACTAAACCGCTTATGTTGCATCACGGCACAGGAGCTATTCATCCCGAGAAAAACAACATCAAGTGAAAGGGAAAACAATTTATAATGAAAACGTGTCAGCTACATCTGCTGTGCCTGTGTATTGCTTCACTCCTTATACAGGATGCAAATTTAAACAGTAACTGTTTACACCGTACACAGTGGTATAGGGGAAGTAGAGGTGAACAGTTAGATATAAGACACTTGTCGCCTACCAAGCCCGAAAACAACCTCAACCTAGCGTAAAACAAACATCTAATGTATAGCGCTTGCACGTCACGAGACATTTTTAATATTCTCTGGCCCTCTTACGTTATTGCTTAGTCGTGCACTTACAAAATATAAAACTGACGTTCATGTAAATGTTATCTGACAATTTTGTGAATGTTAACAGCGTAATCGTTTTATTTCTCTGGTCTTACTACTACGAGACTACTGTTGCTGTAGGAGTTAAATATAATTCGAATTGGACACAAAATTAGTTTTTTGCATAATGTGTTCAAAAATATTTTTCTTTCACTTCCCTCACAGAAAATGTTATCTTATGATAAAGAAAGTCGGTGGCGTAAGCGGATGAGGGACGTGACATAGGTGACTTACGTTGGCCAATTTCAGGTTGTTCTACAGATCGTTACACAATAAGTGTGCTATATCAAATTGTACGTCTCGACTTTCTCTGTATCCCTGTGGTACATTGTAAACAACTATCACTTACAACCTTTATAGATTAGGGTTCAATACTATGTCGACGATGAAGTCTTGAGAGAAGGTTGACTATCTCGGATGGGGGAAGGATGGGAAACGAACTTCGCCGGGATATCTCCTGGTGATCCTTCCTTGCACTTCCCCCTAGGCGATTTAGGGAAAAATGCAGGCTGACTGACATACAAGTCCCTTGTCTCAACACAGGATGACCTCACTCGGTTAGATACCAGTGCTCAGACACTTTACACTACAAGACATTCACATTTAATCATCTGCTAAAAAATAATGCTATTTAAGAGTACAATTTTTTTTAGCTTCTACATTGTAATACATGAAGTGTCCAACGCAGAAAGTTTCCTTGCAGGCACAGGAATACGTGACAGTGAGTATACAAGAAGGAGACGTCCGAGGCCAAGTGGAGAGCACGCGCACTAATAAGACGATGTACAGCTTCAGAGGCATCCCGTACGCGGAACCTCCAGTCGGTGACCTCAGATTCCAGGCAAGTCATTCAGCTGCTATGCACGTTATGCTGTCTTCTTGTCTCATATAGTGGTGTTAACTGATGTTTCTCGATACGTGAATCGGAACACAAGACATATAATATGTTCTACTGGTGTTTGTAGACACCAACTATTTATTTTCGATGTACTTGTTACCAACTGTTCGCGACGCCTGTCACTGTGGCTCGGTCTGGATAAATGGAAAACAAGGAAAAGAGAAAGTACTTGTTTCTAACACGTATGGGGGATTGAAAACACGTCCTAATCTGCTTGTCTCCCGTGTATGCGTCCATCTCCTTGTCTCCCGTGTCTGCTTCCATCTCGTCCTTCCCATTTCTTTGTCTATCTCTTCCTCCTTCACTCTCTCTGCGTTCATCCCCTCCTCCCCTCTCTCTGTTCAACTTCTGCCCTAACTCTATCCCTCTCTCTCTCTGTCCATCAACTCCTCCCCCTTTTCTATGTTCATTTTCTCCTCCCAACCGTTTCTTTATCTATTATATACACATTTATGTATTATACATATATTAACAATATATAGCTTATGTCCATCCCAATGTTCATTGGATAAAATTTGAAGTAAATCGGTCAAAAACTTTTACATATTTTTGGTTAAAACGTTTCCACTTTACATAGCACTTTATAATTTATATATTAGAATTATTAAAAATAGGTGTATGGAAACACGCACATGTTTTCATGTGTAAAAATTTGGAAGCGACTGGTGTTTTCGTACCCACACACACACACACACACACACACACACACACACACACACACACAAATATACGCACAAAATCTCTTAGCAAACTGAGATGCAGAAATAACTTCCAAATCGCACGATAGCTGTCGCTACTGTACATCCAGTTTACATCAGTTACACAATTCATCATTTATGTAGTACACACTCAAGACAGCTTGTGTAAGAGACAATAACACTTTATGCAGATGCGCTTACCAGAACGTAAGCATAATATGACATAAAATAAAATTACAAAGAGGTGGGAGCTTTACTAAGCACAAGTGACAATATTACAAATCAGACAGATTTTGCTAAAGTAACATCGCAGTACTTGAAACCTTTAGTGAATTAAAACTGGATTCAAGTAATAATTACAGTACAATGTGATATAAACTTCAAACAATCATTCTTTTCTCGTCAGTTACCATAAATCTGACAAAACGAAGTCAATCCAGCGTTATTCTACAAGCATATGTAGAGGGATACGCACAAAAATATATATAAAGATATAATTAAAATATTGCCATTATAAGCATACGGCGAGAATAACTTACATTTCAAGTCATAATGAAGAGATATGGCAACACAAAACAAAAATGTGATAGGCAATTGTGGATCAGGATTTCACATCCGGTGAGCGAAACATGTTGGTCTACAGTTGCTCGAAACGTTTCAGGCAGAAAATTTTATGAAATTCACGATGACGCAGGAAGGATGACGGCCAGCAGAACTTGTATTTAGCATTCCCGCTCTACGCATCACACTTGTTTATTTCACGTACAGAAAAAATGTAAATGTAAGTTCAGACAGAAATATACAAACATATAAAACAGCCACAAAATATTAATGCGTAAACTGCGTCGTCACATCCAGCAATCTACTATCCTTACGTAATATTCGTGCGTTCGAACAACAACAAATATCTCAGGGATATTGACAGGTATGTGGGGTGTTATTGACCACCATATGGCATAATAAACACGAAGAGCAAAATCCTTGGAGTAACTATATCTACACTCTCTCGTAGTTATTTAAGCTAAACACCAGTGCGTAAGAAATATCACACACTTCTTACTTAAAAGGCAAGTGTGCTGAGAGTAAGAAAATGTTCCAGTTAAGAAATTATTACCAATTAAGAAACTGTGACGTAAGTTAAAATGTTACCCAACTGTACAATTACATCAAATTTTAGCTACTGACGTCAATATGCGTGGGAATGGCTACAGTTCGGATGATATATTGGAGTTTCTTAGAACATCTGTTTTCATACTGCCTTGCGTGACGTTACAGTACACTTTTGTTGCAAGTGTCCCTGGGGGAAACATATGCAGTGGGATGAAAAATTTTCACAAACTCTACGATTTCTTTAAGTTTTGTCACGAAGATCTTGCGAGATATACAGTATTTGAGTGCCCGGCAGCTAAGATATTATAGAATTTAGATGACACACCCTCACGAGGCGAAGAAGCTCGTGACCGTTTATTCTGCCGATCTTTATACGGGTTCACATTCCCCATTAGTTCCTCTTGATGTCGAATGTACGTACTACAACTGTGTTTTAGCATAGTCTGTACTAGTTTTTTGTTGCCAGTTTCATCCGTAGGGCCACCCGGAGTAGCCGCGGGGTGCAGGGCGTCTTGCCACGGTTCGAGCGACCTGCCCCGCCGAAGGTTCGAGTCGTCCCTCAGGCGTGGGTGTATGTGTTGTACTTAGCGTAAGTTAGTTTAAGGTAGACTAAGTAGGATGTGAGCCTAGGGACCAGTAACCTAAGTGGTTTGGCCCCGTAGGAACTTACCACAAATTTCCAAAACTTTTCGATTCGTAGAGATTGCATAAAATGTGGTATTTTGTATGTTTTCATCATTATACATTCGCAAAGAATTCGCAGTTTCTCCTCTAGCCTACCGATGAATCAAAGTCATTATTTGTTGTACCCTTAACGTAATTAATTTTAATTTATCTGAATTAATTTGGTTAGTACGCACTGATTCCAATATGTCTGATAACTTAGAAGCAATTAGTGGTATGCAGAACAGCGGCGTTGTATCGACAGATTTTAGAAACGTAGCGCAGCTCAACATCATTTTTTCCTTTTTTTATTTTAATCGCCAGTTGCGACCGAATTAGGTCACTTCCAATACTAGGGCCCTAATGGCGGTAGCAGTTTTGCGCCCTAAAACCATAACAAAAAAAAAGCTTCCAATACTAAAGTACAGCTGGAGGTTGTAGTTTATTTCAAAACATACTTGAAGTAAATCGATAACCTTTTATATGACATCATCTGGAATACTCTGTGAAGTGAAATACTGTATCTACTTTTCACAGCCACCTGTGACAAAGGCAGCCTGGACAGGAGTTCGAGATGCTCTGGAGTTCGGATCAGCCTGCACCCAGGCTACGTATGGTTCAGAGGACTGCTTATACCTCAACGTGTTCACACCGGCAGTGCGTATCTCCATTAAAATAAGCTTTAACTCAAAGTAATTTTAAGAAATGCGTTTAATTATTTTCCTTACGCTTGGATCGACAAACATCAAAACTAAATTAACCTACAAAGAACTTTTGAATCGCTGCTGTAACGTGTTGCGAAGGTGCACAATCAGACTATCAAGGAGGTGATCGTAATGGTTTGGTTCATCAGTGTAAATTTTATTGCAAAAGGCGAGAATAGGTAACTGTGCTCACATCTTCATCATACTGGCTACAGTTTTTTTTTTTTTTTTTGTAGTTTCCTTATTCATTTTTTGTCCTTTTCCACGCGTGGAACGATGTAATAGTCACCACTGACCATCTAGACCAGGAGTTCCCAAACTTTTCCTCTGACGAAGCACTGGGAATCCTGATGCTTTGATGCAGCATCTTATTTATTTTGAAGGACAGCAGAATCTCTAAAAATGAGAGAAACTGTTTTATTCAGTGATTACTTCAATTTTAAATGGTAACTAATGACACAGAAATCATAATAAAATTTTTAAAAAAACAGGTAGTATCGTCAAAATGTCGAAAAAGAACACCATATTATTAACAAATTTTTATCGGAGTCCCTATTCTCTTCCGCCAGAACACTGGTGTTTTGTGGAACACAGTTCGGGAAAAACCTGCTATTGACTCATTATGTGCAGGATAACGTAATTTTGTTGAGTAGTTTTTTGGCTATAGATATAAAATAGTTATATGTTCTGAAGTTGTATAATGACATTTAAATCTCCCCGCGGGGTAGCCGAGCGGTCTAGGACGATGCAGTCATGGACTGTGCGGCTGGTCCCGGCGGAGGTTCGAGTCCTCCCTCGGACATGGGCATGGGTGTGTGTGTGTTTGTCCTTAGGATAATTTAAGTCAAGTAGTGTGTAAGCTTAGGGACTGATGACCTTAGCAGTTAAGTCTCATCACATTTGTCACACTTTTTTTTTTTTACATTTAAATCCAATTTATTAGACTATGTGTTTGAACTGTGTGTTGACATTTTCTCTTTTTCTTTTTGTATTTCATATGCAGTCTGCCTATGTATATATCTGGAGATTTTAAAATACTGTTAATTTGAAATTCGGCAGTATGCGGAAAAATTATTTAAATGTTACACAGCCTTAGTGGACCTATGATTTACTTTACTTATTACATAACGATGGTACGTTCCTGCAGTTTGATGTTGAACAAGGCCTAGAACTTTATAGAATCATGAATAAAGATTTTTATTATACTTATTATTACTGTCGTATTAAATATTTGTCCAGTCTCTAAAGTATTATTTGCAATTTCTATACAGATGCCAACGGAAGGAGATGCACTGAAAGCGGTCATGGTTTGGATTCACGGAGGATGTTTCACGGCGGGAAAGGCTAATTTGTATAAGCCCCATTACTTTGTGGACAACGATGTTGTGTTTGTTAGTATGAATTACCGTCTCGGACTACTAGGTAATGTACGCTATGAAATGCACTTTTATTATATGTTACCATTTATTTCGTTGTGTTTTCTGTTTATTGTTTCGTGAGTATACTACCGTACGCTGAATCGATTACTGTGACCACGCAACACATGTTAATACTGGCATTTCAGTATCATCTTCAGACAAAATGCAGATTCTTAAAGAACGTTCTCAATAAAATTCTTCCGGAAGTAATGCACACTTAGTGACTCCTTCCGCACTTGAATGACAACAATGCAGAATATTGTATTAATGCCATCAAACACTACAAGAGTAATTACGATGTGAAAAAGAGATAATTTGGTTAGAGTTCTTTAATGACCATATTTCAAGGTACAGATGGAATGGTTAGGGTAGAAATAATTGTAAACTAACAGAAGGTAATGAAAGGGGATCCTATACGAGTTATAAGTCTCATTCCTTCGAAATACGTAATCCTGACGTCATTCTTCAACTTGCAGCTATTTCTATAGGAATTGTAATGTTTGCAACCTTACTTGGACGCCCAATTAATTTATTATACATGCTCTGTCTAGGTTTCCTCAGCACCGGAGATGAAGTCGTCCCTGGAAACATGGCCCTCAAGGATCAAGTGGAGGCCCTGAGGTGGGTGCAGAGAAACGTAGCTGCGTTTGGCGGAGATCCAGAAAGAGTGACTATCTTTGGCCAAAGCGCTGGAGGAGCTTCTATTCATTACCACGTCTTGTCTCCACTTAGCAAAGGTAAATTACTTAGCGTTAACTTTTAACGCACCTTATGAACCTACTCCATAGAGTTTAGACTCGAATTTCTCAACCCATACCATTTTCTGCGGGTAAAACGTGTTGCGACTCCAAGTAAAAGAGTATGAATTCGCTAAAGTGCATAATGTAAAATAATTTAAAAAATTTCGTCTCTATAGCAACATTTACTCTCATGAATTAAAGATAAAGGCTGTTAAACATTCTGGTGTAATCAGAAATCACTTGTACTGATATCGGTGTTATAATTACAAAATCTTGTTTCAGCATAAAACCTTCGAAATTACAGTAAAACATAAAGAAAAATGAGTGCTTTTTAGTCTCCTTAAATGCTCAAAATCTGACCAATTATGAACGATGGCAGTGGAATTGCCACTAAAGCAGAGATACTAAAAGCCGTTTTGCGAAATTCTTTCGCTGAATATGAAGAAATAAATATACAGAGTTCGAATCAAGAACTGCTGCGACTTATAAGTAGATATCTACGATGTAGTGAAAGAGTTTAAATTACTTAATAAAATCAAGGCCTTATATACGAGCTCCATACTTTACAGTCATATGCAATTGCTCACTCGACGAAAGATTCGAAACTAAAGACTGGAAAGTTGCACTGGTCACAGCAGTACTCAAGAAAGGAAGTAGGAGTAATCCGCTTAATTACAGACCAATATCACTAATGTCTGTTTATAGTAGGATTTTTGAACATTTACTATGTTCGAACATTATGAATTATCTAGAAGACACTTAGTCAACATAGAATGAGAAAATATCGTTTTTGTGAAACTCAACTATCTCTTTATTGGCACGAGGCTATGAGTGATATCGACAGGAGATGTCAAATTGATTCCATACTTATAGATTTCCAGGAGACTCCTGAACCGTTCCTCTGAAACACCTTTTGATCAGATTGCATGCCTGTGGTCTGTCGTCTCAGTTGTGCGGCTGGATTCGTGTTTTCCTGTCACAAAGATCACAGCTCGTACTAACTCATGGAAAGTAATCGAGCAAGACATTAGTGATATCTGACGTTCCCAAAGGAAGTGCTTATGGCCTCTGGTGTTACTAATCTACATAAACGACTTAGGAGACAAACTGAGCAACACTCTTTGCCTGGTTGCAGCTGATGCTGTCGTTTACCATCTAGTAAAGTCATCAGAAGACCAAAGCCAAGTTCAAAATTAATTATGAAATAAGATATCTCTATGATGTGAAAAGTGGCAGTTGACTCTAAACTGTAAAAACTGTCAGGTCATCCACATGAGTATTAAAGGAATCCGTTAAACTTCAGTTACACGATAAATCACACAAATCTGAAGGCTGTTGATTTAACTAAATATCTAAGGTTTACATTTACCAAGAACTTAAATTGGAACAATCATACAGAAAGTGTAGGAAAAGTGAACGAAAAACAGTGATTTATTGGCAGAACACTTAGGAGATCCAACAGGTCTACTAAAGAGAGTACGTTTGTCCGTTTCTTCTGTAATATTGCTGCGCGGTGTGGGACCTGCATCAGATAGTGCTGATGCAGGACATCGAAAAATTTAAAAAAAAGAGCAGTTCGTTTTTTTATCGAGATATGAAAGAGAGAATACCTTTGATATGACACGCCAGTTTTTTGATGCGGTTTAATCTTTTCCTGTCAATGCGAAAACATTTTTTCGGGTCTACCTACATGGACGTAATGATCAATGTAATAAAAAAAAAGAGAAAAACTTAAATCTTTGTTTTTACCGCTCGCTTTTCTAGACTGTTACGATGGAGGAATAGGTTGAAGATGATTCTATGAGTCGTCTGCCGGGCACATAATTGTGAATTGTATAGTCATTTACTTGTAGATGTGGTACAGAAACCATTATCTCAGCAACATTTTTCCCTTTAACAGTTTCATGACTGTGGACATAGTGTCTGTGTTGTCGTATGAACTTTCTTAAAAATAATTTTTGAAAACTTCACAAAATATAATGAATTCAGAGTACCAACCGACGAAATTACCTCTGATTTATGAGTGTGAAAGGGTTTCTCTTATTTACTTAAATCTACATAAACTGATATCAAATCTACGATTGAGTCGCAATTTTCTTACACATACTGTCGATTCTTTATATGAATGCTCCGATCTACGATCTTAGCACTGTCCTTACTTGTAATGAATCTGTGTAGTCTCGTTAGCAGCTGCAATACGATGTGCGCTGAAAACTTTTATAGTTAAATGTAATGAGAAACTCAACGCTCACCTTTAACAGCATGGCAAATACGAAGCAACTAATAATGCAGGTTCATCCTTCATAAAGGTTTTCTCGGTCTATATCGTCCTCTGTATCAATATGCAGTAAATCAATGGAATCTGATACCCGTTGAATAAACGTTCAGGAGACATTTAAACTGATACATGTTGAATAAAAGCTCGAATGACGCTTGAATGGCTTCGTCTTTTTAGTAAAACTCAAGAGAACGGTGCGTTTGGTTTTGGTGACAGCAGTTATTACCAACAAATTGGAAATGAGCCGGGAGGGCCTTTGTGGGGCAGGTCCGGCCGCGTTGGTGCAGATCTATTACATCCGACGGCACATTGGGAGACCTACACACCGGATGGGGATGAAATGATGATGAAAACAGCACAACACCCAGTCCCTGAGCGGAGAAAACCCCCGACCCAGCCAGGAATTGCCGGCCGATGTGTCCGAGCGGTTCTAGGCGCTTCAGTCAGGAACCGCGCGACCGCTACGGTCGCAGGTTCGAATTGTGCCTTGGGCATGGGTGTGTGTGGTGTCCTTGGGTTAGTTAGGTTTAAGTAGTTCTAAGTTCTAGGGGACTGATGACCTCAGATGTTAAGTCCCATAGAGCTCAGAGGCATATTTCAACCAGTCGGGAATCGAACCTGGGCAATCCGTCACTCTCACCCCGATAGCTACCGGGGTAGACAGTTATTACCAACAGATACTGTCTCACCCGATTTCTCTTCTTTTTCTACTCTGCTGTTTTCTTTCTCGCTACGAAGGCATCTTTTACTAGAATGCTAGTGAGGCGCATAAAATATTTCTTCTTAGGCGACTTATACTACCTGACAAGAAACAGAGGGAAGCCTGCAGAACAACAGGAGGAAATGGAGTGATACTTCACGTTTAGGAAGGGTCCGCGCTCTTATTTCAGTGATTATAAATTGGACTCCAATTTACTAATAACTTGGCACTATGATTATGCACCCTCTTTGGCCTTGCTCCAAGCAATGTTTCTTTTGTAAAGACACTGTACCTTCTCCAGAGAAAAAGCGACCCACAACTGACGTAACTGACCTCAAGACTGGCACTGGAACACTGTTAACGTGAGAATTAATCCCACGCCCCTTCTACTAGCGCAGGTCTGGGCATCTTAATTGCCAAAGAAATTCCTTAGTACCACATAGACAGTTCAATAGAAACACGTGCCATCTGTGGACGACCATCATGTCGCTGAAAACTGTCCCCACAAAACTGCTGCATGAAGACAGAGGATGTCCGTCACGAACCATCATGATGTCAGTGTTCTCTCAGCCACTACCAGCCGTGATCCAAAATCATACCCAAAGGCTTCCAACATTATAACCCCACGTTGTAGTGCATATCCAACACGTCGGAAGAGTGAGTCTTCACCCCAGGTCACCATCATATTTGTCGACGACGTTCATACACGGTTGCGATTCCTCGCTGCACACAATACGATGCTATTCATCAGCAATCCACGCTTCCCCATAACACCACTCCAAACGCAGATGTTTATATTGTGGTGTTCACGGCAACTCACGCAATTCCCTACTCCGGTTGTTGGTAGTCCCCAACCAGTGGTGTGGAATGACATAGGATGTTGCACGTAGACAATTACTTGTTCTCGGATAGCAGGCACAGATGTGGCGAGGTGAAAATGTGTTTAGTGCACAATACGACGATCCTCCAGTGTGGCGATTTGATGTTGTCGACCGCCCTCACGTTCCCGTGTTGTCCAACATCAGGCCTCACAAATGCGGCCAGCCTTCCAAATGGAGACCTACAATGAGGCCGCATTCAAACTCTGTAAGGCACTGAAAATGCTGTCTCATACGAATAAATGAAGTCACCGTGTTCTTCGCGGTGATCAGTCAACATCTGACGCTGTTCTCGCCACCACAACACTAACAACACTCGTAACGACACTGAACATGAATAACATTAATGCAGTCTGATGGCCATTCCACCTGCAACTCTGACAATTACATACCAGCCGATGACGTGTACGTGTCATCTTCAGCCCATGAAATTACGAATTCGTGACGAAAGATGAGTGCTAAATCGCCCTTCGTTGTCTTGGCCACCGTCCAATTCCTCATCTTATCAAACACCGTCATTTTTCGATTCAAACATTCCGGGAAATCAACATACCGGAAAACCAAGTCATATATAGATTTACAACTTCGAGCACTATTTCACGAATATCACATGAATTTCTCCACAAATTCTGTGAGTTGCGAGGTGGCGTCATAAACTTAATGAATTGGGATCCGAATTACATTTTTTTACTACACACTTTCATCTAGCATCACAGTTGTGAATTGCCAAATTCATCCGATCATTTTCGTTTCCTTATCCAGCTTTCCCACGAATAATATGTGGAATAATGATTAGTCTCCACATATATCCACAAGCTACAACATGTCGGTTTGGGCACCATTAATATTTAACCCCACATTTATCCAGTTCTGAATCCTGCGGTCGAAAAACGGCTATAAGTAAGCCACCGTATGAGCTGATGTACCTAAAATTTCACAGTCTTAGCCTTTTCGCGACATGTACGAAATATTAATGACATTTTTCTTGACTTTAATGGAACGTTAGTTGCAGAATTGTAATACTGACGAATAACGCCTCAATCGTTGATCTGCCACTGCAGTAGTTCCGCATGCCTGCGACGCTTTTGCGCTTTCTTAATGAACCCGTGACTCAATGATCCATTGTTTTTTGGATTCGCTTTATATCCTTGATCAGTCTTTCCGGGTAACGGTCAAGAATTGCCCAGCAATGCTTAATAATCGGTAAGGATCGATCGACAGATGTCCCTCTAATACACCTCCTTTCTTCAGCTAAAAAGATTTACTTAGGTACCAGTCTTATTAAACAATAGTACTTTCTACTGCTTCGTGAAGAACATTCAGGTAAATAGTAGCTGCGCGGGAGTAGACGAGCGGTCTGGGGCGCTGCAGTCATGGACTGTGCGGCTGGTCCCGGCAGGAGTTCGAGTCATCCCTCGGGCATGGGTGTGTGTGTTTGTCCTTAGGATAATTTAGGTTAAAAATGTATGATTGACTGTGCTGATAAACCTCTTACATTATTTGAGTTTCAAACAGCTGTGCAGAACTGAACGTAATCAGATATTTCGCTCTTTACCTATTCTGATCAACACTATACTGACACACAATATTTTTAGCGCAACGCAATCTGACTTTCAATAATCCCTACAAAAGAATGGCCCTGACTAACATTAACCTATACCTTTCACAAATCACTTACCTCACAAAAATCTTGGTTACTCGAACTACTGCAATATAGCGAGCGCCACTACTGCAAGCTAAATAAAAGATTCAAACTACTGAAGGCACTAACTACTGATAGAGGCAAATGAAAGATTTTGATAGAGAACAAGCAATGTATTTACCTTAAAAGTGTTCAAAAGTCATTATATATATATATATATATATATATATATATATATATATATATATATATATATATATATATATATATAGCAGTTCATGGCATACAGTCTTACAGATTTACTACAGATTTACTGTCTCTGATGGACACACGTCCAGATCATCCGCTCTCAAAACTCCGCCATTTCTCTCCCCACTTCCACCACTGCTGGCGGCTCACTTACAACTGCGAAACGATACGCGCTGTTAACAGCCAACTGCCCAAAACCACAAAAGCAGTATTGCAACAATGCAGACCAGCTACAGACTTCACACAGCAGTCAGTGATTTTCATATAGAGCGCTACATGGCGTTCCCAACATAAAAACCTAAATAGCCTACTTACAATGTGTAAGCTTAGGGACTGATGACCACAGCAATTAAGTCCCCTAAGATTTCACACAAATTTGAACATTTTTGTAAATAGTAGAGAGGCGAAGAGGGAGGACAGAGAGGGGATATAGACTCTGTTGTAAGTGCAAGGGGCATTCAGTAAGTAATGCAATAGGTTTTTTCTAATAAAAAGACTGTTTTGAGTGTGGACTGTAATACATCATATCGTTCTCCACTTTTTGGCTACAGCAGATTGTTTTTCAACATAATCTCCGTTCCACGCGGCGTCCTTACGCCAGCTTCCTAGGAGAGCCATGTGCGCTCATGGTACCACTTTACTGGTCGACTTTTGCAGCATCAATGACTTCTCCATCATCCACATACTGCTTCCCATGGAGTGCGTCCTTCACTGTGCCAAACATATGGAAGTTGGAAGGTGCATGACTGGTTGTTGGGTAAATGAGGAAGAACAGCCCAATGAAGTTCTCTGAGTTCCTCTCGGGTGTGCAGACTTTGTGAAACCTTCTGTTGTCATGGACAAGTAGAAGTGTGTTTTCATTTTTGTGGCGATGAGGAACAGAATGAAGTTATTCTTTCATTTTCCTGAGGGTATCATAGTACATTTCTGAGTTGATCGTTGCACCATGAGGGAGGACGTCATACAGAATAACCCCTCCAGAGTTCCAGAAGACCGTCGCCGTAAATGTACCGGCTGAGGTTGTGGCTTCGAAATTTTGCTTCAGAGGAGAAGTGGGATGGTGCCACTCCATGGACTGCCGTTCTGTTTGTGGTTCGAAGTGTTGAACCCACGCCCGCATCTCGTGGTCATGCGGTAGTGATCTCGCTTCCCACGCCCGGGTTCCCGGGTTCGATTCCCGGCGGGGTAAGCGATTATCTCTGCCTCGTGATGTCTGCGCGTTGTGTGGTGTCCTTAGGTTAGTTAGGTTTAAGTAGTTCTAAGTTCTAGGGGACTGATGACCTCAGATGTTAAGTCGCATAGTGCTCAGTGCCATTTTGAACCATTTGATACGTGGCGTTACACACAGAACAACATAATAATGTATGCCTAGTATTGCACAGTGGCTTGTTGAGAGCTTGTGTCCCTGGCTTCGTGAGCCGGCACCACACTGGAGCCCCAGCATCAGCTCTTCCCACTTGACACCTGAACTCATCTGACCAGCCCATCGTTTTTCAGTCGTCCAGGGTCCAACCGATGTGGTCACAAGCCCAGGAGAGGCGCTGCAGGCGATGTGCTGTTAACAAAGGCACTCGCGTCTGTCAGCTGCTGCCACAGTCCACTGACGCCCCATTTAGGGTCACTGTCCTAAAGGATACATTCGTCGTATGGCCCACATTTGTTTCTACTATTATTTCACGCAATGTTGCTTGTCTGTCAGCACTGACAACACTAAGCAAACGCTGCTGTTCACGGTCGTTAACTGAAGCCCGTCCGCCACTGCGTTGTCTGCGGTGAGAAGTAATGCTGAAATTTGGGATTCTGGGTACACCCTTGACACTGTGCGTCTCAGAATACTGAATTCCCTAACGATTTCCGAAATGGAATGTCCCTTGCCTCTAGTTCCAACTGGCGTTCCGCTTTCGAAGTCTGTTAATTCCCGTAGTGCGGCTATAATCGCATCGGAAACCTTTTAACATGAATCACTTGAGTAGAAATGACAGCTCCCCCAATGCATTGCCCTCTTATACCTTCTGTACGCAATAATAGCGCCATCTGTATATATTCATATCGCTATCGCATGACTGTCACCTCAGTGTATATTGTGAAACTTGACGATATATTGGCGCATAAATTTTATTTGCTGTCTTTAGTATTTAATGCGTAGCCTTATTCATCAGTTTACATGTGAAACCGTTTCACGCATAGGAATCGAGATTTGATTAACATTAGATTTGTTATTACTACTGTTATTAAGCTTAAGTGCTAAATTGTTGCTGTGACTAATCCGCATTTCTGTTCGTTGACAGGGCTGTACAAGAACGCCATAGCCATGAGCGGATCAGCTCTGAGCCCCTGGGGTTTCTCCAGAAACGCAACAGACAGAGCAATACGCTTCGCGCAGTATTTGGGATTCTCAGGGCAGAACACCACAGAACTTGTAGATTTTCTCAAAAGCGTGGATGCACGGACCCTAGCCAACGACATTTACTATGCCCTTTCGGAGGAGGTATGCACTTGCTCTAAGCTACTTACATGTGCTTACGTGAAATATGTTCATTTCTACTGTATTTCGTGTCTACAAGGACGTACTGAAATGTAATTCCATCGAATTGTTTGTGAAAGCTCTTAAAGATGGCCGGCTGGGGTGATCGAGCAGTTCTAGGCGCTACAGTGTGGAACCGCGTGACCGCTACGGTCGCAGGTTCGAATCCTGCCTCGGGCTTGGATGTGTATGCTGCCCTTAGATTAGTTAGGTTTAAGTAGTTCTAAGTTCTAGGGGACTGATGACCTCAGATGTTAAGTCCCATAGCGCTCAGAGCCATTTTTGAACCAAACCATGAAACGTGGACTCCGAAACAATGGAAGGAAATCATTTGGTCAGATTAGTCTCGTCTCACATTGTGACCAATTACTGGCAAAATTTACATCCCAAAAATGAAAGATGGCGGGGTTCGGTGATGATTTGAGCAGCCACGTTGTGGTATCCTATGGCCCTCATGTTTACTCTGCAAGGTCGAAGTACTGCCAAGGATAATATGGCCATTTTGATGATGTTGTACAGGTGTTGTTCTACCAAGAAACGACGGGAGAATCAGTTAACTTTATCATTTTGGCTGCAGGTCCGTTCCGTGGTACGCTGTTTGTTCTCAAATAGCGGTGCTGTTTTCCAAGACGAGAGGGCCGCTGTTCACAAAGGTCACATCTTCCAGAACTGTTTTTCTGAGCACGAGGAAAACTTGTCACGTCTCCCCTGGCCACCCCAGTCACCAGATCTCTTTGTTATTGAGCCTTTGTGATCCACGTTGCTGAGAAAGGAGAATAATCGCTATCCTCCTCCATTATTGTTACCCGAACTTGCCACTATTTTGTGGGAAGAATGGTACAAGATTACCTCGAAAACCTTACAGGACTCGTATTTATGCATTCTGAGACGACTGGAAGCTTTATGAATTGCGTAAGTTTTCCTACACCATGGTAATGTGTTGTGTTTCTATATTTTTGCCACCACTGTACATCGAGGTCCCGCGGTTCCAGGCTGAAGCGCCCAGAACCGCTAGGCCACACCGACAGGCTTTCATGGTTTGGGCACCACATTTTCCTCTTAAGGGCATTTGGTTCACTGATGTTTATTTTGGAAATTCAACTTGTGTTGTAGTTCCCTACTTATGGAGCTCCTCCATTGGCGTTGCCTCGACGCTAACAGAGCACGCGAGTGTCTTCTTGTTTGCCGGCCGGTGTGGTCGAGCACTTCTAGGCGCTTCAGTCTGGAACCGCTGACCACTACGGTCGCAAGTTCGAATCCTGCCTCGGGCATGGATGTGTGTGATGTCCTTAGGTTAGTTAGGTTTAAGTAGTTCTAAGTTCTAGGGGACTGATGACCACAGATGTTAAGTCCCATAGTGCTCAGAGCCATTTGAACAATTTTTTTTTGTCTTCTTGTCCTCCTTTTATTTTTCGTCACAGTCCGCTTCCAGGATCGTCTGTTACGATCATTCAACTTACACTATCGTCCGCAACGTGACTTCGGGAGCAACGTTTCTTCGCTTTCCCCGTATGTGGTATAAATCTTAGGTTCGGTGCCTCTTGAAACAATAAAACTGCGACTACCTTGGTTACCGAAGTACCCATCATACGAGCACCAACAATTAGCCCAAGTTCGAAGTACTTAGCTCAGACATAATGCACTCACAACTGCGCGAAATACTGTTCCGACCACGACTTGCACTTATAACATTTTGAGGACATTGTACAGGCTTGGCTAGCATTTGCATATATGTTCAAGCAAGCATTTCTCGTGGCGTTTCAGTATTTTTGCCCAACCACTGTAGATGTCCGGAGAGGTAGGGTTCAGCAGCCAAAAATCAAACGTCACGTCCTCTGCCTTCCCTTAACTTGGCCACTCAGTGTAGTATTGAGACAGGACTAGCGGCAGCACAGTTAGTGACTGTCGTTGAAAACTACGGAACTCCAGTTGTCAATGATGGTGGAGGTGTAAGTCAACAACGGAGCAATTGACCATCTTAGTATGTAGTTACAAGCGCATTCGTGTACACCAGAGTAATTCACATGATCCTGCTATGTACAGTGATCCTAAATAGACGGATAGTAGAAATGGCTCTGAGCACTATGGGACTTAACATCTATGGTCATCAGTCACGGATAGTAGAAACACCTTTGCAAACAACTGCACATCGAAAGAAGAATATGCATAGCAGTATCGAAACTAAGCTTCTGATGATTGTTAACAGCTAAGCTTGGATTTAGAGTCGCATTTTTCTGGTGCACTTGGCGGACGTAGGCTGGCCGCAACTACACCCTTAATCGAAGAATACGTTGATTTCGAAATGATATAACAGCAGCTGTGTCTAGATTTACCGACGCAGAATTCGTTCTTCAACGATCTGCATTCTAGTCCGCCCTGTGATAACACCTTCATCCGCTTACGTGATGGTCTGCTCTGAGAAGTATCGGGCAATACACCTAGATAATGTGCAAGGCAGATAATTGTACCCACAAACATCCAAAAGAATACGTTCAGGACGTTAGTATATTTCCTCGGTCTCCAAAATTCCCAGGTCGTAAATTCACCGAGTCGTAGCCTGTGATTTGTAAATCTTGACTGAAACACTTTGAGCTCTTTTAGCTACTATGACTGCAGTAAACAATACTCTCGATGCTGTCAGGGTAATATCTACATCTACATACATATTCCGCAATCCACCATACGGTGCGTGGCAGAGGGTACCCCGTACCACAACTAGCATCTTCTCTCCCTGTTCCACTCTCAAACAGAACGAGGGAAAAATGACTGCCTATATGCCTCTGTACGAGCCCTAATCTCTCTTATCTTATCTTTGTGGTCTTTCCGCGAAATGTAAGTTGGCGGCAGTAAAATTGTACTGCAGTCAGTCTCAAATGCTGATTCTTCTAAATTTCCCCAGTAGCGATTCACATAAAGATCGCCTCCTTTCCTCTAGAGACTCCCACGCGAGTTTCTGAAGCATTTCCGTGACACTCGCGTGATGATCAAACCTACCAGTAACAAATCTAGCAGCCCGCCTCTGAATTGCTTCTATGACCTCCCTCAATCCAACCTGATAGGGATCCCAAACGCTCGAGCAGTACTCAAGAATAGGTCGTATTAGTGTTTTATAAGCGGTCTCCTCTACAGATTAACCACATCTTCCCAAAATTCTACCAATGAACCGAAGACTACTATCCGCTTTCCCAACAACTGCCATTCAAAAAAATGGCTCTGAGCACTATGGGACTTAACATCTATGGTCATCAATCCCCTAGAACTACTTAAACCTAACTAACATAAGGACATCACACAACACCCAGTCATCACGAGGCAGAGAAAATCCCTGACCCGGCGGGGATCGAACCAGGGCGCCCGGGCGCGGGAAGCGAGAACGTTACCGCACGAGCTGCGGGCCAACTGCCATTACATGCTTGTCCCACTTCATATCGCTCTGCAGTGTTTCGCCCAAATATTTAATCGACGTCACTGCGTCAAGCGTTACTCTACTAATGGAGTATTCAAACATTACAAGATTATTTTTCCTATTCATCTGCCTTAATTTACATTTATCTATATTTAGAGTTAGCTGCCATTCTTTACACCAATCACAAATCCTGTACAAGTCATCTTGTATCCAAAAGATCATTTACGTAGATAGAAAACAACAGCGAACCTACCACACTTCCCTGGGGCACTCCAGATGATACCCTCACCTCCGATGAACACTCATCATCGAGGAAAACGTACTGGGTTCTATTACTTAAGAAGTGGTAGTGTATAGATCATTAGAACAGTTAGACATCTTACTCGGAATACAAATTTTCCAATGTTGTGCGACGGAAATCTATGTTCGTAGGTGTGTTTATACATCTGAAAGATGATTGATACTAAAATGTCGCGCCATTCGCTAGTAGCGCCACTATAAAAATGCAAATCAGGTTTGCTTTAAATACACGCTGTAACAGTCATGAGCGTCAGTTACCTTTGACAATGGAGATTATAAGTTGATGTTTGTCAACAATGGCTTTAAGGCAATAGTCGAGTTGTGAAATGCCTGTTTGCACGATAATTGGCTTCCGCGAAATTTGAAACGTCGGGTGCGGTGGCTGCGACACGACGTCCCGAGCGTGGTTGGTCACGGCGCTCACTTTGTGTATATCCTGACGCTTTAATTTCCTTTATCCATTATCCAAAAGCACTCTATCAACTGTATCATTGCCATACACTGCAAACAAACTTTTATGAATATTCAGCATTGCTTCTTTTTCCGCAATTAAGCATTCCATAAAAGCATGTTGCCCGTAGCGAATGTCTTGCGTAGACGTCGTTTTTATTGTTCACAATGTCCATCTGAATGTTTATTAGAGTATTGTGTAAAACTTTGAAGTAAACCAGCCAAGAACTTTTACACGTTTTTGCTAACGACGTTTCTCTATTACACGTTAAATATGAGGTGTCTACGTACAGGGTGTCTCTGAAATGAACACCATTATCAACACCTCACTGAGTTTGAACGAGGTCGTATAATAGGATTACGAGAATCTAGATGTTATATCTGCAATATTGCAGAAAGACCTGTAAGGAATGTAGCCACTTTACATGACAGCTGACCGCCATTTACCACTTTGGGAAAATGCCGGTTCTGCCTCGGTGACACTGATGGCCGTGTGTTGATTAGAAGAACGCCAGTTGCGGACCTGCAACCAACCTGTCTGGAGGCTACACACAATGGACCTACACCTGGCGTTATGGTCTAGGGTGCGATTTTATTTGCCAGCAGGAGCACTCTCGTGGTTGTGCCACGCTCCCTGACCGCACATGTGTGCATTCGTCTTGCGAATCGACCTGTTGTGCTGCAATTCATGAACAGCATTCCAGGAGGTGTTTTCCAGCGGGATAACGCTCACCCAAATACCGCTGGTGTAACCCAACATGCTGTACAGAGTGTCGACATGTTGCCTTGGGCTGCTCGATCACCAGATCTGTCTCCAATGGAACACATACGGGACATCATCGGACGACGACTCCAGCGTCATCCACAAACAACATCAACCGTCCTTGTATCGTAAGTGTAGCATGCATGGAAGTCCATACCAGAAACTGACATCCAGCACCTGTACAACACAATGCATGAAGATGCATTCAACATTTAACATCCAATAGCAATGTTACAACTTACATATGTTTCATAGACAAATGTGTTTCCGAAACTTCATGACTCTACATTAATTGCCTTTTCACGTTGCGATTTTGTTGAGTAGGTGTATTTTTATTTCAGTACTTAGTCTTCAAACTTTATACTTCAGAGCAGGTGTATATTTCATTATGCCTCTCTGTGATCGCTGCAGACGTTGGGCTAGTCGGAGGAAGTGTATATCATTCTACTTGAACCCTTAATCACTCGTGCTACATTCACGTTTGTAGAACAACCATGCGGAATTTAAAGTATGGCGTGGTTGCCTTCCTTGCATTGTGGATTTATTTGCGCAGCGATACGCTGTGGCGGGTCGCGGTGGCCGAACGGTTCTAGGCGCTTCAGTCCGGAAACGCACGACTGCTGCAGTCGCAGGTTCGAATACTGCTTAGCGCATGGATGTGTGTGATGTCCTTAGGTTAGTTAGGTTTAAGTAGTTCTAAGTTTTAGGGCACTGATGACCTCAGATGTTAAGTCCCATAGTGCTCAGAGCCATTTGAACCATTTTATACGTGGCGTTGCACACAGAACAACATAATAATGTATGCCCAGTATTGATAGAGGTCGCATGTCAAGGAATGGATGAAAATGTGAGCAGTTTTTCCCACCAAACTAACACGCTTGTTATCCCGTATAGGAATCCAAAGCCTTCAGCGTATGATTCTGGCGTTACAGAGACGTCAACATGGCGGTAATAATAAACGCGGTAATAATAAAAGGAGTTCAATGGGTGAAATGATTCCTGTAGCATAAGATCAGGGAGTGCAAGTATGGCAATGAATGCTTCGACAATTATTTAACAAAATGAAGAGCTAATTCGGAGTGACACGTTTTTGGCCTCAAAACAGATGTGAGTAGAGTACATGAATCAATGTATGACATACTAGCAGGTCCTCTAGTTCAGATCGCGTGACAAGGATGGAATTAAAGTTGCTGCATCATTTGCGAATAAAACTGAGGGAAGTGAACCTCTGTACCAACACTCTTTCATTTTACATATGTATTTATTTCGTCGAGGACGAATAGGAACATAAGATCCTCTCTTATAAATAACATTTTATCCTTATTGTGAGACTCAGCGCACAACAGAGAAGTTAAGGACTGATAAATGAAAGATACTGTTACTGACAATGCAGTTGTTATAATGTAGTCTTCTCAATGTAGTCAATTCTACTTCAGAGGGTACAGTATTTGCATGTAGTAATAGTAATGATATGCAGAATGTATCTTTAGCAGCATTAGGAACCTATCATTTAACGTGCTGTCCTAAATTAAAAATATCCCTGTGAAACTGGTACTCATTAAAATAAAATAAAATGTTGTTCAAACACTCCTGACATGTTATCTTTGTTGTGGTAAAGAACACTATCTCATACATACAGTTGCCTTAAATTGATGGCCATTTCTGTGTTATCTAAATTTTTTTGTGAACTTTGCTACATTTACTTTGAATTATTGTGTGTGTAAGTGTTAACATACGAATATTTTTTGTGATAGGATAGTCAGAGCATCGGCACTTGCGTCTGGGCCCCCAGTGCCGAACCAGAGCACGAAGGAGCGTTTATCACTGAAGAACCGTGGCGGCTGGTGGCTGAAGGTCGCTACAATCGTGTCCCATTCATATCGGGAGTCACGGACCTTGAACTAGTAAACAATATTCACGGTTTGTATGGAAAGGATTTACAAGTTCCTTTTGGATGACAACTCCCAATAGTTTTAGAGCTACTATTGTAGGTTATTAGTATTACTACTACGTGTGTCGGACATCAATCATGATTCTGCAACTTTGTATACACATGATGAAAGATAAATACTGAAGTCAGTCGCTTGGGGACATTGAAATAATTCGATGGCGACAAGTGAAAATTTGTGCTGTAATTTATTGTACACTCCAAATATCCCCTGTTAGTTCTATGTTTACGGATTCTAAATTCTTGCTCACTCATTTCTCTCTGTTGATAGTAAGACCAGGATAAACGAAACTTGCTATCGATTTGCGTTAAACTGTTTATCAGAATACTTTCCTCTAGCAAAAGAAGGAAAATGAAAGGTACACCAAATTTGACATGTCTGATTTACAGAAACCAAGGAATAAAAAACTAAACATAGGTGTAAATTTAACAACTAAGAACAAAGTTGATAAATTAGAAATTCGAAGTTATGGGGTTTTTAAATCATACTAAAAGTTTTCGCCTGACAGGAAATGTTCCCTTGATGTTCAGGCAGAAAACTGCTTTTCTGCAACCATTCACACTAGTCTATTCTGTGCCAGTCTTTTCATTTCTACAGAAATATGGCAGCCTATACGGCTTGACTTACTAACAGTAGTCAGGCATTGGTCTCTCTCTAGAAGTTTCATTCCCACGCCCCCGAACTCCCTCCACACATAAAGTTCGCACCATTATCAAATTGATGATTCCTTGACGCGTCAGGATGTGTCCTATCACTCAATGTCTTCTTTTAATCAGATTCTTCTTTAAAGGCTATTTTCTCCCTAATCCGATATAGCACCTCTTTATTGCTTATATCTACTCATCTAATTTTCAGCATTCTTCTGTAGCACCAAACTTCAACAGCTTCATTATCTTTCTACTTGAATATCGCTTATGCTAACGTTTCAGTTCTGCACGAGACAAATAGTTTCAGAAAATTATTCGTAACACTTCAATTAATATACAATGTTAACAAATTATTCGTCTTCGGAAACACATTTTTCGCCGTTGCACGTCAGCATTATATATTTTGTGGCATATTTTGCTACCCAGAGAGCAAAACTCATTGCCTGATTTAATTTCGGCAGCACCACGGTATTCATATCTACAATATTCAGTAACCCTTGTTTTACCTTTGTTGATATTCACGAAATCAAAGACGTGCAAACGGTTTGTTGTAAGATATGGTTAAGTAAATGAGTGGTGTTATTAAAAATGGCTAAATTAATATCAAAAGTTTATCGGCTTTGGTATCATGTTGGCACCTGGAAGAAACGATGAAAAATCAGAAACAAGGTTTACAAATATATATAAGCTTCACCACTACGAATAACGTTTTTCTGTCATTTAAATGATGGTTGACCAACGTTGGAGTCATACCTACCCATTGTTCTTCCAAAAAGAATTGTTCATTCTTCCCTGTATGTCGACACAGAAGATCCTGTTGAAGTGTGGAATGTTGAGTGTCTGGAGAGAGAAACAGCATGTTACGTTCCAAGAACCTGATATAGTGATCATTGTTTGGTTACTGTCACTACAAAGGAGGCAACAGCACATGTTATACCCAATGGCTCAAGTGGCCTTTGTCCATTACGTCGCTCATACATGCATAGGGCTTCATATTGTTCTTTGCAACGTATTGTCCCAGTAGTATATCAAATGTAGCTTCAATTCATTTCATTCCGCCCCACCTTTTTTTGTAGTTTTCCATGGGTGTAAGTCGAAAACCGGAACTGTAAATCCCCTCTCTGGTAATTCCAATCGGATATTATCTACCGCACGCCCGCTGCCAGCTCGTAGTACTTGTTCGAAAAAAAAGAATAAACATGGACTCCATTGAAGTGTCTGCTAAGGACTCAGTAAGCAATAACTTACTCCCAGGTAGACAAGTCAAAATACGTTTATTAATGGCCACATATACTGAAGTGCCAAAGAAACTGGTATAGGCATGTGTTTTCAAATACAGAGATAGGTAAACAGGCAGAATAGGGCATTGCGGGCGGCAGCGCCTATATAAGAAAACAAGTGTCAGGCGCAGGTGTTAGATCGGTTACTGCTGCTACAATGGCAGGTTATCAAGACTTATAAGTGAGTTTGAACGTGATGTTATAGTCGGCGTACGGGCGATGGAACACAGCATTTCCGAGGTAGCGATGACATGGGGATTTCCCAGTACGACCATTTCACGAGAATATCAGTTAATCGGTAAAACATCAGATCCCTGACATCGCTGCGGCGGTAAAAGATCCTGCAAGAACGCGACCAAAGGTGACTGAAGAGAATCGTCCAACGTGACAGAAGTGCCCTTCCGGAAATTGCTGCAGATTTCAATGCTGCGCCGTCAACAAGTGTCGGCGTGCGGGCCATTCAGCGAAACATCACCGATACTGGCTTTCGGGGCCGAGGGCCCACTCGTGTACCCTTGATGACTGCACAACACGAATCTTCTCTCCTCGCCTGGGACCCTCAACACCGACATTGGACTGTTGATGAATGGAAACATGTTGCCTTATCGGACGAGTCTCGTTTCAAATTCTTTAGAGCGGATAGACCTGTGCGGATACGGAGACAACCTCATTACTCCATGGACCCTGCGTGTCAGCACGGGTCTGTTCAAACTGATGGAGGCTCTGTAATGGTGTGGGGCGTGTGCAGTTGGAGTGACATGGGGCCCCTGATACGTCTAGATACAGCTCTGGCAAGTGACACATACGTAAGCATCCTGCCTGTTCACCTGCATCCATTCGTGTCTATTGTGCATTCCGACGGACTTGGGCAATTCCAGCAGGATAATGGAACACTTCACACTTCCAGAATTGCAGCAAAGTGGCTCCAGGAACAGTCTTCTGAGTTTAAGCCTTTCCACTATCTACTAGACATGAACATTATTGAGCATATCTGGGATGCATTGCAACGTGCTGTTCAGAAGAGATCTCCATCCCCTCGTTGTCTTTTGAAGTTATGGACAGTCTTGCAGGATTGATCGTGTCAGTTTCCTCCAGCATTACTTCAGATGTTAGTCGAGTACTTGCCACGTCCCGTTGCGGCACTTCTGCGTGCTCGCGGGGGCCCTACGCATTGTTAGGCAGGTGTACTAGTTTCTTTGGCTCTTCAGAGTTCATTTATTATTAACCACATTAAACAGTAATTGCCATTTCTGTAGCTCTTGACGTGTAAATAACAAAAGGTAAAAACCAGCAATATCTCTCTTCGAGCACGTGAATGGCCTAGTCACAGAAAGCAACTGTTTGCCATAATAGACAAGCCCAATGACTATCAGACGAAAGTCTATGTCCATAACTACCACAGTTTTGGATGGCTGTCCAGGAACATGAGACAGTAACAAGCTGCAAGAAAACACAGTCCGGGTTACAGTGCTCTGAGAGGTCAATCAGGGCGCAGTGAAGACATTGATGGCTGTGGGCTCGATGTAATCTCTGTTGGCAGCGTTCCCTGGCTGATGAGCAGGCTACAGCTGCAGGACCCTAGCCGTGCAACATCACAAGTACCACTTGACTGGGAATATCCATCGTGGACCATTTGCGACCAAGTATAAGGGCAGAAGCAAGAAGGCCTGGCTTAAACGCGGATTCTAGGGGCTACGGGGCTGGCGCCGTCAGCGAGACGAGCGCCCTGGTCGCAGCGGTGGCGTCTTGAATTGCCCCTGACATTGTGCAATGGTGGTGGTTGTCGTACGGAACTGACGCTGTTTTGGTCCTCGTTTCCATGGCGCCTAAGAGCTAGTGTACCGGCTACCTGCTGCACTATAATGCTAAAGTGGTGAGCTGAACCCCCAGACAGAACGTCTACAATAACTTCCACCAGGAACCGGCTCCTCTATCCGTCCGAGTAGAGTATGAAACTCAGAAACAAATCAAAAACAAGAGATCTCCCTTATGCTGACATTTGGCACTGTTCACTGTGATCTGTCGTTCAGGAGCAATGATTAAGGTTCAGCCCTCGACGGACTATCTGTCTATGGACTGGAATTGGCCTGTGCTGCTCACAACTGAAGCGCACGCACCATTCCACATCGGGCTGCAACTTGGCGGGCTCATATTCGCAACCGCACCTCCAAGAAACCACTACTGTGGAACGTCCACTTTGCATTTCTCCTCCGTACATGTGGTGACAAAGATTAAAATGTTTCATGTTTTGCAACTTTATCTTAAGACTGCATCGCTGAAAACTCTGGGAGTAGTCTTTGTGTCACAAGAAAGTGATTTCTTCTTCGTAGGTGAAGGGACATTGGCTTTCCACTCAGTGCGTTGTTGCTCTTTCGTTTGTGCTGTGAATTAACGCACCGACATGTCACCCACGGATATAAAACAGTGTAAAGTATTAGATTCTTTTAAATAGTTATCATTCAACAAACTGGCACCCACTTTGCTCAAAGCATTCTTATACCTAATTCTTCAAATATTCGCATGGTGTCAAATTTTTCACGTGTCTTTATTTCATTTAACACCATGATATGCATTTTATAGATACTTACAATTCTGATTATGGTTTAGTATCGACCTTAACGATGATCATCTTGAACAGAAATATCACTGAATTAAGTTCAAAATAAAGCAGCGAACTCTTTATAGTAACTGCCTTCTTGCGACCAATTTCTGTTCGCAGTAAAACACCCAAAACAAAAAATGTTATAACGGTTCGGCGTTCTTCTTCATGGACTTCATCCAAACATATTCCATTATCTTATCTTATAAAATGCTAAATCTGAAACTGAACTGAGGAATTTTTTCACCTCTACCTATTTCACAGCAGAACTTCTATTTCGTAAAATACTCGTTCCATGTCATTACGGTGTGGTATCAAATAATTAATGCAAACAAACTTGTAGCATTTTTCCCAAGACCTGTGTGTGTAGAATTACCTGGTGAAATACAATAATAAACTGAGTGGGTAGCAAAACAGTATCGAGTGGATGAAACATCGAGAAATGTTATTGACTTGAATTACTTAGAAGTCGCTTCACATTTTGAGAGACGTATTAGCATTACGTAAATCTAGGTTGTGAAAAAGCACGCAAACGTATTAGTGATACTTAATGTAAAGAAGACACGTAAAGCAGGACAGCCCAAATGAGTGGGACAATTAACAGACCATCTGCCATTGCTAACACATTTCACTACTGGAAATAACAAGCTTTTGATTTTTTTTTCATCGCAGGTAATGCAACGCTAGCAACAGAAGAAGGTATTAGGCACTTCAACGAAAACTTTGAGGCAATTATTGGCTGTGATCTGAGACTTCCGACCAGAGCCGAACGGCTGAATGGCGCTCGTGCAGTGAAACAGTTTTATTACAATGGCAGCGACATTACAGTGCAGGATAATTTCACCACAGCTTTGGTAAGTGGCAGTAGTACCCGATTAAATTCCTTTTCTACGAAATGCTATATAACGAAATCTGTAACAAAAATGAGGAAGGTCTAATCCAGAAACCAAATTAACAAGCACTCTGCAACATTTAAAATTAACCTGCTAGTGTAAAACTTAATTTACGGTGGCAATGTAAATCTTAACTGCAGTTTATTAGAACGTTGTACTATTTACACAAGATGATCAAGAAATTAATGATATTGCTATAGGTACAATGTGTATTTATTTTAAGAATCCTCTAGCTGTGTATTAATAAAACTTGTGGGTCGAACCTACTTTGATAGTCATAGGAAACTATGCTATACTTGGTGGAGCGGTTTGTATGCAAGCAATCACCTGGAAAGTATAAACTGTCACGCATATTGGTCGACCAACAGTTCGTTCCAATATTTCCGTACTTCTATAGCTTCTGGAGTTCCTGCACTGTGCAGCCAATCTACAAAGTGGCTCTTCAAGTGGAAAGAGTGCCCAGCTTCATGTTTCACTTAAAAAGTTGGGAACCCGCTTCGATACAACCTTTCAATGACAAGCCACGAGCGTATTCCAAATCGTTCAGTTACATGGTAGAGGTTATCGACTTGTAACGTGATGCAGACATTTGTGAATCAATTATCTGACCTCAGCCCTCTCGTAGAGTGAAATAACTATAGAAGCGAGCCAGGTAACCGATTCCCAGCTTACTTCACCCCCTCACCGGGCAACGTCAACGTGCGCCAGTCCTGGCAGTTGACGTACAAATTGTAGTACTGAGGGTGAGTAACTGTTAAGTTTCGAGTTACTTGGAACATAAGAAACTCTTTGATTTCCTCTACTACCAGTTAAAAAGAATAAAATCAGTAGCTATGATTATACCGGTGAAACATAATGCTACTACGTCACGCAGATTTTTCACAATTTTTCTGACGATCAGCTCTTAGAGCAGCAAATACAAATGCTCCACTTGATAGGTTTGTTCTGAATGTCACTTTTCGTCGGTTAACAAACGGCTGTGGTATCGACATCGATAATGTGTTCTGTACACTGACTGGAGTTGAGCTGCCTTGAACCTTTTTCTTATCGCACTGCTCGAGTACAGTCCACTTCATCGTGCACTTGTAATTCAAGACCACTTGCAAAGAGAAATAAATACTTTAGCCTGGTGGGAAACAGTTCTTTTGTCAGTCGTGTGCGCACAGTTTTTGACAAGGTCGAAAATGAGTCTGTTAAAGCAACACTACTACTCACAAGTACCCAAAACAGGAGATCCTCATTCTAATAAAAGTTTTAAATATATTTCATCTATGAAGTGGAATTCACTGTGAACTAAACCCTATCAACTGTTTTCTGCCCGCAATACCTAGACTAAATTACGGTCCAAGTACAAATGTTACAATAGGAAACTATCTATCTTATATTTTTCATACAATCATAAAAAAATTGTAATAGCAGTTTTCATTATCGGATAGTTAAAACAATAGAAAATCGTTTTGTATAGCTTTTGTTTCAGGATTCACGGTAAAATGTATAACTCATAAAAGCTATGTCCGTTGTACTTTTGTTTTTATTTGTTATTTTATGTAATATCATTAGGAATAAGGTGTTTATTCGCTTATTTCATTCTCTTACTAAAAACTGATATTTTGACTGGATCCAGGTTTATTGTTTTCATATTTTAACTATAATTTTCAGTTAGATTCTCATATGTTTTTCGTGGAGGGAGTTGACGCTGTCGTAAGGAATATGGCCAACTATTCTTCAGAGCCTGTATACTACTATGAGTTTACTTACAACGACGGACCTTTCAACCGATATCCTGAAGGTAAGAAAAATACGTCTTATTACGAACAGACTACGTGAATGTTTCTTTGGAATCCAGGTCTGCTTAAGAAAAGAAATAGATATATTAGAAATGTCTCAGACAAACAATGTAGTACGTCAAATGTACTAATGAAAAGCGCAAAGTACGATCAAATATGAAAAAACCTACGGCAAGTGAAGGCTTAAGGGTAAAATAGTACAGGAATTATTACACCAAAGAAAGTTTACTTAGTAAACTGACATTTGAAAAGCATCAGTAACTATGGGGTTTCATTTTCCACCAATGTTTATATTTTTGAAAGGCCTGTGTGGTTTCATTAACCATTAGCGTTTGCTTGTTTGAAAGGCGTGAAGCGATTGCAGAGAATAAGCAAAATTGACATATTAGCTAAACAATACTTTTAATACGAACAGAACAAGTCTACAGAGAATGGGTTGGATGTTTCTTAGAGTTAGCAAATATCTGAATTTTTATCTTCCCATCGGAGACTGATTTAGTCGATAGGTTCAATGAAAGTTGTTCTAATGAAAGAGGTGACGGATGTCTAATTTTTTGGAAATTTTAGACAACGTCCCACGTTTCCAGTAGTTACTTAAATTTATTTATATAGAAAATCGAAAGTAGGAGTATATGGCAACATACAAATGCGAAAAGACACATTTTAATATATACTACCTATTTTTAAAATTTTCATCTATATTTTTATCTAGGCGTTCCAGAATGCCAACGATAGTTAGGGTAAACAGAACTCATACTGATTCGCTGCTCTCTAGATCGGTGTAAGTTTTAAACTGGAGCAGATGGAGTATAACACTCGGATGTAACTGGAACATCGACAAGTTCTTAAAACTGCATCCATTTTTTACTGTTATCTTTTAATTCTGATGTCTTGCAATAATGTCTCCATTGCCCATAACACAATACATTACTTTAGCCACCAGTAAATAATTTCAGAGATGTAGATACTCATTCTAAGATTTCGTTCCATTAATCTGTATCACGAAACGATTAGATCGTCAGTTGAACGGAAATCCGTTGATCAGTCATCAAGAGAAATAAGTGCTTATTTATTTCACTTGTACCGCTGGACAATTCATGAATGCTGGTACGCAAATTAAGTCCGTAGCTCCGTGACTACGAACAGTTCTGTGCAAACAGAACATTCTCCACATGAAATTAAAAGACATAAAAATATTTTATCACTCGATTATCCGTAATCAAATTATTAAATAATGTAACAAAAACAAACTTTTAAAATTATTCATGACGTATAGTAACAAAGAGTTTATCTGTCTGCCCTTCCTATCTTTGATCCAGGTGTCCGCTTTTATCGTCGATAACAGGTAACTCTTCAGATAAATTCTACTGTTATGCTCTTGCCATATCACAGAGGACAAACAGACTCGATGCTGTTCAGTACAAGTTGGTTGTGATAAAAGTGCAGTTACTCACGAGAGTCCAGTGTGGGCTGTAATTATTATAGTATAACAGTGAAACATGTTAGATATGCCAATGCGTTAATGAGGACAAAAATTAGTTACGATTTTGGGCACCAGGTGCAAATCTGTCGCTGTACACTTTTTGTATGACGTTATAACGTCCACGCTGTCATTTCACAATCCATAACGGTTAATAATGAAATAAACATTATGCCTTTCTCACTTATTTGACGTTCTCTGCCCAAGTCCATTACTTATGGAAGCATTTCTGTATGTCTTTCTTGTGATCACAGCGACAGATTTTCACCTGCTGACCAAAATAGGAACTAACGGTTTTTTCTAGCGTTAATTGATTCCACCACATTAACTCATTCGCATATATACCAAGATTCGGTGCCATATGATAATTATAGCCCACACTGGACCTTCCTGAGTAATAGCACTTTAATTACAACCACCCAGTACCAAGCAAGGCGGTGCAGCGGTAAAAAAATTGAAGCCATCTTGGGAAAGAGGAGTTCAAATCCCTGCCCAGCCTGTCAGACTTAGGTTATCCTTCGTTGCCATAAACACCAGGATGGATCGTCTGAAAGCGCACGGTCGATTTTGTACTCACGCTTTCCCATCCACCTCTGATCACCTCGTCTTCAATGTGACTACAAAGCATAATATTGCTTCTTTCTTTTGTTGCAGGGTAAAGAGAAGAGAAAAGCCAAATAAAACAACAGTAAACGATGTCAGCCATAGTCTCTCATACTATGAATTACATCAAAGTTCATTGTCAGCCTTTATTTTGCTAACTGTACAATGCATTTCCAAGTTATGACTATAAATGTACGACGTTAATGATCATGTTCTCGAACTCCTCATCCCAAAAAACAGTAGCTGTGTTACTCCTTCAGTTTGTATTCTTACTACACTCCTGGAAATTGAAATAAGAACACCGTGAATTCATTGTCCCAGGAATGGGAAACTTTATTGACACATTCCTGGGGTCAGATATATCACATGATCACACTGACAGAACCACAGGCACATAGACACAGGCAACAGAGCATGCACAATGTCGGCACTAGTACAGTGTATATCCACCTTTCGCAGCAATGCAGGCTGCTATTCTCCCATGGAGACGATCGTAGAGATGCTGGATGTAGTCCTGTGGAACGGCTTGCCATGCCATTTCCACCTGGCGCCTCAGTTGGACCAGCGTTCGTGCTGGACGTGCAGACCGCGTGAAACGACGCTTCATCCAGTCCCAAACATGCTCAATGGGGGACAGATCCGGAGATCTTGCTGGCCAGGGTAGTTGACTTACACCTTCTAGAGCACGTTGGGTGGCACGGGATACATGTGGACGTGCATTGTCCTGTTGGAACAGCAAGTTCCCTTGCCGGTCTAGGAATGGTAGAACGATGGGTTCGATGACGGTTTGGATGTACCGTGCACTATTCAGTGTCCCCTCGACGATCAACAGAGGTGTACGACCAGTGTAGGAGATCGCTCCCCACACCATGATGCCGGGTGTTGGCCCTGTGTGCCTCGGTCGTATGCAGTCCTGATTGTGGCGCTCACCTGCACGGCGCCAAACACGCATACGACCATCATTGGCACCAAGGCAGAAGCGACTCTCATCGCTGAAGACGACACGTCTCCATTCGTCCCTCCATTCACGCCTGTCGCGACACCACTGGAGGCGGGCTGCACGATGTTGGGGCGTGAGCGGAAGACGGCCTAACGGTGTGCGGGACCGTAGCCCAGCTTCATGGAGACGGTTGCGAATGGTCCTCGCCGATACCCCAGAAGCAACAGTGTCCCTAATTTGCTGGGAAGTGGCGGTGCGGTCCCCTACGGCACTGCGTAGGATCCTACGGTCTTGGCGTGCATCCGTGCGTCGCTGCGGTCCGGTCCCAGGTCGACGGGCACGTGCACCTTCCGCCGACCACTGGCGACAACATCGATGTACTGTGGAGACCTCACGTCCCACGTGTTGAGCAATTCGGCGGTACGTCCACCCGGCCTCCCGCATGCCCACTATACGCCCTCGCTCAAAGTCCGTCAACTGCACATACGGTTCACGTCCACGCTGTCGCGGCATGCTACCAGTGTTAAAGACTGCGATGGAGCTCCGTATGCCACGGCAAACTGGCTGACACTGACGGCGGCGGTGCACAAATGCTGCGCAGATAGCACCATTCGACGGCCAACACCGCGGTTCCTGGTGTGTCCGCTGTGCCATGCGTGTGATCATTGCTTGTACAGCCCTCTCGCAGTGTCCGGAGCAAGTATGGTGGGTCTGACACACCGGTGTCAATGGGTTCTTTTTTCCATTTCCAGGAGTGTATTTCTACCTCAACGTTGTATACCTTCATATACCTCAATTTTATCTCTTTATCCTATGCTCGTGAATGTAACACAACATGCGCTGATTATTGATGCACAACCTAATAATCACATATACATAGATTTATTGCTATGAGGCTTTCGCAAGACTTGTGTAATTAACTTCGTATGGTGGTTCCCTGTCGTAATACATAAATTGGATCATGATGTTCTTGTGTGAGGAATTTCGTACCTAGAACTCCTAGTTATTGTAATCAACAGAAACGAAATACCAAATGCTCCTTACATTTGTTATGTTAATATAAGAACAAAATAGCTATTTTAGATTTATGTTTTATGTTATGTTCCAGGCGTAGGCCATGCTATCGACATAGCATATATGTTCCTTTCATTCTGGCTTGATCCCACATCTGACGGGGCTATTCTCCGAGACCAGATGACTGCAATGTGGACTAACTTTGCTAAGTACGAGTAAGTACAATTTTCTGTAGTCTTCGTTAGGCTCATACAATACTATAAATATGACTTTCGGAAACTATACGAAGAATCAGCGCATGCTAGAATTACATAATTTTGAAAAGATGTCACAACCATCAAACAAGAATACTCCAAAAGAACACAAACATCGCATTCTGCAGTACTGGCATAATTTTTGGACCTAATATTTCAGTATACCCCCTTCTAGCAGGAGCTCCGCGACACTGGTGATGAGCGAATGTACGGTTGCCTTCAACAACGTGTCCGTCTCTTTCTATCCATAACTCTCTTCCAGGCATATTACAGGGCGTTCAGCAACAAATAAAGACGGGTGCACTGTTTGCGTAATGGTCCCCAACACGTTTCAGTCACACTGATCGAGACTCATCGGTTCTTATGCACCGAGTGACTGAAGTAAAGTTGCAGCTATTCATAGATGTAAGTTGTGGTCTATAAGTAGCGTATGGCAGGAAAATTTGGTAGATTTACGCTGAAAAATACTAGTGCCAATTTTGGTTACCAGGCGAAAATCTGGTGGTGTGAATGTAAGAAAGACGTATAGAATTGTTTCCATATGCAACGGATTAGGAAAGCTGCATGACATAAAAGATCAAACAAATAAGAAAGGCGTAATGTTGATTTTATTATTAACCTCCATTTGCACAGTTTGTTGAATCTGAACACTGGAGACCTCGACGAGATGCTGCATCCGTAAAACGATATGATCAACAGATGCTCCACCAGTTCTGGAATCTGAGCAACGTATTCCTGTATACTGGCATTAAGGTCAGCTGGAGACCGAAAGTGCCCCTGGTAAACCCTTTTAGACACCGCCAAAGCAGATAGTCTCTTGGATTCAGACCAGATGAAGTTGGAGGCAACGAGTCTGGAAAACCTGTTGAGGTTACATGTTCGTGAAACGTTGCATTAAGCAGATCTTTCACTGGACGTGTGGCGTGAAGTGTTGCCCCATCCTGCGCGAAAACAGTGGTCTCCACACAGTTGCGCTTTTGCGAAGCGGGAATCAAGTGCTGTACGAGGCGGTCTTGATAACGTGCAATCGTCAGGGTAGACGTGACAGCCCTCTGAGTATATTCTCTTCAAAGAGGACAGACCGAGAATAAAGGCGTTTGTGAACCCCTACATCACAGTCACGTACTGCGGCTGCAATGGCTATTCGAGCACAATACGCTGTTTAACGTTACCTGGAATTCGGCAGGTCTGTGTATTTACTGCACCCTGTACTGTTAAACGTAGCTCGTTACTCCATAGAATATTGCCCAACAATATGCCATCAGCCTCGATCCGCGCCAGAAATCGAATATTGCTGCAGATCTTGAGTTTCAGTTGCTGCATCGTCTGTATCTTATACGGGAACCAGAGTAATACAGACTGCAAAACTTTCCTTACTATTGATCTTGGAATGGGCAATTCTCATGAGACTCCAGGAGCGCTAGCACTACCAGGGGCGCCTTCCTCTTCCAGGTGCCACACCAAGCTCGCCCGTGTTTTCGAATTTCATTCTCGTCTTCTTTAAACCATTTAATGATATCGGGCCCCTCCCCAAACCTTTCAGCCGGCGATAATCTCTCAATGCAGCACAATAATTTCTGCCGTTCACAGAAAACAATTTCACTAATAGTGTACGGTCTGTCTTCTCGATAGCCGACTCACGTTATGGCTTGTCAAATGACAGCGTGCATATCGTACTGTCACACAGTTTTCAGCGCCAGATTAGCACCTGGTGACCAAAATTAGAAACAATTGTTCTGAAGCGTCACTCGGATACACATTAGCGCATTTGCATGTCTACCAAGTTTCGCTGCCATACGGTAATTACAGCCCACGCTGCACCTCCTTCAGTAACTACGCTTTAATTACAACCATCCTGTGCAGCGAACATGGACATGAAGGAAGCAACCAGTTCTATTAGCTTCACGACTGCACACATCAGTTCATTGGACTGATTTATATGATTTATATTGAGTCACGTAAAGCACTTCGTTTACACAGACTACATTCCGAATGTACAGACTTTTCATCAATGTTCATGGAAGCCCCTGAAAATTACCATCCCAGCTGCGTGTCACTGAAAGGATACGGTAGACCATTATCCTCAAATACATGCATGTCTACAAACAAGCTGTGTATATTTTAAATACTTCCGAGTATTAATAATATCTGAACAGACAACTTTGTAAAATGCGTTTTCATTAATATCTTAGAAACGTAAAATTTTCTGGCGCATGTTTATATGAATTTTTCGCTTGTTCTGGTGTAACAATTAGTGGACGCTTTTTGATGATGCTGAGGTGTACGGTAATGTGTCGAAGTTGACTTAGACAAAATTCTTAGTTGGTTTGGTGAATGGCAGCTAGCTGTAAATGTATAAAAATGTAAGTTAATGCTAATGAATAAGAAAAACAAAACCATAATATTTGGGTACAACATTAGTGGGACCCTGCTTGACAGAGTCACGTTACTTAAATATTTGTGCGTAACACTGCAAAGTGATATGAAATGAAGCGAACATGTGAATATTATGGTTGGAAAAGCAAATGGTCAACTTGGATTTATTGGGAGAATTTTAAGGAAAGTGTGGTTCATCCGTAAAAGAGACAGCATGTATGACGCTGGTGCGACCTATTGCTTTAGTGTTCGGGATCTGTACCAGGTCGTATTAAGAGAAGACATCGAAGCAATTCAGAGGCGGGCTGCTAGATTTGTTACTGATGGGTCCTACCAACACGCAGGACTTACGGAGATGCTTTGGGAACTCAAATGGGAATCCCTGAATGGAAGGCGACGTTTCTTTTTGAGGAACACTATTGAGAAAATTTAGAGAACTGGCATTTGAAGCTGGCTGCATAATAATTCTGTTGCCTCCAACATATATTGCTCGTAACAACCTCGAAGATAAGATACGGAAAATTATATCTTTGTACGAAGTCCAATACACATTCGTTTTTCCTCGTTCTACTTGCGAGTGGAACACGAATGGAAATGACTAGTAGAGGTAAGGGGTACCCCCACCATGCGCCGTAGGATGGACTGCGGAGTATCGATGTTGATGAAGATATGACAAACTTGTCCGTAGCGATCGTAAACGTCTTCTTGTACATCTGTTTCCATGACAATTTGTGAATGTTATTGCTTTTGTTCCAGTAATCCGACTCCAGAACTGAACTCAATGCTGACGCAAAAATGGGAGGCGTACAACGAATCGCTGCCGTTCTACATGGAACTAACATCTCCTCTGAAGCCAGGAATGAGGTTATATGAGCCGTACATGAACTTCTGGCACAGTTTACTGCCATACTAAGTGCAACAACTGAAATATAATTTTTGGGATGCTTTACTGTTACAAAAGTGGTCAACGTTGACATCTTCTTATGCTACGCTGTCGTGTACGTGTTTGATTTACAGTCACTCAATGTAACGCTCCATTTTATTAATATTAAATCATTATCAACAACTATATGAATGTCTGTAATGAAGACCTACATTTACTTTTCAACTGCTTACTTGAAGCTAAACCTATTGATACAATATTCGCAGTGAGACGTACACAAAATGTACAAGAAAAATTAATTCATTAAATCTCTTTGTGTATGATTGGTACAACAGCATAATCATTATTTCAGTGACTTCAAAGCACATATGTTTGCAGAAACGTAAGTTCTCACATAAGTACATGTTCACAAGAATCTTTAACACAACGAGAATTCATGTACTCACATTTACTTGGTCAGAGACACGCGCGGACTGCTTTCCAATTCTTAGATATGCAAAGAGTACCGTGGGATTTTAAGGGTGATTTCTTATTTCTTTTATCATTCTATAGTATCTTCCAGCAGCTAATAATAAGATGAATTACAAACTTTTACCGTTCTTTGAGGACAGTATCAGCTGCTGGCCTACTCCTCCAGTAGGGAGCAATCAGTATAAGTACATAAGCAATAGCAGAAAGCGTCAAAAGGAACACTAAAAGACAACAACTTCCGAAGCTATGAAAAAAATATTATTTTTGTAGACATCAAATGGTGCATCTGTGAATTACTAAGCGAACTTCAGAAATATTAATAACAGCGTTTGTAATTGCTCCACAACACGGAATGTGACAGCAATTTCTTTCTCACAAAATTTATATTGAAAAACCAGGTACGATTTTCCAGTTTTCACCCATAAAATGACAAAACTTCTCGATTTAGAAAATAAAAACTGGAAAAAATTTATCGACTTGAGTTTTTTGCAGTTTCGTCATATAATCTTCAACGTATTCACTGAAGAGCCGAAGAAACTGGTACGATTGATGAAACGTGAAAGAAACAGAATTGCATAGAGGCATACTTCCAGGCAGGATTGAGTTCTTGTTTGATTAGATCTTCAGTGCATTAGTGTCACTGTAATTTATACATCGTCTCACTTCGAAATCTTACCTATGATGCGTCATTGAGTGGGTGACCAATAATAGCAATTTACACGGTAAAAGAACGCTATAATTTTGTAAACATATTCTAGTACCGAGCAATACTATAAATGTGACTAAGGAAATTGTCTCAAACGGTTAGATCCGTGAAATGGATATTCTGATTTAAGAGTTTTGTAAGTCACTTTTTATTAATGATAGCCTAATTGGTGTAACACGTAACTCTACTTTTCCAACTGTAGTCTATTTGCTTGTTTTTCCAGAATATTTCTCCCCAGTAACTATCAGTTTTTCAGGATTAACCAAACGTATCAAAATTAAAATGTACACCTACTCTGATCATCTGCTTCATTTTGCATTTGAATTTCATTCTGAGGTTTTCAAATAACGTAAGTCTATACCATGCTTCATCATATACCAACAGTTAGTTAGTTACTAGTTTCATGTTCCATATATCTTTTGCATGATAAATCATAATGATGAGGAATGGGTCATTTTATATTAGCATCAATTTTTTAAATATGGCTCCATGTTGATAATTTATTAGTTTCTTTTTACTTTCGAATTAAAGACAGACAGAAGCTAGCAAGTGATCCTACACACCACCATTTACATATTACAGTAATAGATAGTCTTCTGTGGAATAGGAGGAGTTGACAAATAGAAATGTTTTCAGTTTAGTTTAAAATTACACTTTTCTATCACTGGGTAAGTGATCAAAACTTTTCCCTGCAGTGAAACTTCCTGGCAGATTAAAACTGTGTGCCCGGCCGAGATTCGAACTCGGGACCTTTGCCTTTCGCGGGAAAGTGCTTTACCATCTGAGCTACAGAAGCACGCCTCACGCCCGATACTCATAGCTTTACTTCTGCCAGTATCTCGTCTCCTACCTTCCAAACTTTACAGAAGCTCTCCTGCGAAACTTGCAGAACTAGCACTCCTGAAAGAAAGGATACTGCGGAGACATGGCTTAGCCACAGCCTGGAGGATGTTTCCAGAATGAGATTTTCACTCTGCAGCAGAGTGTGCGCTGTTATGAAACTTCCTAGCAGATTAAAACTGTGCACCCGATCGAGATTCGAACTCGGGACCTTTGCCTTTCGCGGGCAAGTGCTCTACCATCTGAGCTTGCAGTGTTTGAACCCCTGTGCACGCTATGACAATTTTAATGTGTCATAATAAATGTCATTTTTTCCTTCTGGTGGTGTAGTTCTCTACATCATTGTTGCTCTTGAAGTACAGTGGAATGTTTACAACAAACTTCGTGACAGAATAACTGTACTGAGAAGCAGACAAATTGCTACTCACATACCGAGCAGCAGGCAGATATGACATAAAGAGTGTTCACGTATGCTTTCACCCAAAGACTTCTTGAGAATGGAATCAAAGCGTTGGTACAATCACACACACAAAAGACCGCTGTCTCCGGCTGTTCCAGCCAGAATGTTTTTGTTTCAAGAAAAAGGAAATGTGAACAATAAATTACTATCGGCGGGAGGAATTTAAGGCATAACATACTGCACGAACAACCAGCATTGCGTGGAGATGGGACAGTTGATACAGCGTGGCTCGGATGATGGAGTGTTTCGAAAAAAGCAGGAAAGACTAAAAATAAAAGGTGCAATCATAATTCATATATACAAAAGAAAATATTGTTTGAACGACTCCACTGAAGAGTGAATGCGATTCTTTTAAACTTTAAATTATGATTGGATAGATTAGTACACGTAAACGACGCAAGCTGGCGTTTTTGATAAAATAACTATGTCTCCTCACAGTAAAGGCACCAGATGCTCTTTAGGATACGACCACAAAAGACGATAGATATCCCCAACAATCGAAACTCTGCACGGGCACTTCAGAGTGACATTAGAGGGAAGTACCACCCTGGTCAACGATGTAAGTATAAATGAGCTGTACGGCAAAGTGGGCATGAGGGTTGTTTTGTTAGTGTGAGTTGCCTACATTCAGGGTCATTAACCTCTTGTTCTGCTAAGTGGATTACGACTCCCTGGGGATATCTGTCCTTTTGAGAAATCTACCCTCTCCCCATCCCATCTCAATTTGCCTAATATCGTGTAGAACCCCCGAGAGCTTGCAGAAGTGCCACAACACAGCGTGGTGTGGACTCGACTAATGTCTAATGTAGTGCTTGAGGGAACTGACGCCACGAATCCAGCAGGACTGTCCATAAATCCGTAAGAGTGCGAAGGGGTGGAGACCTCTTCTGAACGGCTTGTTGTAAGGCATCTCACATATGCTCAATAATGTTCGTGTCTGCGGAGTTTGGTGGGCAGCGGAAGTGTTTAAACTCAGAAGACTGGTCCTGGTGCCACTCTGTAGCGACTCTGGACGTGTGGGGCGTCGCACTGTCCTGCTGGAATTGCCTAAGACCGTCGGAATGCACAATGGACACAACTGGATGCAGGTGACCGGACAGGATGCTAATGCACATGTCACCTGTCAGAATCGTATCTAGACATATCGGAGGTCCCATATCACTCCAACGAAAAGTGACCCACACCATCAGAGGGCCTCCACAAGCTGAACAGCCCCCTGCTGACAAGCAGGTTCCATGGATTCATGAGGTTGTCTCCATACTCGTACTCGTCTATCCGCTCGATACACTTTGAAACGAGTCTTATCGGACCAAGTAACATGTTTCCAGTCATCAACAGTCCAATATCGATGTTGAAGGTTCCAGGCGAGCTGTACAGCTTTGTGTCGTTCAGTCATCAAGGGTACACGACTGGGTCTTCGGCTCCGAAACCCCATATCGATGATGTTTCGTTGAATGGATATCATGCTGACACTTGTTGATGGCCCAGCATTGAAATTTGCAGCAATTTAAGGAAGGGCTATACTTCTGTCACGATGGTCGATTCTCTTCAGTAGTTATTGGTTCCGTTATTGCAGGATCTTTTTCCGTCCGCTGTGATGTCGGGGATTTGATGTTTTACCGGATTCCTGATATTCACAGTGCGCTGGTGAAATGGTTGTAGGGGAAAAACCCCTGTTCATTGTTACCTCAGAGATGCTGTGTCCCATCGCTCGTGCGTTTACTGTAACACCACGTTCAAACTCTCTTAAACTTTGGTAACCTGCCATTGTAGCAGTAGTAACCGATCTAAAAACTGCGCGAGACACTTATTGTTCTATATAGGCGTTGCCGACCGCAGCGCCGTCATGACTCTGTATTTGAATATGCATGCCTATATCAGTTTCTCTGGCACTTGAGTGCAACAAACACGTAAAGCCAGGACTGTGCAAAACGTAGACATCTTGTGAATATCGGCAAGTTTTCTCTCTCCATGAGGTCGGATGTGGTCGATTGGATCGACCCATGAACTCGAGCACATGCCATCAGTATGCAGAAAAATATTGAATTGAATCCAGGATTTACCAAATAGCCGCTTGTCTCCTCTTATCGGACCATTAGCTCCGATTTATTTTCCACCACCAGGATGCTAAATATAGAAACGAATAAAAATAAGAGTTTATGAAAGACGGACGCGGTCCTAGAGCCAACATTCATTGTAATTTCGACCGTGACCTCATTAGACGTGGAGGAAAAGTTTGGAATGGAGGAGGATTGTGTAGTAATTCTGTCGTGACATTGCATATCCGTCAGTTAAGGAAGCCACATAAAATCAAACGAGGAAAGTAAATCGCGCTGGTACAATACTCTTCCAGAATACGCCAGCAGTGTCTTAATTGCTGCATCGCTTTGCTCAGTACAGAATTTCTGGATACCGACTGGAGCCGTTATCCAGGACTGCCCAACGCATACGTTTCCAACCTTTTCAAAGCTGTCGCCATTGATGTTGCTTAATCAATCCGATGCCACTAATACACGCTACTGTTTTTTATGTCAAAGATTATGGAAATCATTCTTAACATTTTTTGTTTGTATGTCTACTCCAAAAGTTGAAGATTTGCACCTCCCTAAATATGACAAGACAGTTAACCAACATTTTAAGGCATATCTGGTTAGCTGATTATACACCCTCTTCTTTTTAGTCATACATCTATTTTGTACGAATACTGACAAAATTTTCCCATTTTGAATATTCCGGGTACTATGCTGTACACATTGAACAACTTTTGATAACGACACGTATTAGGTGATCTTTGTCGTTTGTCAATGGCAACACTACTGGATCGTTGAACAAGGTACAGTGAAGACTTGCCGAAACCTTGTGTAGAAACACATTTTACGTGGTATAGATGAACACAAAAACTGCACAATATGAACACCAAAAAGATGATGCTCCCGTTTGTGACAACACTGTGCCACACCTACAACTAACTCAAGCAGACGACACACGGACAGTCACCTTGTAGCAGACTAGAGGTGTTGGTGCGAAGCAACAGACAGCTTTACATAGAGATGCATGCGTATTACACACAGTAAACATTGAAGAAACAGTCGTCTACCAACAACTAATTGTACGACAATTTCTTGGAATAGCCGATGTGTAATTATTTTTTTTATATTTAGGAGACTGCAGTGCCTGTCAACACAGGACATTACAAACAGTTTCAAAACAAATTAATAGCCTGAATTACAATAATAACATTGCACAAGACGAGAATTTGTTGTTGACATGCTAATAACATTTAGTAGATGTTCTTGTGAAGATAAGACAATACTGAAACGTAATTCGTATGTCATCACTTGATACTTCAACAAGAAAAAGGTGACTCTGAAGGTGCTGGAATTACATTGCTCCCACACAGCGAAGTCACGTATAACCTACACTACAGAAACAGTAGAGTAAGGAGGTGCTCGTGTATTAACTCCTCAAAAGTAACGCTAAACCAATAAATTTCTTCTGCATCCACACCAGGATGACTGATTCAAGGCGTGAATAATTGAACCTACTGAACTTCAACTGAGACTAATTTTAATAAATTTGACCATTTTACCGGAATAATTTTATTTATGAATGTTTAATTTGCAATATATATGTAGGTAAGCATATCCAACATGCAGCTTCTTTTCGTGAAATAGGACAGAGCAAACCACTAGAAAAAATTTAAGATTGCTAATATTATTCGGTAATATATGTTATTAGTACACGAATATAGGGCTGGGCCAGTCTCTGTTACAATATATGTAATTATAAGAACAAAATATGAACAAGAGTAGAAGTAGTAAATAAGGCGCTTCAAGAAGCTTCTAAATGAACTTAATACATGTACGCATCATATTCTCGTAACGCGTAAAACATTGGAACGCACCCGCTGTAGATAAATTAAGAATATTACTTATCAAAACGCACTCACTAAACCCATACAAAGGAAAATGAAACTGTGCAAGAAAGAAGAAAGAAAACTTGTGTTGTTGCATGACTAGATTCAAGTAGTGCAGCACTGAAGAGAAGTGACACCTGACCCACAGTCAAGAACAAACGAAGATATAAATAGCAGAACTGATAACTTATAATACAGCACGAATAAGTAAGCGAACTTACAAATCAGAGCAGTGCTAATATACAAAAAAACGGTGATCAGAGAAAGATAACGGGAAAAGCGACAGACGCATTGCATATGAACAAAGGAGTAGCAGACTTACCATAGTAAAGCTATATTCTTGATGACTGTTATTAAATTTCATTAGTACATTATGACCTTTTCAATGCTGAAGAAGCACAAACTAAAATAAAATTTCACAGACGCATGAAGATACTACTATAGTACGATTTTTCATTCTTTTTTTTCTTCTATTTTCACATCAATGATTTGCAACAGGATAATTTTAATGCTTATTTTTACATATATTTTTGAACTGGGATAGATATGGAACTGTTATTTTTCATTTGCTCATATTGAGTGCTTACACATTTATTAATGTGTTGTTAAAATATTTCAGCGTGCATAAAATTGTATCTTAACGTAATTAATGTAAATTTTACGAGAGACACGAGTTTTGAAATGCGACCCACAGCTCGCTACGTAGAGCGGTAACAGAAGAATCTGGAGAGAATTGACTTACTGCCTGACGTGGGCGAGGAAGTGGCGTGTGTATAGTATTGCTTTGCACTGTGCCTCCGATGTATAACGGAGATTGTTTACGATGCATATCACGACTTGTAGAGTCAAAATATAAATACTTTATTTAAAGGTTTTCAATGACATTAATTGTATTTGGTCAGCCAAATAAGTCATTGCCAATAGGAGAAAATATATGCTAAACGCGAGAGGCGCCTTAACTGCCTTGGTCATCCGAACACGCTATCCATTCCACCCAAAATTCCAGTCTGTTTCACACTACTAGCCAAGCATAACCGACTCTAGAACACTCCGCACTCGCCAATTCGTATTCCCGCCTACTGTGCATCCGCACTGAAAGAACAGATCTTTGAACGCCGCACCATGGTGTATCCTGTCGTCTCAATTTTCTCACGAAGTAATCTGAAAATTAAGGTCATCGGTCACTGGAGTTAGGTGTTTGCTGAGTGTAATATTTTCAGAGCAGATTATGAACTTGAACGGCGCAATGACCAAAGTGCTTAACGTTATAAACTATCAATCACAAAATAATAATGTGAAAGCAGCAAAATCGGGTCAGTAAAGAGAGAGGTTTACCAAGCTGACTTTGAAGTTAAGGTACAAATATGTGTCTTCTCATGGACTAATATTTCTCAAAGTCATTCAAAAGCTATCATGTGCGACAATGGAGTAGCTTGTTTACGAAGTGGACTTTCTTTGACGCTGAGCACGTGTTGTGAATTACAAATAGTATTAGACATCACGTTTGGTATACATTACTGGTTATAGATCCTTCGGTCAACTAGGAGACAGGAAACAACTCATTTACTGCTACCTTCACATACAAGTACCCACATTCAAGAGGACAATTTTAGCGGTAATTCTGAATAAGAATAACACTTGTTGCTTTTTGGCCTCCAAAGTGGGATGACGACGCGCTATTTCCCCACAGTTATTTCTTCTAAGGACATTATCACTGATATGAGTATTTCTTCCAATAAATTTGTTTCAAAAAGACTTATGTAATCAACCAGAAAATTCAGAAATTTATGCCAGTTGCAGAATGTGTAACATATCATGAATTAAGAATACCTACACGGATTTGGCTGATTTTTATCTTTGTTATGTTCGTAATTGTCAGGACCAGCTTTGCATGAAAGAAAATTTTTGGAAACTCCACCGGAAGAGTCGAAAATTAAAATCAGTTGTGAAAGATCATCACCTCAGAACAGCTCGCAGATTGATTTATGTCTGTGCGTGCGTGTATGTGTGTGTGTGTGTGTGTGTGTGTGTGTGTGTGTGTGTGTGTGTGTGTGTTCTTAATTGTGGATGGTAATGGGATTTTTGGTATGGAAAAAAATAAAAGAAAACTTCGCATTCAGTATCACAGTTTTGCTGTCACATGCTTTCATAACAAAAGAAAAAAAAGAAAACATTATACACTCCTGGAAATTGAAATACGAACACCCTGAATTCATTGTCCCAGGAAGGGGAAACTTTATTGACACATTCCTGGGGTCAGATACATGACATGATCACACTGACAGAACCACAGACACATAGACACAGGCAACAGAGCATGCACAATGTCGGCACTAGTACAGTGTATATCCACCTTTCGCAGCAATGCAGGCTGCTATTCTCCCATGGAGACGATCGTAAACATGCTGGATGTAGTCCTGTGGAACGGCTTGCCATGCCATTTCCTCCTGGCGCCTCAGTTGGACCAGCGTTCGTGCTGGACGTGCAGACCGCGTGAGACGACGCTTCATCCAGTCCCAAACATGCTCAATGGGGGACAGATCCGGAGATCTTGCTGGCAAGGGTAGTTGACTTACACCTTCTAGAGCACGTTGGGTGGCACGAGATACATGCGAACGTGCATTGTCCTGTTGGAACAGCAAGTTCCCTTGACGGCCTAGGAATGGTAGAACGATGGGTTCGATGACGGTTTGGATGTACCGTGCACTATTCAGTGTCCCCTCGACGATCACCAGAGGTGTACGGCCAGTATAGGAGATCACTCCCCACACCATGATGCCGGGTTTTGGCCCTGTGTGCCTCGGTCGTATGCGGTCCTGATTGTGGCGCTCACCTGCACGGCGCCAAACACGCATACGACCATCATTGGCACCAAGGCAGAAGCGACTCTCATCGCTGAACACTACACGTCTCCATTCGTCCATCCATTCACGCCTGTCGCGACACCGTTGGAGGCGGGCTGCACGATGTTGGGGCGTGAGCGGAAGACGGCCTAACGGTGTGCGGGACCGTAGCCCAGCTTCATGGAGACGGTTGCGAATGGTCCTCGCCGATACCCCAGGAGCAACAGTGTCCCTAATTTGATGGGAAGTGGCGGTGCGGTCCCCTACAGCACTGCGTAGGATCCTACGGTCTTGGCGTGCATCCGTGCGTCGCTGCGGTCTGGTCCCAGGTCGACGGGCACGTGCACCTTCCGCCGACCACTGGCGACAACATCGATGTACTGTGGAGACCACACGCCCCACGTGTTGAGCAATTCGGCGGTACGTCCACCCGGCCTCCCGCATGCCCACTATACGCCCTCGCTCAAAGTCCGTCAACTGCACATACGGTTCACGTCCACGCTGTCGCGGCATGCTACCAGTGTTAAAGACTGCGATGGAGCTCCGTATGTCACGGCAAACTGGCTGACACTGACGGCGGCGGTGCACAAATGCTGCGCAGCTAGCGCCATTCGACGGCCAACACCGCGGTTCCTGGTGTGTCCGCTGTGCCGTGCTTGTGATCATTGCTTGAACAGCCCTCTCGCAGTGTCCGGAGCAAGTATGGTGGGTCTGACACACCGGTGTCAATGTGTTCTTTTTTCCATTTCCAGGAGTGTACATATACAATATTACAATATATTAACACCTATGTAAAGTATAAAAGAGAAAACGTAGACACCACAAATATCGAAAAGTTCTTGAGTTCTGGATCGATTTATTTCAAACTTTCACACGACACTCTAACATTCGGACGGACATAGGCAGACAGGCGTTGTTACCACAAACGTCGAATAGTTCTTCACTGATTTGCTTCCAACTTTTACACGATACTCTAATGAACATTTGGACGGACATAGGCTACAGATATATGCCAAACATTTCAAAAATATTTTGACAGTTTCACTTCAAATTTTTACGCGATATTCCACTGAAAATTCGGAGATAAATGGACGCAGGGAGGGGGGGCAGGAGGAGATGGACAGAGAGAGGGCGGGAGGAGGTTATGCGCAGAGATATGGGGTAGGAGGAGAGAGAGAGAAAGAGGGGGTTGAGAAGACGGGCACACAGATAGAGGGTGGCCAAGGAATTTAGTAGTTATATGCAGTTTCAGTTTGTACTTAGCAACTGCGAAGCATCACAGGGTTCGCTAATCTCTGTAGATAAAAGTAAATCTTCTGACTGACTGGTTCATGGTCAGTCAGCCCCAACCGCTAAAGTTAGAAACTTGAAACGTGGAGACGGTGTTGATCTTGTACTATAGAAGTCGTTTAGTAAGGGATTTGCGAAATTCCACTCGTAATGGGTGAAGCAGGGGATGAAAGGAAGCATGTCGCTATTAAGGCATCTCTGAAGTTAGAACTACGAAAATTGTTATTTTTTTTTTCCGGGAAGAAACATAAAATTCGTGTTTTGATGTTTCTGGAAATTAAAGCACTAAGGGATAAAATTATGGGTAAAAGGTCTTTTTTAAATAAAACTTTATTAAAGTACCACTAAAGCATTTTAAAGCTATATCAATGAAAATTGGTAGACCTATTTGAAATCTTGGTAGAAATTAAAAAATACGTGTTTCAGAGTTTTTGGAAATTTTGCCCTTAAAGGGGTGAAATAGGGCATGTAGATTTTTAAGGTGGGATGTAATAGATTTTGGTCAAAAAAATCAATTTTTCAAAAATATTATTTTCTTGATCTACACAGTTTAATCTATCTTGTGTGTGAATGCCTTTAAATTGTTACACTGTTTAACTTGCACTGGCGGCCACTCCTACCTTTTCGACATTTGTGAAACTGCTTGCTTCAGCTGTATTCTTGTCAGTGTGAAGGCTATTTTCTTTTGATATCTTTGGCTGACACCTATGTCTTTGTCTGAAAACTTTATTGCATGTGGTTCATTTACGTTTTGTCTATACTAACACATAGTGGGTGGAAGATTGAATTCGCAAACCTTTATGTGGAAGTCAAGATTTGCGCATAATGGGTGAGGGAAAACGGAGGGATCATGGAAATCGGTTTACTAACAAAAAAAAAGAGGAAGCTGCTCGAAATGAAGAACATATGCTCTCAGCTTCCTTGGGACAGGAGAATTGCACAGGTGAGTGTATGATGTTGATACGGATTCCACTGGATTCAATCTTATTGATTTAGAGCTTCTCTTCCAGGTTATAACGTTTTCATGATCACGTGTTAGCTGTAAAGTTAGGGAATGCATGATGGTTGTTGAAGAGAGAAAAGTGGGTATGGCTTACGATTTTAAAATAATTTGTAATTTGTATGGCTATGACTTTTCATTTTCCTCCTCCAAAAAATGACACTGGCACCTATGAAAGCAATTTTAGGTTAGCATATGTTCTGAGATGCCTTTGACAGGGCAGGGAAGGAGGTAATTTATTGTGTGGTTTTCTGAACATGCCTCCACCTTGTGCAAGGTTTGAAAGAATAAATAAAGAAGTGTTTGATGCTGTATGCGGTATTGCATAAGTTTCTATGAAGAAATCAGCGGAGGAACTGGTGCAAATAAACCAAAAAGAAATAGATCCTGGGGTAGATATTCATGACAGTGAATCTCCTACAAATGTTTCTGGGTTTTGTGTGTCTGGAAACTGGATGAAAAGGGGTCGCACATCTTTGTATAGAGTTACATGTGTTATTGGTATTGAGTAAGGTAAAGTTTTACATGTATAAATTATATCTAAATACTCCCACCATTGTGCAACATACCAGCCGCGGTGGTCTCGCGGCTCTAGTCCGGAACCGTACGACTGCTACGGTCGCAGGTTCGAATCCTGCCTCGGGCATGGATGTGTCTGATGTCCTTAGGTTAGTTAGGTTTAAGTAGTTCTAAGTTCTAGGGGACTAATGACCACTGTAGTTGAGTCCCATAGTGCTCAGAGCCATTTGAACCATTTTTTTGTGCAACATGGAAAATGTCCAACAGTGAAGACAGTGAGAAACTGTGGCAAGAAAAGCATGCAGCAGCATGCTCTAAAAGTTATGGTGGCTAAATTGGGGGCATGGAGGCTGCTGCAGTTGCGAGGATGTTCTCCAGATCTGAGGACCAAATACCTTGGTGATGGGAACTCATCTTCGTTCAAAGCTGTAACAGATAACAATCCGTATAATAAAACAAAAGAAAAGTTGGAATGTGTTGGCCAGATCCAAAAGAGGCTTGGTGGTAGGCTTCGTCGCTTGCTCGAACAGAAGAAAGGTGAAGTACTAGAGGATGGAAAACCACAAGGAGGAAAAGGCAGGCTTACTTTAGAAGAAATTAATTCTCTTCAGTTATTTTATGGGAGAGCTATCAGGAAAAAACACACATAATTTAGAGGCAATGAGGCATGCTGTGGGGGCAATTTTTTTCGACAAACTATCCACTGATCAAAAATCAATGCATTACCTGTGTTCGAAAGACGACTCGTGTAAGTTCAACAATAGAAATGAGACGTATTCACATAAACATTCATTACCAGAACCTGTTATGAATGCAAGCAAGCCCACATTCAAGCTTCTTGCAAAACCTGATTTATTGATAAAGTGTCTTCACAGAAAGAAACAAAACTACAAATGAAAGCCTCACTAATTTAATTTGGGATAGATGCTCAAAAACGACGTTCTGTGGAATTGAAGTACCAAAAATAGGTGTGTATGATGCAGTTTTATGTTACAATAATAGAAGTAATGGCAGAATTGAGGTGCTGAAGAGAGTTCGTGTAGATCCTGGTCCGTTTACAACAAAAGTATTTTACACCAACGACGAGAGCAGGATCAGGAAAGCTTAATATATCAGTGTCTTACCTGCAAATAAAGGCCAGGCAGATTCGAAGAGGAGAGAAGAGGAACTTGGAGGATGAGGAGTATCGGTATCGAGGATTTTAAAATTGAGCTAATCTTGTTACATGTGGAAGTATGAAAAAGAAAATCTTAGAACCTACTTTTCTCTGTTTTACATTTTTTATGTTATTAGAAGCCTTTTCACAAAAAGTATATGCGCTAATGCTATGAAATTTTCAGGAACTGTTCGAAACATGTTGCTGTCTCCCTGGAACTAAAAAATACGAGATCCTGCAATTACATTCTGATTTTTAGATGACTGAATGTAGAAAAAAAGTGAATTTTGGATGTGCAAAATTAAAAACTCTGTTAATGATACACTTTGTACCATAAATTCATAACTGTAGTTCCGTGATCTTAGAACCTTCTTAGGACACTACAATAAAATTTTCAGATCAATTGCATGATTAGAATTTGAGTTATGGCTTTTTATAAAAGAAGACAACAATAAATCTTAATCCTGCATATTTCGTTTTTTTTCGTTAAAACACAGCTCTTTTGCTTTACACATACAAAATTTTAGATTTGTACATTAATAAATAGGGCTGTAATGATTTTTTAAATAAAGGTTTACATTTTCCGTTATATCCCCCCTTAAGTAAATATTTTATATATTAAAACGCTTCTAAAACCAAATCTGTGGCACTTGGTTTTTCACTTCTCGCTTACAAACAAAGAAATGTGTGTTGGACATTAAAGTTTCTGTGGAAATATCACCACAAGAACACAAAAGTCAGGATTAACAAAGATCTCCGATTCCAGCAACCAGGAGCACTTTTTGGTCAGCATATTCAGAAAAAACCATGTTTCTATGGCCTTAACTGGCGTGAAAAATTTAGAAATTGATGCAATTTCTTAAAATTATAAATGAAGACAGGGGATCTCAAGTTGATTCCGTATTTCTAGATTTCCGGAAAGCTTTTGACACCGTTCCTCACAAGCGACTTCTAATCAAGCTGCGGAGCTATGGGGTATCGTCTCAGTTGTGCGACTGGATTCGTGATTTCCTGTCAGGAAGGTCGCAGTTCGTAGTAATAGACGGCAAATCATCGAGTAAAACTGAAGTGATATCAGGTGTTCCCCAGGGAAGCGTCCTGGGACCTCTACTGTTCCTGATCTATATAAATGACCTGGGTGACAATCTGAGCAGTTCTCTTAGGTTGTTCGCAGATGATGCTGTAATTTACCGTCTAGTAAGGTCATCCGAAGACCAGTATCAGCTGCAAAGCGATTTAGAAAAGATTGCTGTATGGTGTGTCAGGTGGCAGTTGACGCTAAATAACGAAAAGTGTGAGATGATCCACATGAGTTCCAAAAGAAATCCGTTGGAATTCGATTACTCGATAAATAGTACAATTCTCAAGGCTGTCAATTCAACTAAGTACCTGGGTGTTAAAATTACAAACAACTTCAGTTGGAAGGACCACATAGATAATATTGTCGGGAAGGCGAGCCAAAGGTTGCGTTTCATTGGCAGGACACTTAGAAGATGCAACAAGTCCACTAAAGAGACAGCTTACACTACACTCGTTCGTCCTCTGTTAGAATATTGCTGCGCGGTGTGGGATCCTTACCAGGTGGGATTGACGGAGGACATCGAGAGGGTGCAAAGAAGGGCAGCTCGTTTTGTATTATCGCGTTATAGGGGAGAGAGTGTGGCAGATATGATACACGAGTTGGGATGGAAGTCATTACAGCATAGACGTTTTTCGTCGCGGCGAGACCTTTTTACGAAATTTCAGTCACCAACTTTCTCTTCCGAATGCGAAAATATTTTGTTGAGCCCAACCTACATAGGTAGGAATGATCATCAAAATAAAATAAGAGAAATCAGAGCTCGAACAGAAAGGTTTAGGTGTTCGTTTTTCCCGCTCGCTGTTCGGGAGTGGAATAGTAGAGAGATAGTATGATTGTGGTTCGATGAACCCTCTGCCAAGCACTTAAATGTGAATTGCAGAGTAGTCATGTAGATGTAGATGTAGATGAAGAACAAAAAAAAAGTCAGTGGAGACCATGCAATCTACTCGAGCGCTAAGCTAGTAGGCATATAATTTACGTTAAAGTTACTTTTTCAACTTCTTACTGTTGTTGCCTGTCTCGTGTAACTTAAATCCAGATACTTTAGATTTGGCAACTGAAAAATATTAAACTTAAATTAGTAATTTTAATGAAACTTTTATCTCAGAAGGAATATCACGTATTCACTAATACTAATATATTATTTCACTCTTGCAGCATTTATGTCTGTTAGGCATTCCTCTGCAGTGTTACATAATTTTTCATTTTAGATTTTCTTCTCTCTTTACTATATATAGACGACTTTGTCAGTGTTACTGGTTTCTTTTGCATGTATATCCAAATTGCAAGTCGAATTATGTTCTGTACTAGCGAAATACACACACTTTATGGTGTCTGCCAGTAATACACACCCAGTAAGAAAGAGTACAGGGATTTTAATTGGTAATTTATTTAAACCGTACGAGAACTTTAAATCAAACGGATGAGGGTTGGCTAGCGTTCGTCTGTATCTCAGAATTAGTCGTGCTGGTGGTCCAGAGTCGTTGTAAACCTTGTTTACCTATTTTGCTGAGTAGCAGTAATAGTTTCAGTACGAGTGAGTGTAATGTTCAATGGATTCTGAGAACAGTAAAAATCCTTCTTTCCACGTACAATACGAGACTGGAATAGAAGGGAGAACCGATAGAGGTACTCAGGGTACCCTCCGCCACACACCGTCAGGTGGCTTGCGGAGTACGGATGTAGATGTAGATGTAGATGTAGATGTCCCGAGATTACATACCGTATAGCTTATGCTCATTTCATTTGAAAAATATCAGAGTTCCTCCACTTTTAACATTTTCAATCAAATTCAGTTTCGATTTCGGAGACCGGTTATTTTTATCACTAATTTTCTTTATATGTACACGATCATTTATTGTAGAAATAATGCTAGGGAGGCTCCCGTTTCGGCACACCCACTGAAAGGAAAGCATAGCAAAAATATTCACTCAAAGCGTGGAGTTCATTTTTCTGTCCTCATCTTGCCACAATCGTCATCCACATTCTGAGGATGTCTTCCCGTCAAACGGCACGATGTGGAAAGTTACTGACAGGTTGCCTTGGCTCCTAGGAGGTGTGGCATTGTTCATCAGTTTGCAAGATCAAAGAACACTGGTCCTGCAATCAGTAAATGCGATGGCCGCTGCCAACAACAAGTGGGCTGATGGTAACGCCAACCGGGCCTTGTACTTTGGTAAAATTTGGTATCTTAAGCTGCACGTGCACACTGCGTCAACAGACTGCTCCGTAATAATTAATAAGTTATCATTATTATTATTAATTTCGTTCAACGAAAAGGCCTGTATCTAGCATGGCTGGAAAATCTAAATGTACAAGTGTTGGAAGCAGTTTAGTATCAAACATATACATAACGGCAAACACATTGAACGTGTAGTTATATTGCCAATGGAATCTAAGGAATGTCTATGGTTTGCATGTGAACAGATTTTGAAACACATACGGAAGCCTGTTCGAGAGAAAGGACGATGCTCGTCTGATTGCTTTCACTTTTATTACTGAAGGCGTTTTCAGTAACAACACTGTTAATGCGAACTTGACTAAATAACTTTTAATGACATTTTTCTAAACTTTTCATCCACAATTCAGTTTCAACTGGCATTACCAACATAGACGTGTGCTACCAGGAACACTAGAAGAAGAGACACCACCGTTACCGTTGAGTGTCCGAGATGAAGCTATGCCTCAACCAGAAAAAGTGAATGACTTACTAGGAATCTTTTGAGGCATTTAAAAAGGCAGCCATCGACATCAAATGTGATACCAAGCTACAAAAGAGAAGATCGAAAAATACTGCTTACCACAAAGTTTTGATTTTGTATAAGAAATATTTACAAAAAAATCGAAGCTGGGGAAAACAAGATGGAAGACAATAAAACGACTTTTCTATCTAGGAATTAAAATTACTGAAGGTGGTCGAAGCAAAGCAAACGTGAGGAGTAGCTTGGTGCTTTCTATCCATAAGAAACTTTTCTTTAATAAAAAGTCCTCCACTTGTATCACATACAGTCAATCGACCACTCCTTCAGTATTGGTCGGCAGTCTGCGACTTTTGCTGGGTAGAATTAACGAAGAAAGTCCAAAGATGAACGTCTTCTTTTGTCGCGGATTCTTTCAGAAGCCACTGTCTCCAGTGCCAGACGTTACAATGACGCCTTCTGCGATAAGGCTTCGTTGAATCTTATACGTATATCAGTCGAACAATACCGATTAACACTTCAGTTACGTTCGTTAACGTAATGTCAGGAGAAGAAAAATGTAATTTTATGAGAAGTTATAGCATGCTCTCTCGAGATTACGAACGAATTGCAAGGATCGTTTTATTTTCACTTCATGAATACGGAGACAAGTCCATTAGAAGACTGATAATTTTAAAATAATGTTGTGGAATGTAAAGTAAAATAAATAAATACCATCAAGATTAAGTCTGTTGACTCTAAAAGAAAGCACTACCTGAAACAGACTCTAAGGGACAGACCAAGCAACTAAAGTAAAACATGAAATCGTCAAAAGAACTTCCTCGTACCACTTCAAACTGTTTGTCCCATGCTAGGCAGTTGGAAAACATGACTCTTCTGATACTTATCCATAGCTGATAACATGGAATTGATGTCGTTGACCAGAGTTCACACAGAACCCCTGTATCGAAGATATTTGGTGATAAGGCACGGCTAACACACGAAAAGTCTCCAAATAGACATGGAGACTACAGACTGCACGCTGGCTGGTTGTCGTATAAAACGTTCCTGCTTTTACAACAGGGATGTAGGAATTTACAGATGCTAACAAATAATTTCTGCGTCTCCTATCGAGCCGCCGACATGTCACCTTGGATGATTTAAACTATTGTGTAAAGGAAGCGTAATATCAGTTATTAAAAATACTAATTGAGGGTTTATCTCGATTGTACTGAAAAAAATCTCTTTTAGTTTCACACACATATCATTGTTGACCTTGCTACATCTGCATTGTTGCAGCCAGTTGTGTGGTTCGCCGTGCATTTTACTTCAAATAGAAAAAATGCAAGTCGTAATTGTTTAGCTATTAATGATTTCTGTTTCATGCAAATTAGTGGCATTAGGAGATGACACGTTGAGCACAGAATCATGCCTTAGACTTAGGTTCAGTTGCCACAAAATACAAATTTCAAGGATGTAATTAGCGACGGTGAAAGCCTTCATTGTATACTTAACATTTACTTCACTCATAATACAGTGCTGTGCGTTTACACCAACCTCCTCCACAAAGTCCACTAACTTGTTTCAGGATTGTTAGGTCCAATCAAGTCATTCCGGTGTGCACGCTTTGAAGATAATTAAGAAATTTCATCGCAGCTTCAGTACCATGAAATGTAACATACATGTGATCGCGAGGAATCTCTCAGAACGTTTAACCAAGTATTGTGGTGTCATTTTAATTTGAAATTGCGCTTACAACTAATTATAACTGACAGTAATAGGTTTTTTCTGACACTGTTAACTGTCTTTGTTCATTGCACACCATCGTATTACAATGTGTATTCTAATAAGGAATTCAATAGCTAGTCTATTATTGTAACTATGTATATCTCTTAGTATAACTACGAGTAAGTTTTATTTCTTCTGTGAAGCAGTCTGACGAAAAATTGATTATGTAACTTGCATGTAGCGTTCAAAAGTGTATTAATCTGACTGAACTTTAATTAATTACTTTAACGGTTTTAGTTCCTTATTCATTCGTTGTACAACGTACCTGTGGAACTGAGTTTCTACCTGGCGTACACAATTTTCAAACAACTTACGGGTATTCAGCCAGGTAATATTTTCAGTGAATACGCGTAAGTTGTTTGAAAACGTACCTGTTTTCTTCCAAATGATTTCCTTCTGATATCTTTAAAATGGTGTATCCCTTGCCTTGTGGCATACATTGATGTCGCTTTCTTTCAGTATTTCATATTGTAGAACACTAACATTCTTTTCCAACAACCACGACTGTTAGTTACTCATTGACATCGTCTTACCGCCTGACGGCACAAACTAAGATGACTGCTCGTTCGCCCAGGGTTTACCTCCACAAATCTATTCGGGAGCGCGATCACCTCATTTCGTGCCGGATGCAAGGAGGTCTAGAGTCTTGGTGGTTAGGTTCCAAAGAGTCTTATATGAAATACACAGCAAGAATGCATATATTTCGTAAGCACATAGATATTTGAACTAGTGTACATTTTCTTGTTTAAAGAGGTTCTTTCTAATAAGTAGCTACTGAAAATTCTTTTCCACTGCCCAGACTGAGGCTGGGTAACCCCTGAGTTTATTTCTCAGTATGTATCACTACGCTCTTTACGCAATAATTATTGTATAAAATGGGTCCAAAAGTTATGCGATCCATAATTGAAGCCATTTCATAGCTTCATCAGGATCATCGCTATTTCGAGTAGTGAAACTACGCACGAATTTTTTTCTGAAGCATTATTTGACGTTTAGGCTAGATCTTATCCAGTTTCATACCAAAATCTTTAATTAGTGCTCTTCTGTCTCGTTTGGGACGCAATATGTTTTACAAACAAAAAATTCGCATCAGTATGAAAGGGCTTTATTTAATAATTTCCAGTTGATTGATGCGTAATATCTTTATGCTGAGTAACCGTTCTACATCTGACTTTTCCTAATGACTTAAAAGCACCGTCTTAATCGGTCCACAGGAAAGTTCCAGATAGCACCGATATTTGAAGAATAGTGAGGTGTAACGTTCAGTGTACCACTGATCCTCTTTACCCTTATTTACGACAGTTCTATCTTTATACAGAGGGTCGGTCATCAACATCAATGCAAGCATGGCATCTGCGAACACGCTCATCAATATCTCTGGTGTGTTTTGAACCACAGCACAAGCAGGTACAATCCTGGCAACTAACAGCATCTCCGTATCCACTGGGTTCTCCCACACAAGTGACGTTAGATATGCCCACAGGAAATAACCAAGGGACTCAGGTCAGGTGACCTCGCAGGTCATTGTGTAAGACCTCCCATTAAATTCCTAGACTAGAAAATGCAGTACCTGTACAGCTCCATCGTACTGCACTGTGCATCTCTGAATAACACCGAGTAATGAACGAGTCTGTCGTTGATTCACAGCACGTTCCGTCATGGGACCATAGGGAACCATCCTATGGACACATAAACTACACAAGACCTGCATCATGACTTCCTAGTAATCAGGCTCGCCCTTCTCGTTTCCTTGCAGGAAATAAAGAACGTACATGTAAATAAACAGCACAGTACGTGTAGACTTGTACATATGTTACTTTTAAATAAGCTGGAAAACAGCAATGCTAGACAAAGCGGTAGACAAGTTTCCTTGCAGATCTCCTGAAGCTGGCTTCTCCGACATCAGGTTTCCTGTCTCAAACTGTCCTATGGAGCTTCCTCTATGTCCTGTCACATTTTTGCACGCTCTTATGAGAACACCCTCTGTGCATCTCGAACTTTCGCTCCGCCAGTTATTGCATTACAACTTACAACTGTTAGTCCACATTACTACATTTCTACCAAACAACTTGTGATATTCTAGTCGAGTCAACAACCTGTGTATTGTCTTTACAAAATATGTCAGTCAGATTACATCAAGCTTCTTGGTTCAGTATATCGAACTGGAATAAACAACAAAGATTCCTTTACACTTCTCGTTAACTGTCTTCCATTATTCATTCATGTATCATCTGGAGCTCTGCCAATCTCCAAGACAATCCCGCATTCTATCGAAGGTTTATTACCGCGTCAGAGCAGATATTTCCTCTCATGCCACTCAGTACAGCTCACCACATCTAAAAAAAATATAACAACCACGCACAATATCTGTACCTTCAAATTCGACTTATAAGATAACTTAGTTGCGTGTATCATTCGCCGGTAAGAAAACGTGGGGGTAACCTCACTCCTCTTTAGTGATCTATACCACTACAGTATAGGTTCTGAGGAGAGCAACTAAGTATCTTATAGGCTCTTTCGTGATTAATACACATGATGAAACTATTAAAAACCACGTAAAATATATATGTGTGTGTAACATGCAACGATATGGCACTGCAAATTAAACTGTAGCCTGATACAGGTTCGTTCAATAAAAGCTTGACGAGCATCAAAAACTTGCCGATATCTTTCACCTAGCGAAAGTGAAAGGTAAAAAGCGATGCATTAAACAGTACAACATTTGATTTATAGCAGGATCAAACGACCTTCCTCGTGTAGAACTAACAATAAGCACAAACTATGGACTTATTACTCCCCAGTCTGTGACTGTGACATCGAGAAATACCTTTCAGAAACTTTGTGGTACGACATGGCGATCATCAGCCCTTGGATTGGCGTACCCTCAGGATGAATAATCCGCTGGATCAACAACCCATGCACCAGTGTCGTCGACTCGCAGCTCAGTCAGACTATGCGTTTCATCACAGGAACGATCAAAAACACTAAAACTCTCTTGTTGCCTATTGTCAGCCTTATTGATCCCCCATTTTTGCGCCGACAATCCGCTCTCAAGAGGGAGTTCACGAAAATAGCTGGCGATTCTTTCCTCCCTATTCATGACATTCCCGTACTCAGTAAAAACAGACTTCACTCCCGTCATCCACTTCCACAAGGTACAAAATTTTTGTGGCCAGCGGAGCAGCAACAGACCGATGGACAGAAATATGACAGAACAACACTACCGCAGAATATCTGAAGACGCCCTGCGTCTTGTCCAGACCACCAGGCTTTGAAGACCTTCGCATGATCTGGTATGCACTCAACAGAGAAAGAGACAAGTAGTGGAAGATGGGCGCACTCAGCGTAGAACTGGGAATTAACAACATCGCACAGCTTCTGATTGTGCTGCAGAAAGACAGCTCGTTCGGCGTATCATAACGTAAGTGCTCAACATGATACTTTCCTGGCGCTCCGGAGGAAATTCTGTTGGCAACAAAGACATCAACTGTGTACGTTCAGAGCTTGAATACCTGTACGTGAGCTTCTGTGCCTTGGAAATACTATAAACGTAATTAACTTGTAAATGATTTTTTTCTATTAGTTGAACATACAGCATTTTCGGAAATTCCTGTTATAAGGTTCTAGGACCAACAGAGGCGATTGGGTACATGATATGTTGAACAGGAATCCTTGTCTGGAAACATAACGTTTCTGTTCTACGACTATTTCAATTCAGATGTGCAACGGTCCACGTTTGCTGAGGGAAAGAGAAAAGTCTCACAGCTGCTTGTCCTGGTATGCAAGAGGGTAGACGAGATGACGTATACGACGGCAGACGGTCACCTCAGGTCACTTAACGTCTGCCTTGCTGCGAGACTACCTCACATCTCAAGTGTGGTCGGAAACATATCAACAGACGATACGGCGAAAGATGGATAGGTCGAGGTGGTCAAATCGCGTGGGCGCTGCGATGCCTGGATATAACCTCTATGGACTACTCCTTCTTAGGTCATGTCCAAAGTTTAATTTTCGAGACTCCTGTAGAGAAAGAGGAAGATCTGCTGGCATGAATTCTGGCCGCTGCACTTGAAACTGAAGAGACACCAGGTGGGATGGAGAGTGTGTACCAGAACATGTTTCGTAGGTGCAACATCTGTAACAACGCTGGTGGTCACCACATCGAGCCGTTGTTGTAATCCCATCAGTACTGTTCTGTACCTACGGTGTGCTAGGTTAATTTAGGAATTATTACAGTACGTAAGTTTCAATGGAGAAATAACACAACCAACTGGTTGCATATAATTGTTTAACACGTTTGCCTAAATTTCGACATCTCTAAGGATGACTTCATCAGAATGAACAACAATACTTAGAAAAAGAAACTTGACTGAAACATTACCAAAGATGAAAATGTCATGACATAGAAAGGTTACTTACGTAAAGTTACTTTGCCAGAAGGCAATAGTCAAAGTTTAGAACAGACATGCTCAAGTCAAAAATTAAAAACGTTCCAGTCTTCGGTACGAACACGTTACAAAGAACAACACCAGACTGAGCGGCCCAGTGGCTTAAATTGCTGCTACAAAAATAAGACACAAGTTGCACCCCCTATCGGGCGCGGTCGGTGACTTAGGCCCATTTGAGACATTATAACAGAAATAATCGAATTAATCGACAGTTAATTATAAAGAATCAAAATTCAAAGGAAGAGAGCTTAATGTATTTTATCGGAAATATATAAGCATAGTGAAGAAAATGATCTTTTACCAAATTACGTTAAATCCTATCTTAACATCAGACACTGTATGAAGGATCCAAAAACTTTTCACTGTCTAGTTCAAAAAATTATTTCCGATATAATTAGTGCTTTATACAAGTATAAGGACAGATTAAATGAAGAGGCCTATGTTTTCTATCTTGAGCTCACAAAAATTTTTCGCATACAGTTTAATTTCAAATTGATGCATTTTGGGATTTTATTAATGATGGGAGGAACTACTATAAGAATTGTATTGCTAAAGGACACGGGAAGAAACTGGCTAAACTTAGGAGCATGTTACCCGTTAAAAAAGGTTGTTGCTAGAAGTTTTAAAAGGCGTGAGCATGAATTTTTCAATAGAATTCCAAATAAGACTCAAATAGTTGTTGGAAAAAGGGCTTAAATACAATGTAATACCTAACTCTCAGACAAAAATGCTGTAGAAAGTATGATAGATCTTAAAATAGGTGTTGATACTGTCGAAATGGAAGCTTCTCAATAAACGATGGTTGCTCGTGGTTTTTGAGAAACATGCAGTTAATAACTCCTGTCAGTATTATTGTGACAAAAAATTTATTAAAATTTTTAATTTCAATCTAAAAGAAACCAGTGCCCTTATAATGAAAAATGACAAAGGTAATGCTGCAATGGTTGCTACTCAGAACGAGAATGTGTCTAAAACATCTCAAGTTTTTGCAGAGAATAATGTTTCAGAACTACATGAAGGACCGGCGTTTCCAGTTTAAGGGGCATTAAATTCACGATCAGACACGTCCTCTTGTGAACAGCACGAACACTGCGTATCACAAGTTAGCAAGGTTTCTTCACGATAAAATAAATAAGGACCTCTGTTTTTCGAAATTATTATTCTGTGGTCAATACTGAAAACATAGTCAGTAAAAGCAAAGATCTGCAGTCTGATTAGAATGCTAAATTGTTTTCCTTAGGCTTTATGAACCCATATACTAATGTATCTGTTCAAACAACTAATGACATCACTGAAAAAACCTATGTACTTTAAAAAAATTATTTCTGATAAGAAAATCACTGAGATTCGTTTGTTAAGAACAGTACTTAAATACAGCTATTTTGTTTTGAACGTCAGACTATAGCGTCAGCTTGACGACATGGCAATAGGTAACCCGCTGGCAGACGTCTTGGACGATATTTTCACTAATTCGCTGGAAGGAAAATTCTTAAATAAATTTTCAGCTAGTGATCTGTCATATTCTCGGTACGTCGACGACAGTTTGATCATACACAATGGCTCCCGGGAAGGTATTGATGATTTGTTTGGGATTTTGATAGTCTTCAAGAAAAAATCAGCTTCACTTGTGAATTAGATTGTTAGCTATATTACTTGGACGTTAGTATTGCCATAGATAACGACAGACTTTCCTTTTGTATTTTGCTTAAAGCCACTAATACAGATCAGATTGTGCCTGCTAGTTCAGTGCATCCTGAGTCCCATAAAAAAGCATTTTTCCATTCAGCCATTCATCGTGAAGTTTTTATACCTCTATCACCAGACAAGGTTAATGATGACACGAATGTAATAAAAACTTCTGAGTTTAATAACGATTACAATCCCTCATTAGTTGAAAACATCATCAAAGTGAAAACTGATGCTAAAGTAAGTACTTTAGTCATCAGTGCCGTTCGTGACAGAAAAGGATATAGAAAAGCTTTCTCGATTCCTTATTTAGTCGCCATTTCTTGCAGAATTCGTCGTCTTCTAGTTAAAAAAAATATGTAAAGATGCCTTTTCTATTAATAATAACATGCAGCCAAATCGTATTTACAATCTCAAGTCCACAGTTGATCCTGTACACAGTTCAAGAGTTTATAAAATCACTTGTGATATGTGTCCTGTTTGTTACATAGGACAAAATGGAAGATCTTTCAATGTTAGGTGTAAGGAACATTTATGGGAAAAAAGAGACACTAATGTACAGAATTCCACTTTTGCTAATCATCTGTTAATTTCCGATCACAACAGTATAGGATCTCAGGACAGCAACTACGTATCTTATAGACTCTTTTGTGATGAATGCACATGGTGAAACTATTAAAAACCATGTAAAACATATATGAGTGTGTAACTTGAGACAATGGTACTGTAAATTAAACTGTAGCCTGATAACGATTCGTTGAACAAAAGCTTGACGAGCATCAAAAACTTACAGATATCGCATACCTAGCGAAAATGAAAGGTAAAAAGGCGATGCGTCAAATAGTGCAACATTTGATATATAGCAGGATCAAACCACCTTCCTTGTATAGAACTAACAATAAGCAGAAACTATGGGCTTATTACTTGCCTGCCTGTGACTGTGACATCGAGAAATACCTTTCAGAAACTTTATGGTACGACATGGCGATCATCATCCTATGGAATGGTGTAGCCTCAGGAAGAATAATGCGCTGGATCAACAACCCATGCACCAGTCTCGTCGATACGCAGCTCAGTCAGACTTTGCGCTTCATCACAGGAACGCTCAAAAAACAATAAAACTTTCTGGTTGCATATCCTCAGCCATATTGCTGTCCCATTTTTGCGGCTATGAGTTGCACTTCATTTACTTGACTGCTTTGTACTTCCAAAAATACATTAAGCTCTCGTCGTTTGATTTCGTTTTTTCGTAATTAATTGTTGACTAACTCGATTATTTCTGTTATAAAGTCTCAAATGAGCATATGTCACTGTCCGCTCCCGACAGGGGGCGCAACTTGTGTCTCGTCTTCGTAGCAGCAATGTAAGCTACTGGGCTGCTCAATCTGATGTTGTTGCTTGAAAGATGTACGTGGCAAAGTCTGGAAAGTTTTTAAGTTTTGACTTGAAACATGTCTTTTCTAAACTTTGACTATTGCCTTCTGGCAAAGTGACTTTACCTCAGTAACCTTTCTTGTTATGACATTTTCAGCTTTGTTAACGTTTCAGTTAAGCTTCTTTTTCTATGTATTGTTTTATAGGGCTTTTAAATTTTCATTCTGATGAAGACATCCTTATAGGTTTCGAAACCTAGTTAAATATATTAAACAATTATATGCAGCTGGTCAGCTGTGTTATTTCTCTATTGTAATTTTGAAATAATGTAAATATATGATGTGTTAATACAGTATAAAAAATGTGCTTTAGTGATAAATGGATGTTTCGCTGTGTTTCCTTTCGAGGTGTTGTCCAATTATTGTATTGTGACTCAAGCAGAAGTGGGTGAGTTACACATCTGAATTGAAACCATCGTAGAAAGGAAACAGTACGTTTCAGGATGTGGGATTCTATTGAAAATATTATGTACTCACTCTCTTCCATAAGTCCTAGCAGTTTGTAGTGGGAATTTCCATACATCCTGTATGTATATGTACTGTTAAAGAAAAAATGTTTTCTTGTGTGATGTGACTCTAGCCATACGCTACATAAGTAATAAATATGACTATGTTAACGGATTACTGTTAGTAATTTATCCCAAGTTTTCACTGGCGGAATACAAATTTAGAGTGTTGATGAAAGAAAAAAGGTACCTTTACATAGTTATACCTATTACAACTGAGCAAGGTGGCACAACGGTTATTAAACTGAACTCTCATTCTGGAGGACGATGGTTCCAGTCCCCGTGTGGCAGGCAAAATATGGTGTCCCGTGATTTCCAGGCAAATGCCGAGAAGGCTCGTTTGGAAAGGGCACCGCCGACTTCCTCCCTCATCCTTCCATTATCCGAGCTTGTACTCCGACTCTAATAAACGCACTGTCGACAGGGCGGTAGCCTCTACTCTTACTTCTATTGAATATTCGCGCCTGAGAGCGTAGTCCGCAGCTCGTGGTCGTGCGGTAGCGTTCTCGCTTCCCGCGCCCGGGTTCCCGGGTTCGATTCCCGGCGTGGTCTGGGATTTTCTCTGCCTCGTGATGACTGGGTGTTGTGTGATGTCCTTAGGTTAATTAGGTTTAAGTAGTTCTAAGTTCTAGGGGACTGATGACCATAGATGTTAAGTCCCATAGTGCTCAGAGCCATTTGAACCAAGAGAGCGTAGCTGCGTCATCAGTGTGTTAAAATTAACCCGCTCCTTGTTTTGAAATTAGTTCAAGAAAAGCGCCCAAACTTCTCACTGCTGTTAATAAACCAGCATCAACGATGTAAAATAGACGACAGCTCTCAGACTTTCAATAGCGAAATGTGATTTGGTTAAATAAGTAATACTGTCATCAGTCGTAAGAGTGTTGTGAACACCACACATCTTTACTAGGCATGTTCTTCTTGGGGGTGGTATCCCATTGCCCTCCCCCGACCATTGCACTGACTCACCCAGCCAGTTACAGAGGAACCTACAGGTTAACGTGGACTCCCACCCATGGCGCAACTGGGCATTTTTCACATCAACAAACATTTCCAGAGGCGAAGGAAGTGGTAAGTGACAGGTAAAAAGGCTATTTTATCATTTCTGCTCCAGTCTAGCGTTCCTACGACGACAGTTGCTGCACCACCCAGTTGCCCACCTCTTTCTACCATTGTGTATGAAGTCGTGCACAACAGTTATCACTAAGTCACAGAGCCACTGTGATATGATTACGAATCTGTAAAGATGATTGCGGAGTAATCTTCTGTAAAACAATACCTGATAAAGATGAACCACTTAAGAGTTGATTTTACGAGTAGGAGGATAGTTGGCAGCTTCTCTGAATCAAAGAACAGATAAGAAAACAAGGCGTTGTATTGCTTGATATGAAATTTATCTCAGGAGTATTTCTCTACCTTTAACGCGAATGAAGGACAAATGATAGCATCAGAGACGTTTGCCTGTATACCTCTTTGTTAATGTTGCATCGTTAGCTATGTAGTTACCTTAACAGCAGGTGACAATAATGATTGTTTTTGCTGTTTTTAAATTTTCCTGTAATTTATTCATTACGAAAAAAGGATGGTGAGTATGAAATTAATAATGTGCAAATCTACAAGACTTAAAGCTTTTCAATTCGTCAGTCTTAAATTAATTAGGTCCTTATTGTCTTGTACTGTTCTCGTCTTTTCCTCAAATAAAAGGTAAAATAAAGAAAGGAGCTAAAACTAAGAGAATTAAGAAGTAAGATAAAGAATCAATTTTCATTGTTGTATGTAATTTATCTTAATAATTCGATTTACGATGTGGCTTAGAAGTTCCTTCTCAAAACGTCGTTTTTCGACCTGACATACTTTATGCATCAACCGTACATACCTATACTAATTTCGATTTAGATACAGAAACACAAGACTATTTAATAAAACATCTGTATGTCCTGGTTCGCATTTGATTAACAGTCATTCAGCAAAGCGAAATACTTTGTGCCAGTGAATCAGTACCAACTCTTTGTCCACTTGCTTCACTCCACACACGTTCATAGGTACGTAAATTCGGCAGTCTATCGGATCCTCTCAGTGATACATTCCGCTGGATGTCTTGACGTTCAAGGAAGTCTCCCCCTTGTGAAATCCGTTACCATCTGAAGAGCGAATTCTGGCTTGTCCGTTGGCACCATATGACCTGCTCCTCGAACCAGGAGTTCTGTCAGATTCCCTCCGGTCTTCATATATCCAGCGAGGCTGTTTCCAACGTACCTGTAAAAGTGAGACTAAAGTACGGACTGTGAAACATTAACGTTGATCATATTTGAAAGCAAAATTGAGATGTTGTTACGACAATAACGTTCGCAAAATATACAGTGCATTACAGTCATAGAAACAAGTCAAGGAAAACTGAAGCTACGAAGTAGTATTGATGGAAGCAAACATGGCCAGTAAAAAGCTCATGTTTAATCAATGGAAGGCCCACGAGAAGTCAAAAAAAGCTGTCCTTGTAGCTCATAGATGCAACTGTGTTGGGAATTACGTTTCTCCACGTCTGGACAGTGCTGCTGGTTCACAACTGAGTAGAGAACGTATGAACAACAGCTCCAGTTGCTAGAAAGTTCATTTTACTCCCGACTGGTTTAGACTTTGATAGTAAAACCATTTTGAGATTCCACTACAAAAAAGCTCCAGTATATAATAACAAAATAAACAACGTTTTAATAACTGGAGTGTTTATTCATCAGTGTGTTGGGAATGTGCCGGAATACTTACTTTTTGATCAAGTTAAAGAATAAACAGAGGATATTTTGAAAATGAGTGATAACAATAAAACTATGGCAAAACACAGAATACTGTTTAATGATGATTGTGTTTGTGAAGCGCACACTTCCATGTTGCGTGTTTTATCCAATGATAACTTGCGTATTAGGAGCAACGTAAACTGCTAGATCGCCACTGAAGACAGCAACAAGACAACTATCGCGTACATAAATTCCGGAACTGAAGCATTTTGTTATTATTCTTTTTCTTAACCGCAACATAAGGCATATTTAGTTGGAGGGGATGTAGGAACTTCGTGGAAGTTCTGTTGAAAGAAATTTGCTAGTTGTACAGAGATGAAGCTACGTATAGACTGCGTTTACGGAGAAAATGTCAAAAATCTTGAGGGTGCAGAACCAATAACAATGAATATAGGCGTATCAGCGTGAAACTACTGCAGGTAGTTAAACCGTAATCGTGTTTTCTTAGTCATGTTAAGAGCGTTTGATATTGCTGTGAACTAACAGATGGTAGTAGAGGCCGCATTTATTATCCTGAATTCCTGTACTGCAGCAACTTCACACTCTCAGCACCGCATTAACAGGTATAATAAGAAAACAGGTATAATAAGAAAACAGGTATAATAAGAAAATACAACGTTGCATTGGGCTTTTGTGAGATGATGAGCTTTCTTAACTGCTATGTGGGACACCTGCACAAAATTTCGAAAATATTTCGTAGGTTCACCGTTAGTCTGAGATGTTAAGTGAAATACAAAAATTTTACCTGAAGTGTTCCACGCGCTTGATTGACGTCGCGTTATAGGATGTAAAGTAAGTATAGCCATGGCACTATTAAGCATTCAATCTACAAAATTTCATTGTCTACGCCGGTAAAAGCTTCAGCAAACTTCTGATCATCACAAATAGAAGGAGTAACTTGCTTCTCATAGTCATGTACCTACTTCGACTCATATGAAGCTACAAAATAACTCTGTTAGTATGAGTACTGATGCGTATTTCCGGGACAAATATTTTTGAAATAGTTATGAGTTTCGTTAGATTTCCGATCTATAGAGACGATATTCCAGATCTAAGATCTAAGTTATGAATGTATTTATACTTTTTGTGAGTCAAAATGACAGTGATATTTTTTCTAGTGCGTCAATTCGTGTAATGTATTGTAAAATTCAGAATAGTAATATGAAACGCGTATCACGTTTATGAAACATTTTTGAACAGAATTCACGTAAGCCCATGCAAAGTTTTTTAACCTAAATTACATATATTTTGGCAGTAATCAAAGAGGGAAAAAATACTTTTTAACAAAGCTGTCACACACAGGCTGTTTCACATGAAATAAAATTTATTTCAATCACTGGTATGAGGCCACGAAAGATATCGTGTTTTCAACATCCTTCACAGTGTTTTTATTTTCTTGTGTTGTTATTTGAGTATCTCGCACATCAGGGCGAAGTTGGACTGCCGGTGGTTTACTGCCGCCCTTTAGCTGCGAACTTCTTTTCCCTGACCTTATCCCTTATCTACACGGGCTTTGCACCTGTCGCCTCCTCCCCCCCCCCTTCCCTCTGCCCCTCCTACCCCCATCCCTGCCATAGAATTTGTTATCCGTTTGTGTTTAGCATTATTCCATGTGAAAGCGTGACAAAGTGTCCGAAATGTTTGCGAATCGTGTAACTGAGGCGGGAGGTTGGTACCAGTATTCAGTTAGTTGGATGTGGGGAAACCGCCTAAAAACCACGCCCAAGCTGGCCAGAACATGGGCCCTCGTCGTTATTCCGCTGGGCGGATGCGATCCGGGGCTGGAGCGCTTCACCGAATCCGGGAAGCGGCGAACTAAGGCTCACGGTTATCCGGGTTATTCTGCTAAGGACGTTAGTAAAATACACAAATACAGTTTCTAAAAATGTTGAAAATATAACTATGTGCATGTTTTTAAAATTATTCAGTCGATTATGTATTGTCGATTTTAAGTAAAATATTGCTTTTTTTTAGTACACAGTTCGCTCATGATATTCTGTATGAAAATTGAGTACTACACTTTACTGGAATTACAGCAAATAAGTAACAGGTGAGGAGAGTTATTGGAGCAAGAGTATTTTGGAAAGAACGTGGGATGGAAGAATTCAGGAGTGCAATGACCCAAAGTGGACGCAGGAAGGAAGCGGAGGAGAATGGAGGTAAAGAGTAGCTCTATCATGAAGAGGACTATTCTGTTAAAGCTGGAAGCAAGGGCTTATTACATGGCCAGGTAGGGAGAAAGAGTTAAAGTTTCCTTAGGACCGCATGTGGGTGAAAGATTAGGGGGCGGGGTAGTGTGTATGGTTTTAGTCAGGATTCCAATATAGCAAATTATTCTCTACTCTTTTGGCTATAAAACTCTATTTTTGAACATAATCTCCGTTCAATGCGACGAGCTCCCGCCACCTAACTGAGAGGGCCTCTATGACCACATTGTACCACTCTATTGGTCGACGTTGCAAAGAACATGTTTTTTCGTCAATAGCCTCCCCATCATCCACATACTGGGCCTAACGGATGGAAGTCTGAAGGTGATCTTTTGTCTTCTGTTAGGCGGTGAGGAAACCAGCAGTCACACACCTTTGAGGACCCCAACGCGTGGACGAGTGTGTCAGCACTAGCAACAGATACGTCCAGCTGAGCAGCGAGGTGCTTGATTGTGATTCGTGGATCACGTCGAACGAGAGCGTCAGCACGTTCCAACATTGCAGGAGTCACAGCTGTTTGCAGCCGGCTGGATATGGGACAAGTTTGCGCGACTTGTTGCGATGACGACAGGCACCTCGCACAACGACTCACCGTACTTTTGTTTACTGCTAGGTCTCCGTTGACATCCTGCTAGCGCCTATGAATATGTGCGATGTTCTGATTTTCCGGTAAAAGAAACTCAATGACAGCTCTCTGCTTGTACTACACCTCCGTTACAGACGCCATTTTGAATGCTGCCTATAGCGCCGCCACAGACGGAATATTCATGAAACTATAGGTGCTAAAACGCAAATATTCCAAAATGTCCCACATCAAATTCCGCATTTTGTCAAAGGAAACTGACCGAGAAAAATAAGTGTTGCATCACCTGTCGGATTCCCCTCGTAGTAGGAAGTGCAGGAAATCCGACGGTGTTCAGTGTGAGAGTAGTGGTTTTTAGAGATTGCATACAAAAGCAGAACATTCAGGTGTGGATACGAGGACAACACTACACACCATGGTTGTCTGTCAGCCTCCCTGTACTGGGCTGCGTGCTGCCACTGCAGGTGGCGGAAGGCGTCCGCCGAGAGCGCGTAGGCGACGATGAGGTCCAGCTGGCCGCTGTAGCACAGCACGCGGATCCCGGAGTCCAGCAGGTGCTCCAGCCAGTGGCGCGCCGTCGACATGAAGCGCGGCACCATCTTCGCGTACACCTGGTCAACAGCAAAAAGGTATTGAGACTGCATATCGTCATATCACTCTGTGTATGGCAACGTCATTCTGAATACGGCAAAAGCGTGCTAGTCGACCCACTAGGAGAACACTACAGTCGAGATTATTACAGAAAGAACTTTGTCCAAATTTCAATACATCACAGATAATTCATTTGTATTGGAACTTAACACGTTTGATGAGCATTTAATGATTGCACCATCACCACTATTGCTAGACGAATGGTCGTTATAAATGATACTAAACCCGATTTTGCGTCTATTCGGGGTCAGTGTCCAGTAACTTGAGTGTTAGGTGCCTTGTTGTTCATCTGTCGGTCTAGACAGTATGTCGACAGAATTACTTCACACTGTAGCCTCTGCGAGCGCCTGAAACACTGAAGTTTCAATTTTGCATTCAAGGGTAGTCCCACTGGTCCGCTGTCTCTATTACATTAGTGTTGTTACACTGTTTGGAGTTGGCCAGGGCAGTAGATGGTTAGATACTAAAATAAAGTAGCCGATAGTGTAACAAATATGATATTTACTGTCGAGGCACCCAGTCCCTTCCTGATCGGTAATACATGAATAAAGGGAATGGTAACTAATAATGTCTGGCACCTTGAAATTTGCAAGAGAAGTCGATAGACGTTGATCTCAGGTACACGCATCCCATACGCACCCTTACGAGACGTCCATCGATCTTGCTTACAGTTTAAAAATGGGTGAACAAAGATTAAACTACTTATCTGATCTGCAACTTTCCTTTCACAGATTTTGTAAATTTGAGGCTTTATTGTAAAAAATATTTTAAAAAATTACGATTCAAAGTATTGGGCTTCGCTGACCACTACTTTCTCCCATCTTTCTGGTAGCAGACTACCTCCCCCAAACTATATCCTGAACCAACCCACCCTTGTCCTGTACCTTCTTCCTTCCCTGGATCACCTTCTGATGCAATGCATTAACAAGGAAGTCCACTCGCGATGGAATAACTTGAGTCTTTTGGCAAAATCGATGAATCCATCCAATTTTGCACTTGTTCATATAACCAGATGCGCTGATGTGAGCCATTGACCGAAAAAGTTGGTAATGAGACCGAGCAATTTCTCAAGAATACAGCACTGGGGCTATGACTTCCTATTTACACGTTTAAAAAGTGCCAGTTTTCAAAATGATAGCTGCACTCAGTCGTCGCTTCATTTCCAGCTTTATTAAAGCAGGTCCAGATTTCGGCTAGTGCCTATCCATTATCAGTGTAGTATTTCAGAGTTTTTAATGCAAGCCGTAGTACGTCTACATCTGCTGTGAATGAGTGAAAGAACTGTAACAGGAGTCGGAAAAACAAGTGTAGATATATTAGGGCATGCTTAAAAATGAAATACTGCACTGATAATGGCTAGGCACTATCCGAAATCTGGACCTGCTTCAATAAAGCTAGAGAGGAAACGACGACTGACTTCAGCTCTCTGTCATTTTGAGAGTCATATCACAGTCATCGAGTGCATTCCACTTTCCTAATCGAAAGTAATTTGATGAAGTTTTCAAGTATGTTTTGACGGGTTTTCCGACATGTGGATCGAGCACTGACTAACACTTCCCGCAGATGACGCGGACTGAACTCTTGACATATTCAATCGAGAATAACTTTATGATGCAATCACAGATCGATTAATATTTTGATGGTGTTATCTTTACAAATGCCTAAGGTCATTCTACGACACTTGCGACCGATCCTCTCTACCACCACTTGCTGTTATTGCCATCGTTTGCAAAATGGGAAAGCAAAGTTGCAGATCTAACAACGACAATCGCCGTGTTACCTACAGTATTATCGATAGTAAATGTCAACAGAATTCTGAGTTTAAAGCATTAGTGAGAATCTGAAACTGACAAACGATATGAACTGAAAACGCACAGCCACGTGGGTCTTTAAATCGTCCTTAACAAACAGAACATGATACTAAATGTCCAAATGAAAAGCATTCTCAACTGAAGATTCTAATCCTAACAAAAGAGCGGGAGTTAAAACTTTGTCACGAGACCAGAAAGCCATCAGCTTGAGAGAAAAAAGACTAAGCATCGGAAATCACGCAAATGCGAAGCCAGAAGCTTCTTCAAGTAGAAGCATCTGATTTTAAAACGTGGAACTGACGAGTTCTACGTAGTTTCCAGACAAAAATTATACTTTTTCAGTTAGTTAAAGTCATTGCTTAATCGACGTAACACACATGTATCTGCGAGCAGCTAAAACCAGCTATTAGTCAGAAGCTATTCCGAGCACTCGTTGCAGCGTCCCAAATGCGTTATAACTGGTAAATGTATTTTGTTAGCACCTAGGCAACCATTTTTACGGAGCATTCATTTACACGCCCTTCCGATACGCAGGTCAGCTACCGAGTCAAAATGGACTTCGCGCCAAGGAGTTAGCAGTCGTCCCACACTACCTTACATGCGAATTCGCGATGTAAACTGCATGTGCTAATCACAGATTTACAAACTAATGAATTGATGTATGTTCTTAAAGTGAAAGTTATCTAATTCGGTTTCATTTTCTCCTTTCTGCTTTCGTCTTTGAATAACACAGTTCCCCATGACCTGAAGGGCTAACGAATTTTTCAGTTTACTTTTTGACAGAATTGATATTTCAAAATATTGGTCAGCAGAGTTCTTCCGGGTACTCCTCTATGACAGAATCGTTCCATACGTTTCTCACGCTACCGAAGGTCTACATATAGCCAGGACCTTCCTCAGGACTAAAGCTTGACACAAAACTAATGCATACCTCCATACCATCCAACACAAATCCTGAAACCAATAAGAACTATTAGACTACTTATACATGCCGTGTGTGGTACCTACATTCTTCCCCACTACCACAACCCAAAAATCACTCAACCACCCCATCCTACAACAAGTCGATATTAGTTAGACTCTGTCTCTGCTAAATTCTACACTTCTTTGAAATTCTAATACAAATGCACCCATCCCACGCCCACCTTCCACATTCGCCTACATTCCCCATCCCATATCCTGTACCACTTACCCCTTTCCTACACCTTCTCTGGTTGGACCACCTTTGGGTCAGGGAGCGATTTACAACTGAAATTCCGACGGCACTCATTCCGAGAAGAGTCAGGCAAGATTTTACTTCCTCCCACGTGCATCGCTGGAAAATTAGAAACGTTAGCGCTCACATGGAGACTTGCCAATAATCGTTCTTCACGCACACCATTCGCGATGGAATAGAACAAGAAGGGAAATAATAGTACCGGAATTACTCCCCATCGCTCACCATAAGATGGATTTCTGTGTATAGATATAAATTTAGAAATGTCTGGTATCGAGATTACGTCACTTTAATCGAGATATATTATTTTTCGTAGTCACTAGTGTGTCGCTATTCGGAAAAACTGATCTATAAAATGAGTAAATGGTACACCAAACAAAGTGGCGTATCTGCTTGTTGGGACTTAACAAAGGCTTTTCATTTTAGTGTCCTTTTAGATGAGAATTATTTTGCAGTTTGGGAGTTATGCGAATGGATATATTCGTCACACGTTAACTGAATTGCATCGTAGTCGGCTTTACTGATAAAAATGGTATCTTTGAATGTTCACATAATCTGAAGATGCGCCCTGCTAAATCGCCAATTTTCTCCTCTGAACGAGAAAATATTTTGTTAACGCTAACCCACCTAGGGAGAAACGCTCATCAAAAGAAAAAGCTCACACGGAAAAGTATAGATATTCTTCTTTCGCACGTTCTTCGATAGTGGAACAATAGAGAATTAATGCGAAGGTGATTCGATGAACCCTCCGCAAGACATTTAAGTGTGATTTGAGCGTTCCATGCAGATGTGGATGTGGATGCAGATGGCAAGAAGGAAGAAATCTTCCTGGAACGTTTCAGCTGGCATGGCGAAAACTGCAAAGGAAATAAACGTTTGTGACTATAGAGCAATGATTGACATCGTAATGCTTCATATCATAGACCTTATCCTAATAACCAACTTTGAAAAGTAGTTACAGATCAAAATATTCCACAGCACTAACTTGAACTTCAGTCGTATTATTTACAACGTACTGGGAAATGCAGTAGGGAAGTTAGCATGACATATAAATAATTATGGCTGACGCTCCAGTCTCTAGTCAGGGCTGTATCCACTGGCACAAATGTTTTGGCACCATAATCAGGCCATAACTGTGAAACTATTACGTCTTTACTGAATTATTGTCACTCATTACTGTGCTAGAAAAGACATTCTGCATGGTGCAACAGATACGAAAGATAAAAGTATATGCTTCACTATTGTTTAATATAGTGCTGAAGAAAATTTATGCAATAATTTTTTACCATCAATATTTGGATTATGGTGTACGAAATATCTCTTTACGTATGAAGGGAAGGGAGATTTATTAGCATATGTTCATTCCTAAAGTACCAGTAACGCACGGAAACTTCCGACTTTGAAATCTAGATCCCGTTAGAGTTTTAAGTTCTGAAGTATGCAAGGAATCAACGTTATACTACGAGCACTCAATTCACGCAGCGTTCTTAATTGTCATAAATTGCCACTATGATACCAAATATTTTTGTTTTCACACTTTACTCTTGTGAACGCAGCTCTCAAGCCCTTTCATCGATGTATAGCGCTCCAGATAAAACTCGTAACCACATGAATAAGTCTGCGTTGCATCCTGCAGTGCTTTCCGCATCACATGAGTGATCACTGTGATGTATAGGGGGATGTCACGTACTCATGACTGGTATTTTAATCATCACCTGACGTACTTTGTAAGGGTCCGTATTGTGGATCACCATTTGGTCGAATTGTGCAATGTCGAAATGTATGGGGCATTCTGATCAGACAGTTGCCTGAAATTAGACTGTATGGGAACATGGTGGCAGCCGTTCTCGTCTACTATGTTCTGACCGATCAGTCTGGCTATCACATGGGAGGACCACCATATTGTTTACAAAGCACATCGTAACCCCTTCACATCCACACTTCACATTTGAGAATCCCTGAAACATTCTTTGTCATCTTGCACAACTGATGGGAGACTAACAGAAGCCTGACTTGGAACTACTGTCCCTCGTGTAGGCAGCCATGGCTACCACAACAGGCACGGCTGCATCTGGAGAGGTGCCATGACTGATAATCATAGAGTGCTGATAAATGACATAGCATTGAGTTCTAGATCAGCATCGTCAGCGAGTATGGCGGCGATCTAGAGTGAGGTCCCACTCTTCCAATTTTATAGAGAGGCAGACTGGTGTTACTCTTGCCGTCATGGTATGGGGATATGACGGTGAGAGCACAACGGTACATCATGGATATCCTGCATCATTACACGTTACCTCTCTTACGACAGTATCATGGCGCTCTTTTTCAGCAGGACTACGATCGTTCCCACATGGTACGTACGTCTGTGAATTGTCTGCCTAGTGTTGAAGTTCTCTCACGGTCAGAGACATACCAGATGTGACAAGAACACGTATGGGACTAGGTCGGATGTCAACTCAGTTGCAGCGCAAGTAACCAGGATATCAAGGACCAGTTATGACAGTTGTGGGCCAGTATGCCTCAGGAGAGGGTGCGACGGCTTACGACAGCGTTACCAATCGAATCCAGGCCAGAGGTGGTGCAACATCACACTGATAAGTAGACTCATACGCCAAGTTCTTTGTAGAATTGATTCCATTTTGTAATCACTGAAATAACGTCACAAACCCTCTCAGCTTGAGAAATTCCATTTAATGTCCTTCTATTCTCCAGGTGATTCAATTTTTTTTTTATAAGACAGTGCATTTTCTACGACCATGGAGAGTTATTCTGGCTACCTGCAGATATTAATCCTCGCACAACGTTGCAACTGTATACTTTAAACGTCAGAATGCAGTTAATTTAAATGAGATCATGTGAATATGTAAGATGAATATCGTGTGGCTTAGATAGGAGGAAGTTGGGTGATTACTAGGAAGTGGCAGACGGTGATAAAGTGCTAATGTGCTTCAGCACACTGTAAATAACGAACAAAAATTATGCCATTTCTCTTCGAATATCAGCTGGAATTCGCACAAAAATTACGCTGTTTCTCTTCGGGTGTGTGCTAATAGGCAAATAAAACAGAGGATAACATGTTTGTAGTGCTCTGGTCATGATAACTACAACCCACAGTCGAGTGCTACAATTATGTTCAGCAGCGCTACAATTACCCCAAACAAGGGACGTCACTATCCGTTTTCGACTGCGCATGCTGTCATGTGACATCAACCCTATCACCTGCGTGGATGCCACGTTGTTCACACCACCAGGTCAGCATCCTTCTTTGAAAGTACGTGTAAAGTATTGTGCAAGGAACATGGAGAATTCTTTAGATGATCTGCTTTCCAACAGATCTTTGGCGGAGAAACTGAGAGTTTAAGTTAGGTAGCCGTACTTCAAATTTAAATCTAGCAAGGAGAGGGCGTTGCACAGGAATCACCGATTCAGCTAAGCCTGAGTGGTTTGAGGCAGGTACATGCCCCTTTCAAGTTCCTCGAATATTTCGCCTGTGTAGGCCGTAGGAAAATGTAAAACCATTTCTAAAGATTTTAGAGTAGGGTATGAGGGATTCTTTTGTAGCACTTCGCATATCAGAGTCGTATTGCTGTGGTCAAGTCCATACACAGCCAAATAGTTGGTTTGGGTACAAATGGTGCTGCTATTATCTTAATTGTTTTCATTTTGTTTTGTTCCTCACAATGTTAAACTATTAATTAAAAAATCTGACTCAATTCAACAATTCCATTCATATACGTAAATTAATTTATTCAATTTAGTGACTATTACTACACTTGTAAATCAAAAGGCTATAGATGGTGATTAGAAAAAGCTGGTATAGTAGGAAATTTAGTATGAAAATTACGAAAGAATAGGATCTGCGATTCTGATGCTCAGACTGAACTTTTGTGGTTTCCGTCTTCCTTATTCGGAAATAGTGATACGTAAGGTACAGACGAAGTATAATATGTAGGACATATTAATGCTTCAATAAAAAAACGGAAATTACAGACATATATACAATGTAACTGGCATTAGTGTATTAGGTAAAGCTAATATCGCAACAGTATTAAGTCGCAACTGTTAAGACGACATAGTTAAACACTGAGGTGAGAAAAGTGACGGGATTGCTTTATGCACTACAGTGGAGGAGCTGTTTTTTGTATTCAGGTGATTCGTGTGAAAAATCGTCCGATGTGATAATGGCCGCACGATGCGTATTAAAACGTCAAACGCGGACTGGAAGTTGGAGCTAGACGGATGGACATTCCATTTAGGATATCGTTTGGGAATTGAGTATTCCGAGATCGACAGTGTCAATAATGTGCCGAGTATACCACATTGCAGCCATTACCTCTCAATACGAACAATGAAGTGACCGACGGAGCTCACTTAACATTAAAGGACAGTGGCGTTTGTGTAGAGTAGTCAGTGCTAATAGACAACCAACACTGCGTGAAATAACCGCAGAAATCAAAGTGGGACATACGACGACCGTATCCATTAGGATAGGACAGTAAGGTGAAATCTGGCCTTAATGGACTATGGCAGCAGATGACCTAGGCGAAAGCCTTTGCTAAAAGCAAGACATCGCTTTCAGCGCCGCTCCTGCGCTCGATACAATATTGGTTGGACCCTAGGCGACTGGAAAACCGTGGCGAGTTGAGTCCCGATTTCAATCGGTAAGAGATGATGGTAGAGTTCGAGTGTGGCGCAGACCCAACAAAGTCAAGGAACCAAGTTGTCAACAAGGCACTGCGCAACCTGGTACTGGCTCCGTAATTTGCGTGGGCTGTGTTTACATGGAATGAATGAGTCCTCTGGTCAAACTGATCCTATCATTGACTGTAAATGGTAGTGTTTGGCTACGTGGAGACCATTTGCAACCATTCATATACTTGAAATTCCCAAAGATGGAACTTTTATGGATGAAAATGCGTCATGTCACTGGGTCACGATTGTTCGAGATTAATTTGAAGAACATTATGGACAATTCGAGCGAATGATTTGGCTCGACATTAGTCTCATCGAATATTTATGTGGCATGATCGAGAGATCAGTTCGTACACAAAATCGTTCACCGGCAACACTTCCACAATTATGGACGGCTCTAAAGGGAGCATGGGTTCATATTTACGCAGAGAACTTCCAACGATTTATTGAGTCCATGCCACGTAGAGTTCCTGCATTATGCAAAAGGAGGTTCGACACAATATTGGCAGGTATTCAATGACCTTTGTCACTTCAGTGTAAATTGCAGTACGTTAAAACAAAAACGACTCTTGCGTGCTGCTTATTTTTTTTATTATTACTGTAGCACAATGGCAAAATTTTGCCACTTGCGCTGGGTAACATCTTGTAGTAGTGGAGATGAGAGGCGGCTGACCTGGCCGACGCTGGAGAACTCCGCGTCGCCCACGTGTATGGCGCGGCGGACGTCGGCGCTCTGCAGAAAGTCGGCGAAGGTGCCGTCTCCGTAAAGCGAGAGCTCGCTCTCCCGCAGCAGGTGGTACAGCGACAGGTGGCGAGAGTTGACCGACAGCAGCGTCAGCGTCTGCACCCACGCCTGTCACAGAAAAAAAAAAAAAACGTGTGCTCTTGTCCACAGCCGCCTGAAGAAGTCCTAGCAGACTACTGGCAAGTTACAATACGCAGGAATATTCACAAATGAGCACACCGAACAAAGAACTAGTCACCCCCAGGAGGCACAATAGCGATGCTACGTAACACCACTTCTAGCTATATATCGCAGGAACAATGACAGAACCAAAAGTATGGTTCAAGAGTGGGATTAAAAAGCAGGATGAAAGAATGTCAGACGATTTGCTAATGACATTACTGTTCTCAGTGAAACTGAAGAAGCGCAGGATCCGTTGAATGGGTTGAACAGTCTAAAGAGTACAGAATATGGATTGAAAGTAAACCGAAGAAAGACGAAAGTAATGAGGAGTAGCAGAAATGCAATTAGTGATCAAATTGGTCATCACGAAGTAGTTGAAGTTAAGGAATTCTGCAACCTAGGTAGCAAAATAGCCCAAAATGGACGGAGCAAGGAGGATACAAAAAGTAAATTAGCACAGGAAAAAAGGGCTTTCTTGGCGAAGAGAAGTTTGCTGGTTTCAAGCGTAGGCCTTAATCGGAGGAAGAAATTTCTGAGAATGTACGGTTGGAGCACAGCATTATTTGGTAGTGAACATTGACTAAGGGAGAACCAGAAGAGAGTCGAATCATTTGAGAATGCTGAAAGTTAGGTCGACTAATAAGGTAATAAAGCACTGACAAGAAGGAGGGGCAGAATTTTTGGAAAAATTGTGGTATGTTCCTATGGGACCAAACTGCTGAGGTCATCGAGGCTTACACGCTACTTAATCCAACTTAAAGTAACTTATACTAAGGACAACACACACACCCATGCCCCAGGGAGGACTCGAACCTCCGACAGGGGGAACGCCTCGCGCCGTGTCTAGGCTCCCAAGACCGCGTGGCTACGCGGCGCTGCTAGGGGCAGGATAATAGGACATCTGTTAAGACATCACGGAATAACTTCAATGGTGCTAGATACAGATGTAGAGGGAGACATAGATTGGAATACGTCCAGCAAATAACTGAGGTTGTAGGTTACAAATCCCGCTATGAGATGGAATTCGTGGAGGGCAGCCTCAAACCACTCACGAGACTAATGAATCTACAAAAGAAAAAAAGAAAAGCCTTTATAATAGCCGCGAGTTCACAAGTTTGTTAAGCTCTGGCATATGACGTAGAGCCACCAAACTGCGGCGCTGTCAGTTGTATAGTTTCATCTGTTGTTCCTAATAGCCACTGTACTTAATGATCCCGATGTCGAAGGGACGTTAACATCGTGAAATTCCTTTTTTCCCAATAGTCCAGGGCATTTTAAATGTGACTACAACCGCATGATTTATCGAGTCAGTCGTTGTGCAATACACTTAGTTTTCATCAAACTAGGGTCGGCACCCGGTATCTGAATGATCAGCGTGACAAAATGTTAGTCGTAAGGGACCAGGTTCGATTCCCGGCTGGGTCGAAGATTTTCTCCGCTCAGGGACTGGGTGTTCTGTTGTCCTCGTCATCATCATGTCATCCTCATCGAAGCACAAGTCGTCGAAGTGGCGTCAAATGGAAATACTTGCACCTGGCGAACGGTCTACCCGACGGGACGCCCCAGTAACACGACGTTTATTTATCAGACTAGGAACGTTTGTGTACAATCCACTGACTACAAATAACATCATCCTGGAAAACTGGACTGTCTATAGCATACTCATCATGAAGATGTGGAAGAAACGCACAATCTTGATCGCGTTCATGTTCACGGTTATCTAAACGAATGTACCCAAGTAATTGTACCAAAACACCCAAAACAACACTAAACAACCCACAGCCTGAAAAACGCCCTTCAAACAAGGCGAGTTAAACGCTTCTTTGAGTCATCGGTACATTCGACACCTAACGTCATTTGAAAAGATGCAAAATTGTGACTCGTCAGACAATATCTGCGGTCAGGTACTTCCCAGTTTCGATGTTGCTTGGCTGAATGAACAGGAATCACATTACGTGTCGCTCTGATCAATAGCCTTTTCGCGAGGTACCAAACTCCAAAAGCTCATTGCTTTCCAATATTCTGTCGGAAACTGATTGAGATGGACCTTCATTCACTGAAAACATTCTCCTCACGTGAAACTTATCGTTTTCGCAAGGCGTGACTCTTCTCCAATCACTGGACTGGGATCTTTGTACGACCACTCCTCTTATGCACTGCTGCATGATTGCTAGTGGTACATCATTCCTTGTGGACATGTTGCACGATTCACGTAGACACACTCCATGATGGGCAACTTTCCTCACAGCGTGCTCATGGGCACATCAAAACACGATAGCTACTTTCAGCCACCCGTCCCGTCTGCACGTCGACACATCTTACTGCCGAGATCCCAAACAGTACACTCGTACACACGTATCTGTCTTGACGCTCAGCGGCGGAGGATTACATCACTACCTAGCAGTTGTATACCAACTACAGCGCCCCAAAACGACCAGTATGCTATTTTAAGAGGGCGACTAATATTGTACATTGAGCTTAATTCAATGAGAACTAGCGATTATGTGGCGGAGAATAGGATCCCATCAACATGACGTATGTTTCACTTTGACGTGTCATGTGACTGGGTTGTAGCAAGGCCTTACGAAGGCCTTACTGTAGGAAGAGCAAGCAGTGCGCTCTCAGTGCGCGCCCAATGACTGGCATGCTCCATCTCCGTTGTAGCGTGAGCAGAGGGCCTTTCTTAACCAACAGCGTCAAGGTGTACTGTGAATACTTCGATTATGAAAGAGACCACAGCCACCAGAGCCAACTTCAGTGGCTAAGAACGCACTGATGACAGTAGTCGCTGTCAACTACAGCCAATTTTACGAGGTTCGTTCAATAAATATTGTGCCCCACAGTATTTTTCTCACAACATATTTGTTTATTCTTGAGAGTTAGAATTTGGTGCCAACATCAGTCAACATTTCTTTTAACGTGCATTATCTTTCTATATAGTCTTCATTACGTTCTATGCTCTTACGTCATTGTTGTGTAAGAGGGTGAATTCCCTATTGGCAAAAGTTTTTGTCCTGTTCTCGTAATCATTCTTCCATCGTTTAGGCTACTCGCTCTTCATCTTCAACGTACGTCCCACATAGAAAGTCCTTAAGTGTCCTAGACAGATAGATGTCTGAGTGCGCCTGATCTGGGCTACTCTGGGGATGGGGCAATGGTGGCCAGGTCGATTTGATTATGTGTTCCCGAGTTCTGAAACTTGTGTTTGGGCGTGCATTGGCGTGTTGGACCAAGGTTTGTTTCGGATTTTTCTGACTGAACGCGTCGAGAACAGTTCTTGAGTTTGTTCAGAGTCTTCACATGTACCTCTGAATAAATGATTCGTCCTTTTCGCAACGTCTCGACAAGAATGACACCATCTCTATTCCAAAAGACCGTCAACGTTACTTTGTCAGCAGGAAGGTTGCTTTGAATTCGTTCTGTTTTGATGACTACAGTTAGAGCCCTTTTGTTTCCTGTTCAAAATGATGCACCGAAGTGTCGTCAGTTGTAACGATTCGTGACAGAAAGGCCTAAAAATTCTCCACCCGTTCAGACGAAATAGTTCATCTTTGAAATTTGTGGTCTGTGATGAGCATAAAGAGACTCAATCAATGCACATCCATTGCTCAACCATAGCTGTAGAGGGAGTTGTCATACTAGATGCACAAGCCTGCAAGAATAATGGCATCCGCCCAATTAAGCGTGTCGGGAACATGGGCTGTGACAGGACGTCTCCCGAATGTGGCCGATTATGGTCCTCAGTTTTTACATTTCCTGACGCCTTGATTCACTTTATCCATCGCCTAACATTTCTAGACACCATTTAGATGGTTTACTGCGGCTCTGCCATCTGACGGAATTCTTCGAAACTTTGCACACGTGCAGAAGAAACATCAAATTTGAAGCATCAAAAATGACATTTCCTATACATATCAATGACTTGAAAGCAAATTGGGGTATTATTTATCAAACGACTATCGCAACAGTGGATTCGTCGGTCACATAATCTTAAACTCTGAGCGTGCTGAGAATATGAGGGTAACGAGTTAGCGAGATACGAGACCAGCTTTGATCAGCCTCCGCATGTTGTGGGTCTGTGGTAGATTGGTTAGAGGTGAAGATGGGTCCTGGCTCAGCTCCGACTTCAATGGCACACAGGGCTCCACACTATGAAAAACGGCTGCATTAGCACACTCACAATATACGGTGATAATAATTTTATAATTACTACCTCTTCACTCCCCCAACTGTCCATTAAGACCGATGAGGATGTATTTTTACTCTTCGTATCAATCATTTGCTTTGCCATAGTAAAAGAACCGTCAATCGGTACCCTTGCAAACCGCCTTGCCAAAAGACATCACTTGACATATGACGCTAATATGAGAATTAATTTATTTATTAAATATCATTTCCCCGAAAGGGAAGCATGTTCTTCCAGTCCCTGTGTCATAAACTCGGTTTCAGGAATTTCACCAGCCGCTTTGCTTTTAATCCATTTTATCTAAAATGTCATCTTACAGACAATAACATTTACTGCATGCCTACATTGTACCTTGGTCAATTATTTTTGGTGCACATCATCCAAAGTCCCAAAGCAAACGGATCTAAATTTACCTGTCCTATAGCATTCAATTTTTTAAATATTTTTGAGTCTTCGCACTGGCTGAACATTGTCATCTGTTTATTTCTTTGTATTGCATACTTTTCACCAAAATTTAACGGTTACAGGGACACCAGTATGATTAACTGAGCGATATGGCTTTGTAACATTAACCAGCATGACAGTATACAAGGGTTGGAACTTTATTAGTGGCAACTATTTATTTACAGCTCGTACAACATAAACACGTTTTTCAAAGTTTTAATGAACTTCAAAGTAGTCACCAGCATTGTGTATAACCCGTTGCTAGCAATATGGAAGTTGTAGGATACTCCTAGCAGTACCAGTTGAGTTGACAGTTCGAGTGGCGCGGTCTATTGCCCGACGAATTTGTAGCAGTTCTGAAACGTATGCCGTGAAGTGTTTCCTTCAGTTTAGAAATCAAGTTGAACTTACGAGGGCTTAAGTCAGGGGACTGCAGTAGGTGGTATAGCACTTAGCAGGCCAATGAGTCAAACAAATCAGCAACAGTTTGCACAGTTTGAGCATTGTCCTTCAAAATGATGTTCAGGTCCTGCAAAAAGTGTTTTCACTTCTGCCTCTAAGCTGGTCGTAGGTTGTGTTCCAAAAATGAACAGCATAGAGATAGAAGTGATGATACTTTCTGCAGGACCTGACTATCATTTTGCAGGACAATGCTCAAGCACATACAGTGCAAGCTGTTAGTGATTTGTTTGACTGATGGGGCTGTAAATAAATAGTTGCCACTATTAAAGTTCCAACCCTCGTAACTAGATCCGACCACAGAAGCTACTTTCATGTAGGTATTTCAACACTTTGGATCCGATAGGGTCTGTGGTAGGAACTGTGCCGCAGACGTAGTAGCTCCGGTATTCAACAATATCCTTGCGTTATCTTGCGGTGTAGTGGGATTGCGGCATGAGACAACCGTCTCTGTTTGGGAATGGCGATACAGTTATTTCAGATAGCGAAATCTTTTATCACCCTGTGTTTTTAAGTTAGTTTGTCACCTTCCCTTCGATTTATGCATGTGACAGTGTCTTACATACGCTCTGAAATCAGCTTCTGGGTTTGAGAGCCTCAACGACTCCATCTGAAAGGCTGCCTCGTGTGTGCTATCCCTCGATCGTTTCGCGGAATGCCGACATGACTCGTGTAACATGAGACGCGTGTAACATAAACAGTCGCAGAGCAGAGGAGGGGAGTACTCACGACGTATGCCTCCTCGAGGTTGCCGGCGCGGATGGCGGAGACCGTGTCCTCCTGCGAGCGGCGCATCTCCTGCCGCACCCGGTGGTCCACCAGGCCCATGGCGTACGACAGCTCGCTGTACGCCTGCATGTGCTCCGGGTCGAAGAAGCCGTTCCCGATCAACACTCCTGCAACACGTTGCTGTGCTTAGAGAGTACGAGGAGTTGTCCTCTCGTAAGAGAGCTTTACGAACTGGAAATAAAATTGTTGTTTCTTGCAAACTGGTTGGTATACAACGAGACAGGACAGACAGCTACATCGCATATTATACATAAAAATTTGTGAAAATCGAACACCCAGAAGAGAACTCCTACTCGATCCAAATGTGTAGAGAAGTTATGATTAACACTAAAAAGGGATATCGTAAAATTAGAACCCAAAGGACCCGGTCTTGACAGGAAAGATCAATTTTACGCCAATATGACGTACTGAAGTGACAATGAACGAATTGCAGACGAGAAACGAAGTAACATTATGCATCATCGACATCAAATGGAGAACTATGAGCTTGTGATTGATGTTCTGCGGGACACAGTAATATTGTTTTTATTTGTTTCGTTTATTTACGCGTCTAGCTTCGTGGGACCAAATTGAGGAACGAATCTCCAAGGTTATGGAACGTGTCAGTACATGAAATTACAACATAAAAGCATTAACAGATAAAATAAAAAATTTATGAGCCCAAAAATGTCAAGCCATAAGTTCAAGTAAGCGTAGTGAACAATGTAACTTAAGCTTAATGTTTTATGGAACCCCTCAACGGAGTAGAAGGATTGTCTCATGCGGAAACTCTTCAGTTTCGGTTTGTAAGCCCGTGGATTACTGCTAAGATTTTTGAATTCTTGTGGTAGCTTATTGAAAATGGATGCAGCAGTATGCTCCACACCTTTCTGCACGTGGGTGAAGGAAGTGCGATCTAAATGCAGATTGGATTTCTGCCGATATTAACTGAGTGAAAGCTGATAATTCTTGGGAATAAGCTGATACTGTTAAAAAGAAACGACAGTAAATGATATATATATTGAGAAGCCAGTGTCAAAATACCCAGTCTAGTGAACATGGGTCGACAAGAGGTTCGCGAACTTACATCACTTATTGCCCGAACTGCTCGTTTCTGAGCCAAAAATATCCTTTAAGAATGGTGAGATCTAACCCAAAATATAATACCATACGTCATCATCGAATGAAAATAACCAAAGCAGACTAATTTTCGTGGTGTCGAACGACCACTTACTTCAGATACCGTTCGAACAGTAAAAATTGCAGCATTAAGTGTTTGAATAACATCCTGAACGACAGTTCACTATCCATCTGGACACCTATAAATTTGAACTGTTCAGTTTCATTAATCATATGCCCATTCTGTGAAATTAAAATGGTGAGTTTTGGTGAATTGTGTGTTAGAAACTATAAAAACTGACTCTTACTCTGATTTAGCGTTAGTTTATTTTCTACAAACAATGAACTGCACTATTTGAGACAGAGCCAATGATGCACACAACATCCTTTACTACCAAGCTAGTGTCATTAGCAAACAGAAATATTTTAGAATTAGCTGTAATACTAGAGGGCACACACACAAACAGGAGTGGCCCAAACATTGACCCCTGGGGCACCCCTCATTCGACCATACCCCAGTCAGACCCAACATTAGAACCATTATCAAAATGGTGAATAATGATAACCTTTTGCTATCGTTAAAGTAAGCGGTGAGCCAATTGAGAGCTACTCCCCGTATTTCGTAATAATCTACAAGTCGTTCGTTGTATAAAAAGTTCTCGGTGTACTTCCTGAGTAAAATTTGGAGCATTCGACGAAATACTTCATCCTTTTCGTCAGGAACAATTGAGCATCGTGATCATAGAAGGGTAATAATTGGACATGGAACTACAGGCCCACTCCTTTACATTACTTTGAGGCAGGTGTCGTTATGTTCGATGCTCCAAAACATTACCAGACTTTTATTTTCAGATACTTCTTCTTCTTCACTCCTGTCAGTTGCACCCAACAGCTGTCTTCAACACAAAATGTTACTGTGCTTTCTTGAACAATACAGGCATTTTCAGACGTTTTGTGGTCCTAAATGCATATTTGACCCAGTAGTACGACGCATTTCGCCTAGGTTAATGTAACTTTCGTTTATTTATACTTTTAAAATAACCAAAAAGAGAATTATCTTGTATGAAAAGGGTGCTTTCGTAATCTAGCATTTTCCTTCTTTAACTCGGACTAACGGAACAGATGTTCGATCCTTGTCTTTTTGTTAATTTCCATAGTGCTCAGAGCCATTTGAACCTTGTCTTTTTCCTGATATTGTTGATAATATACATTCCTGGAAATGGAAAAAAGAACACATTCACACCGGTGTGTCAGACCCACCATACTTGCTCCGGACACTGCGAGAGGGCTGTACAAGCAATGATCGCACGCACGGCACAGCGGACACACCAGGAACCGCGGTGTTGGCCGTCGAATGGCGCTAGCTGCGCAGCATTTGTGCACCGCCGCCGTCAGTGTCAGCCAGTTTGCCGTGGCATACGGAGCTCCATCACAGTCTTTTACACTGGTAGCATGCCGCGACAGCGTGGACGTGAACCGTATGTGCAGTTGACGGACTTTGAGCGAGGGCGTATAGTGGGCATGCGGGAGGCCGGGTGGACGTACCGCCGAATTGCTCAACACGTGGGGCGTGAGGTCTCCACAGTAGTCCGATGTTGTTGCCAGTGGTCGGCTGAAGGTGCACGTGCCCGTCGACCTGGGACCGGACCGCAGCGACGGGCGGATGCATGCCAAGACCGTAGGATCCTACGCAGTGCCGTAGGGGAGCGCACTGTCACTTCCCAACAAATTAGGGACACTGTTGCTCCTGGGGTATCGGCGAGGACCATTCGCAACCGTCTCCATGAAGCTGGGTGGGATACGGTCCCGCACACCGTTAGGCCGTCTTCCGCTCACGCCCCAACATCGTGCAGCCCGCCTCTAGTGGTGTCGCGACAGGTGTGAATGGATGGACGAATGGAGACGTGTCGTCTTCAGCGATGAGAGTCGCTTCTGCCTCGGTGCCAATGATGGTCGTATGCGTGTTTGGCGCCGTGCAGGTGAGCGCCACAATCAGGACTGCATACGACCGAGGCACACAGGGCCAACACCCGGCATCATGGTGTGGGGAGCGATCTCCTACACTGGCCGTACACCTCTGGTGATCGTCGAGGGGACACTGAATAGTGCACGGTACATCCAAACCGTCATCGAACCCATCGTTCTACCATTCCTAGACCGGCAAGGGAACGCGCTGTTCCAACAGGACAATGCACGTCCGCATGTATTCCGTGCCACCCAACGTGCTCTAGAAGGTGTAAGTCAACTACCCTGGCCAGCAAGATCTCCGGATCTGTCCCCCATTGAGCATGTTTGGGACTGGATGAAGCGTCGTCTCACGCGGTCTGCACGTCCAGCACGAACGCTGGTCCAACTGAGGCGCCAGGTGGAAATGGCATGACAAGCCGTTCCACAGGACTACATCCAGCATCTCTACGATCGTCTCCATGGGAGAATAGCAGCCTGCATTGCTGCGAAAGGTGGATATACACTGTACTAGTGCCGACATTGTGCATGCTCTGTTGCCTGTGTCTATGTGCCTGTGGTTCTGTCAGTGTGATCATGTGATGTATCTGACCCCAGGAATGTGTCAATAAAGTTTCCCCTTACTGGGACAATGAATTCACGGTGTTCTTATTTCAATTTCCAGGAGTGTATTTTGCCATGTTCGGTCGGTTTCTAAACTTTCCTTCTCAGAGAGTTTCCACAGAGAGGCGCTCGAGTTGGACTGATGGGAAACCTAAGGTCAGGCGACACAAATAAAACCACTACAGTAAAAGTAAAAAGCGCCACCAAAATTAATGACCGATATATTAAAGAAAATACAGCCTCACGGAGTCCACTTATGAATGAAATATTCCTTCACACTTTAGACTGTAATCGATTAGTACATCTATAAATGACACAACCTGGCATTTTTGATCGAAATACTTCCACCAGTAGCTAATGTTTAGGGTAACTGACATAGTGGAATCCGGCTTCACGTTTGTGACGCCATGAAGGATGCCCTTATTATACGTCCATGGTTGCGATGACCGCTTATAGCCCTTAGACGGTTTCTCATTAATCGATGTGCTTCATAATTACATCATGCTGCCAGAGAGTGTGGCCATGTCGGCGTTGATAGTGCCATCGCTCTTGTAGGAACGTAAACAGCATCGGCGCATTTCTCTCTCTCTCTTCTCAGCGTCGATCGCTCGCTTTCACGCACCATTCAGACTATAGCTGATGTAGGTTTTCGCGCACATAATTTCTAGTGTTTCTTTAGTAACAGAGCGCAGTATGTAGAAGCGTGGAAGTGACTCCTCGACGCTGGGAACATACACAGAAATGCTCTAAATTGTTTACTTGCTTACGATGGCGGTGACTCTACCAGTACGAACTTGGTCACAATCCCTGGCAGCATAACGTCGCGATGACTTATGCAGACCAATCACAAGTTTTTTGTGGGTTATAAATATTTACCACAACTTCAAACAGAACAGTCAGTTGTTTATAACAAATTCGAAGGAGGTTGTCATCTAAAGTTCGAGATTTTACTCAGATATGACGCCGCCAGTAAGCTCAGAATATTTTATACAAGAATGCCGTCGCCCCTATAACAGTAGCTTCGTATTGATAATTTTCCTTCATTTAGGTTTCATAACGACTTGGAATCCACAGCCAAAAATTGGTAAATGACATAATTAGGCTTAAAATAATAAATGTATTAACAGTTTCCAATGATAAATTGTGTAGTTAGTTTCCACATCCACCCCGATGCCTTCTTAATTACTGAGAAATGTCAAGTTACTGTCATTTCTGAAAAGAAATTGAATGGAGTATGGCAATACACAACGTTTACCGTCTTTGTTGCCGGCCGCGGTGGTCTCGCGGTTCTAGGCGCGCAGTCCTGAACCGTGCGACTGCTACGGTCGCAGGTTCGAATCCTGCCTCGGGCATGGATGTGTGTGACGTCCTTAGGTTAGTTAGGTTTAAGTAGTTCTAAGTTCTAGGGGACTAATGACCACAGCAGTTGAGTCCCATAGTGCTCAGAGCCATTTGAACCATTTGAACCGTCTTTGTTTGCGAGTAAGAAACTCTTATGTCATTAAGTGCAATGGATGGTCTGAATAAATGAGTCAGCTGAGCTTACTGTGTTGAATTCCTCTGATATACTAGTTAGTAGCAATAGTCTGGTGACAATAGATTGGATAGATTAATTATGCAATCTAGAATCCATCAGCTCTGGTTTATTCCAAGGCAGTTGTGTATCTTTTATCTACTGGTCCATTTCACAGCCTGTTTTGTTACAAGGTAGACACTACAAATCACAGTCTTATATTGCAAGACGCTCTCTCCTCCTCCCCACCCATACACAGAGACGGACACACACACACACACACATCCAGATCCACACATACACGCACATATACACAAACATAAACAAACATTTACCTAGTATATGTTCCAAACCAGATCTAATCGAAGATTTTATGAACGATTTCGTGATCAGCGCATTCTATGAAATAGGTAGAAACTAGTTGTTTCGAATTCTATATACATTGACGGGAAAAAATTGCAACACCAAAAAATAGTTAATGTAAAGTATACAAGAATCTTGAACGCAACCAGGCAAACGTGCTTGAATCCTGTCGTACACGTGCCGGATGTCAGTCTGTGGGATGGAATTCCGTGCTTGTTGATCTTGCTCGGTCAACACATGGACAGTTAACGCTGTTTGTGGATGAAGCTGAACTTGTCGTCCAATGAAGTGTGTTATGTTCTCGACTGGAGACATATGTGGTGACCGAGCAGGCCAAGGCAACATGTCGACCATCTGTAGAGCATGCTGAGTTACAACAGCGATATGTGGACGAGTGTTATCCTGTTGAAAATACTCCGTGGAATGCTCTTCATGAACGGCAGCACAACAGTTCGAATCACCAGACTGACATACAATTTTGCAGTCATTGTGTGTGGGACAAACAAGAGAGTGCTCCTGCTGTCATACGAAATCGAATCCCAGGCCATAACTCCACGTGCGGGTCGAGTGTGTCTAGCATACAAACAGGTTGCCTGGAGGACCTCAAGTGTTCTTCTTCTAACGACCACATGGCCATTACTGACACTGGGACAGATTCAGCGTTCATCAGAAAACAACAGACCGCGACTCCGTCTTCCAGTGAGCTCTCGCTTGACACGACTGAAGATTCAAATAGCCGTGGTTTCCAGTCAGCGGAATGGACGCTACAGAGGGGTCTGGCTCATAACTGTTTTTGAAGTAACAGCCCGTTTGTGTCACTGTGGTGCCAACAGCTGTTCAAATGACTGCTGCAGATGAAGTATGATGCACCAGAAACATATACGCCCAACCCCGCTGTCTTCCTTCTCGGCAGTACCACGTGGCCGTCCTGACCCAGGTTTTCTTGTGAGCGTACATTCTTGTGACCACCGCTGCCAGCAATCATGTGCAATGGCTGTCTTCTTCCCAAGGGGCCGGCCGGGGTGGCCGAGCGGTTATAGGCGCTACAGTGTGGAACCGCGCGACCGCTACGATCGCAGGTTCGAATCCTGCCTCGGGCATGGATCTGTGTGATGTCCTTAGGTTAGTTAGGTTTAAGTAGTTCTAAGTTCTAGGAGAGTGATGACCTCAGATGTTAAGTCCCATAGTGGTCAGAGCCATTCTTCTTCCCAAGTGTTTCCGCAATATTTCACATCGAACATCCAGCCTCTCGTAGCCATATTGTATGACCTCGTTCAAACTCACCGAATTGTTGATAATGGCGGCTTTGTCGCCTTAAAGACATGCTTGACTAAGACCAAGTCACCACGTCCAATCTCAAGGGTAAGTAACACTGACGGTCGTTACAGCGTGTGTTTAAGGCTAACCTTACTTACATATTCGCAGTAGCGCTACTGGGCCCACTCTTATGCGACTGATGCGAAATTTGAATAGACGTTTCTTTCAGATGAAGAAACACACCTGGTAAGTTTTAGTTACGTCACTCAGTTCCTTCATGGTGTTACTGTCTTTTCCGTCATTGTATTTTCATTGTTCTTCGTCTACATGCACTCCATCAGCCAAGAGAGAAATTCAAGACATTAACGACTGTGCCATCTCACTTGGTCAGTTATTGCGGCCATGTTTGCTGTGAATGGCATGAATTTCCGTTCACATATGAAAAAACTCTTGTAAGAGGACGCTTAAAATAATTCAGGTGCTGCAATATCTGAAAGTAAACAAATAGTCTGAGAAAAATGTCACCAATGGCGCAAACTGAAACAAAGACATTTACTGTCCAAGATGTTTTTGTACGTAGCTTCATCACACTGCAAAACCGCGAACTAAATCTGCATACGGCGCGGGGTGTTCCGCATAGCCAGAGGACGTTGACAGCCGTCAGGTGTTGGGTAGGTTCGATCCGCTTGCTCGTCGCGAGTCACAAGGTCAGCCGCAGCGCCCGTCTGGCAGGGCTCCAGGGCGCGGTTGTTGACTGCAGGGCCGTTCGTTGCTCCTGGTCCGGCTGACTGGTTCTTCCGCCTTGCAGAACCGCATTTGAGGCAGCGGCTCGTATCACAGCACTTCTGCGCATATGTAGCCGCTGGCTGTCGTGGGCCCTACTTGGCATCGGCCTGTGGAACTTACCAACTCTTCGAGGAAACCTGCTGCTTGTCATCAGTAAGCACAGTGTTTCGCGCATCAGTCTGCACATTTCTAGCAAAGTAATAACCTTTATAGTGGAATAAGGTATTCACCTCATACTGTTAAGTTCTTCGACATACAGAGACAGACATACAAGTAAATTGAATAGCCAAGAAATCTGATACACCTGCGTAATATCGTGTAGGGCTCACGACCGCACGCAGGTGTGCCGCAACGCATAGCGGCATGGCCGGCCGGAGTGGCCGAGCGGTTCTAGGCGCTTCAGTCTGGAACCGCGTGACCGCTACGGTCGCAGGTTCGAATCCTGCTTCGGGCATGGATGTGTGTGATGACCTTAGGTTACTTAGGTTTCAGTAGTTCTAAGTTCTAGGGGACTGATGACCACAGATGTTAAGTCCCATAGTGCTCAGAGCCATTTGAACCATAGCGGCATGGACTATACAGTCTGAAGTATTGCTGGAGGGAATCCTGCAGGACTGTCCATAAATCCGTAAGAGTAAGACAGGGTCGAAATCTCTTCTGAACAGAACGTTACAAGCCGGCCGGAGTGGCCGTGCGGTTCTAGGCGCTTCAGTCCGGAACCGCGTTGCTGCTACGGTCGCAGGTTCGAATCCTGCTTCGGGCATGGATGTGTGTGATGTCCTTAGGTTAGTTAGGTTTAAGTAGTTCTACGTTCTAGGGGACTCAGTGCTCAGAGCAATTTGAGCCAAGAAGGTTACAACGCGTCCCAGATATAGCTCAATAATGTTCCTGTCTGGGGAGTTTGGTGGCCAGCGGAAGTGTTTAAAGTCGGAAGGGTGTCCCTGGAGCCACTCTGCAGCAATTCTGGACGTATGGGGTGTCGCATTCTTCTGATGGAATTGCCAAATTCTGTCGTAATGCAAAATGCACATGAATGGATGCAAGTGCTCAGACAGGATTCGTACATACGTGCCAGCTATCAGAGTCTTACCTAGACGTATCAGAGATCCCATATCAGTCGAACTGCACACGCCCCACAACTTTACAGAGGCTCCACCAACTTGAACAGTCTACTGCTGACATGCAGTGTCCATGGACTAATGAGGTTGTCTCCGTACCCGTATATGTCCATCAGCTCGATACTATTTGGAGTTGGTCCCGGCGGAGGTTCAAGTCCTCCCTCGGGCATGGGTGTGTGTCTTCGCACGCTGACGATGACCCAACATTGAAGTCTGCAGCAATTTGCGGAAGTGCCGCAATTCTGTCACGTTGAACTATTCTCTTCAGTCGTCGTTGGTTCCGTTCTTGCAGGACCTTTTCGGCCGCAGTGATGTCAGAGATTTCATGTTTTACCGGATTTCTGATATTCGCGGTACATTCCAGAAATGGTCGTACGGGAAAGCCCTCACTTCATCGCTACTTCGGAGATGCTGTGTCCCATCGCTCTTGCGCCTACTATAACACCATTTCAAACTCACTAATATGTTGATAACTTGCCATTGCAGCAGCTGTAACCGATCTAACACCTGCGCCAGACACTTGTTCTCTTACACAGGAGTTGTCGACCGCAGCGCCGTATTCTGCCTGTTTAAATATCATGCCTATACTAGTTTCTTCGGCACTTCTCTAAATATCTGGCTGTGCCCAACCACAGAGACCGATCCATATCAGTCGCGAATTCTTGTACGGGTTGAAAGTATAATTTCTTCTTCAGTACACTACGACACATGGTTCATATTAGAATCACAGTGCATTTCACATATAGGCATAGTGCTGAGTTTGCAATGTTTTCTCCAACCCACTTGCCTTACAACATGCGCGAACTTTAAGTCTCGTTCGTTTTCAGTTCTTTGTGTACCATATAGCACCAAAGACATGTTGGCTATGAAGTACTTAAATTGTAGAAGGACGCTATTATTAAGCATCAAAGAGTTGCTGAAAGAATATGTTTCATACGGTAGCGTTTTCGTGTAACGAGACAACTGAGTTAATTTCATCTGGAAGACATTACAAATAAGTTGTAGGTGTCAAAAATACGCACAAAAGTTTCATTGATGGTAATGCTTACATGGAAGGTTTCTTTGAGTCAGAAATCATGAAAAACAAATTGTTGTTAACATGGAACCTTGAAATATCTATTAAATGTTTGCTTCATATCGTCATCCATTGGAAATGTCATAGCAGTAAATTTATCAGACGTGTTCTAACGGTGTTAGGACCCACAAGGAAACGAACGGCTTGATCACCTTAGTCTTTACACAAGTAGTCAATGTGTAAGCACTCAGCGGCTTTTACAGCTTACATTAGTGTTCGGTTTTGTGACCACGTAACAAGATACCGGTAAATGGAGAACACACTATTAACCGGTAAATAAATTTCAGAATACACTACTGGCCATTGAAATTGCTACACCAAGAAGAAATGCAGATGATAAACGGGTATTCATTGGGCAGATATATTATACTATAACTGACGTGTGATTACATTTTCACGCAAATTGGGTGCATAGATCCTCAGAAATCAGTACCCAGAACAACCACCTCTGGCCGTAGTAACGGCCTTGATACATCTGGCCATTGAGTCAAACTGAGCTTGGATGGCGCGTACAGGTACAGCTGCCCATGCAGCTTCAACACGATACCACAGTTCATCAAGAGTAGTGACTGGCGTATTGTGACGAGCGAGTTGCTGGGCCACCATTGACCAGACATTTTAAATTGGTGAGAGATCTAGAGAATGTGCAGACCAGGGCAGCAGTCGGACATTTTCTGTATCCAGAAAGGCCCGTACAGGAACTGCAACATGCGGTCGTGCATTATCCTGCTGAAATGTAGGGTTTCACAGGGATCGAATGAAGGGTAGAGCCACGGGTCGTATCACATCTGAAATGCAACGTCCACTGTTCAAAGTGCCGTCAATGCGAACAAGAGGTGACCGAAACGCGTAACCAATGGCACCCCATACCATCACGCCGGGTGACACGCCAGTATGGCGATGACGAATACACGCTTCCAATGTGCTATCACTGCGATGTCGCCAAACACGGATGCTACCATCATGATGCTATAAACAGAACCTGGATTCATCCGAACAAATGACGTTTTGCCATTCGTGCACCCAGGTTCGTCGTTGAGTATAACATCGCACGCGCTCCTGTCTGTGATGTAGCGTCAAGGGTAACCCCAGCCATGGTCTCCGAGCTGACAGTCCATGTTGCTGCAAACGTCGTCGAACTGTTTGTGCAGATGGTTGTTGTCTTGCAAACGTCCCCATCTGTTGACTCAGGGATCGTGACGTGGCTGCACGATCCGTTACATCCATGCGGATAAGATGCCTGTCATCTCGACTGGTAGTGATACGAGGCCGTTGGGACCCAGCACGGCGTTTCATATTACCCTTATGAATCCACCGATTCCATATTCTGCTTACAGTCATTGGATCTCCAGCAACGCTAGCAGCAATGTCGCGATACGATAAACCGCAATCGCGATAGGCTACAATCCGACCTTTATCAAAGTCGGAAATGTGATGGCACGCATTTCTCCTCCTTACACGAGGCATCACAACAACGTTTCACCAGGCAACGCCGGTCAACTGTTGTTTGTGTATAAGAAATCAGTTGGAAACTTTCCTCATGTCAGCACGTAGGTGTCGCCACCGGCGCCAACCTTGTGTGAATGCTCTGAAAAGCTAATAATTTGCCTATCACAGCATCTTCTTCCTGTAGGTTAAATTTCGCGTCTGTAGCACGTCATCTTTGTGGTGTAGCAATTTTAATGGCCGGTAGTGTATGGTGTGTGCATTTCCCGGTAAATTGGCGATGTAATTCTCATGTTACAGCTTACGTATTTGTATTCACTCTGTATGCGCCTTTGTTTTAAATGCACAGTGCGAACTGGCGATTTATTGCTAAATTGGTGCATGACTTATAATTTTTGTGTACGGTATACGTTGTAAGTATACCGTTTTATCGTTGATACATGGTAATAGAAAATTACGGAAAATGCTACACTGTTACTTTCTTTTTCTGTGTTGTCTGTCTGTAGGACCATTTGTTAATAGCCACAGAGGCCCGAAATCTTCTTATCGTGTTAAACGTACAGTCTTGCATTTATCGAATACAGCTTTATAAAGGAAAAATAAAGTTTGGTTTCTGAAAGCAGCAAACTTACCCTATTTGTATTTTGTTAATGTCAATAGGCATTGTCCCATTTAAAAATTATTCGCACAATACACTAACTATTCTTACAATCTGTTTATTCTCTATTAATACGAGGCCTGACTATCGATTCATTCTGTGAAAACTGCATATCAATAATACTTTCCATTTTCGCAATATTTGCGGTGCAAGTTTCCACCAATTTTTATGCTGAGGATGTTGCTCCCCTTCTATCAGAAATTTATAGTAGATTGCTTGAGCAAGCGACTGGAAGAAAGCGCAGGTCATTCTTGTTTTTAAGAAGGACCACAGGACAGATGCACGAAATTGAAGACCCATATCGTTGACGTCAATCAATTGTAGAATTGCGGAACATTTTTTATGCTCAACTATTATGACGTATTTGGAGAATGAAAATCGCCTCTTAAAAATCTACATGGATTCCGCAAACAAAGATCCTGCGGATCTCAGCTCTCTCTGTTCCTCCATGAGATGCACAGCGCCGTAGACAACGGCGCTCAGGTCGATGCCGTGTTCCTTGACTTCAGGAAGGCATTTGACACCGTCCCGCACCACCGTTTAGTGAAAAAAAAAAACGAGCTTATCGAGTATCGGAGCAGAGGTGTGACTGGATTCAACACTTTCTTGCAGATATAACAAAGCATGTCGCTTTTAAAGGAACAAAATCGACAGATGTAAAGGTAATTTCCGGAGTACACCAGCGAAGTGTGATATGACATTTGCCGTTTAAAGTACATATAAATTATGTAGAGAGCATCGGATGCTCTTTAAGTCTGTTTGCAGGTGATGAGGTCGTCTATAACTAAGCAGCAGCGCCAGAAGACAGTAACGATTTTCGGAATGATCTCCAGAGAATTGGTGAATGGTGCAGGCTCTAGCAGTTGACCCTGAACCTAAGTAAATGTGACATTGCGTGTACATAGGAAAAGAAATTCACTACTGTACAGTTGCACTATCGGTGACAAACCGCTGAAAAGAGTGTCTACCACAAATTATCTAGGAGTAACTGTACAGAGCGACCTTAATAGAATGACTACATAAAACAGAGGGGAAAGCAGATGCCAGGCTCAGATTCATAGGAATAATCTTAGGGAAATGTAACTAATCCACGTAGGAAGTAGCTTATAAGGCGCTTGTTCGACCGATTCTTGAGTATTGTTCATCTGTCTGGGTTCCCTAAGAGGTAGGACTGATAGAAGAGATAGTGAAGATCCAATGAAGAGCGGCGAGTTTCGTCGTGGGACCGTTTACCCGGCACAAGAGCATTACGGAGGTGCTCAGCGAACTCCATTGGCAGACGTTACAAGAGAGGTATTGTGCGTCACGGAGAGATTTATTATAGAAATTTCGAGAGAACACTTTCCGGGAGGAGTCGGACAATGTATTACTTCCTCCCACATACGTCTTGTGCAATGACCACGAGGAGAAAATTCGAGAAATTAGAGCCAATACAGATGCTTACTCACAAACATTCTTCCAGAGGAAACGCGCGACAACTGCGGTCACAAGTTCGAATCCTGCTGCGGGCAAGGATGTGTGTGATGTCTTTAGGATAGTTATGTTTAAGTAGTTCTAAGTTCTAGGGGACTGATGACCTCAGCAGTTAAGTCCCATAGTGCTCAGAGCTATTTGAATCATCTTCCCACGCGCTGTTCCCGAGTGGAACAGGGTTGTAGCGCTCAGTTAGTGGTACAAAAAGTATTATCTGCCACACACCATTACAAGGCTTGCGGAGAATGATGTAGACATATGTAGGTTATTCACCATGTATAATGAATTTTATACTACAAATTAGGTGCATGGCAACACAAAAAAATAAAATTGCAATGAAATGAATACCCCTATCTGCTTACAGGCGTTGATATAAGTCAACAAGGACAGTTGGATATGTGTGCCCCGATCGGGACTCGAACACGGGATCTCCTACTTACATGCCAGACGATGTGTCTATCTGAGCCACCTAGGACACAGGGGAATAGTGCGACTGCAGGGACTTATCTCTCTCACGGCTCCCGTGAGACCCACATTCACAACTTACTGTCCCGCACTATATTCATAGTGCCCCTGCCCATTATAAGATGGTATCTGTTCTTTCGGACATGTCCGAAAGAACAGATACCATGTTCACACACAAAAAAATAAAGATAGCAGGACTGTATATACCCACTTGCTCCAAAAATTAAAAACAGCATGAAAGCTGAACGTCCTTCTACCAAAGACACTAAACGTAGAGTTACGTGTTCGGATAGAGCGTTGGTATGTTCCTCACGAATATTCATCCATGACTTTGGAGGATTACCGTAACGAACAAGTGGCTCACCACCCATATAGCGTCTTCCATAGGTGCCTTGTGAGGTGTATTTACAGGGCAGGGAGACGCATTGAAGAAAATCACATGAAGCCATGTCGTTCCAGAGACTTTTTCAAGTGTCAAGCATCTATGGTGTACAGGCCGAAGCGATGAATGAAAATTTGGACCAAGGCGGTTTCAGGTTCGGGCTGTAAATGTACATTAGTTTGAAAAAAAAAATTGCAGTCCTGTCCCATTAACCTATAGCAATATCGAGTTGCTTCAATGAGAAGCAGTACCTGCCGCCCGGAAGTCTACCTGGTGCACCGACAGCTATTCAGGTGGACGTCGTTATGTAGGGGCCGAGGTCCAACTTATTGTCCAGTAGCAACGTGAACCATCACTTCCGCGTTTCTCCCCTGTGCCCCTACTCTGTACGACAAGGTAGCATGCCAAACTGCGGTCCCTAAGGTGGTGCCCATCAGACCAGGAAAGTTTGAAACAGGACTCGTTCGAAACACTTCATTTTGCCAGTCAGCTTACCGGGAACAGCGTTCACGTGCCCGTAGCAGTCTGAGGCATTAAAAGTTTTTGGGCAATGGGAGCCGAGGGAGTGGTGTGCATACTACTTGTCCAGCCTTCCGCTGGTGGTGTCGAACCTTTGATACAAACACTTTCTGATCCATGGGGTCCATCGTAAGTAGAGACAACTTAGACTGATTCAAATACAACATATTTTCCTATCGTCTTCTTATCATGAGTTCCATACATTCATCACTGTTACTGGTGCACGACCCGTACGAGCCGAAACGCTCAGTATACCAAACGCATTACTCCGAGTGCGATATTTCCGTTCTGCACACAGGATTTTGATTCCAGATTTCCTTTTTGTTACTGAGTTTGAGGCGGATCCATCAGATCCATCTCATATACTTTCATAATATATTAAGTCAGAGACTGAATAGGTGTTTAAGGAGATCAAACAGCTAACGTCACAAGTGCTTTACTTAGCGTGTATCTGAGGAACATGAGAACCAATCTGATATTCACCTAGTGAGATGCGGAAAACCACCTAAAAACCACATCCAAGCTGACCAGCTCACCGACTACTCCCCGTTAATCAACCGGCGGGATTAGATCCGAGACCGGCAAACATCCACGCTCCGAAAGCGGTTGCTTCGATATGTGGGCGAGCGAGAGGAATCTATGTAAAATATTTTTGTTTTTTGTTGTCGCTTCCTATTTGTACACGAATGTCTTGAGGAAGATAGTGAGTCGTTTTACAGTTTTTACGTTGTGTTTTGTGTACCTGAGCCTTAAACATATTCTTACCCTATCGTAATTTAATCCTATGTGCCTGACTGAGGTGAGTGTATGTGAATTTCATAAGATTGGACAGTATCTGCAGCCCGTCACTGCAATTTTGACAACTAGTAGTAATATAGGTAGAAACGCAAAGAGGTCTAACTGTACCGTCAAGACAGGTTCTCGGAGAGATAAGTTCAGTTCCGTTAGTGGAAGAAGCCGTGATCCTCTTTGGTTGCCACTGCCTTCTCACTTTGAAAACAGAGAACGGTTGCGGTATGTGCGCTGTGGGAGACTTCATAAGAACACACTATGGATTGAGGTTTGTTGAATGTACTTAGTGTGTCAAATTTGTAATTAATAATCTTTATTTCAGTACTTTGGACGTTAGGAGGAAATATCATCAGCTACTATAAGGGCAATTCCGTGCGCATGTTAATTATTAGTACGTTTTTGGTAGGAAGAAGTTTATGTGAGGGTCGGTTTGATACCATGTATGGTACAGTACAATAAAACATTATTCTCATGTACAGCTAGTAAAGTGTAATTATTGATTCCAGTGTATAGGTACATTCGTGAAGTATAACTGTACAAAACGCGAAGTTGAATTTTCGTATTTTTAATGACTTGTGGGCAGTTGCAGGTTGGTGGCTGTGTTTAACCGCATCTCCACATGCCTATTGGTAAAGGTCAAAGTCATGCTTCCATTAATCTTCACTAAGTACGCTATCTAATCAAAAATCAAAACCATCCAGACACTAGTATGCAATGCACAGTTGGCTACATGAAGGCACGCAGTATTGTGTTGTCAGTATAGAAGCAGTAACAGTAAAATCGCTGTTTCAGGAGAACTCAGTGATCTCGAACGTGTGCTATCATTACACCGCACTGGGATTAACAAATCCGTCAGTAACATTTTAAACCCTTCTTCCCATATCGGCCGTTGGTGATGTGATTGTAAAGGGGAGACGCGAAGGAACAGTCTCAGATATACAAAGATCAGTAAGTCCTCAGATACTGATGAAGAAGGACCGTTGAGCTTCACGGAAGATGGTTGTGAAAATTGTATGAACTCCGGGGAAGGAATCAGTCGTAAGTTCGAGAGTGCTGTCAGCAGTTCAACTAGTACAATGACCATGAGTAGGCAGTTGAAAAAGAATGGGGCACAATGGTCGAACAGCTCCTCATCACCCGCACATCTGTAATCATTGCTAAGCGACGCCTCAGTTCCTATAAAGAACGACGCCTCTGGATATTCCGATAGTCGGAGCTAAGCGACACTTGGAGTGGAGTAAAGAGAGATGTTACAAAATAGTAAATGAACGGAAATGAGTGTTCTGTAGTGATGAATCACGCCATACCCTGCGGCAAACCGATGGAAGGATTTGGGTTGGCGAATGCCAGGAGAACGTTACCTCACCTAATGCATACTACTGACATTGAAGTACGGAGAAAGTGGTGTTACGTTATGGGGCTGTTTCCCATGGTTAATCTAAGATCCTCTTACTATGTTTAAGGAAACACTAAATTCAGAAGGATATGAAGGTAATTTACAGCACTGTGTATAGCGTACAGTAGAGGAACACTTCAGAGACGATAGCTGTTTGTACCAGAATGATAATATACTCTATAATAAATCAGCATCTTTGAGGCATTGACTGTTGGAC